>NC_142882.1:25927500-26227500 GCF_051225735.1 Oryctolagus cuniculus | reverse complement strand
TTCACTGAACTGGTAATATCAGTGCATGTGTTGAAAAAGACATGCCCAATGATAAATTTAAACTCTTGGGTATTACAAGCGGTGGTCAAAGATCAGAAAAACCCACAATGATTTACTGTGTGGTTAATTTAGTAGATAATGCTGAGAAAAGAAGAAACCCTAATTAAAAATCTTGCTTCACACTTTTGGGGAATGCACCTTTCCTACATGTCCATATATTCCTAAATATTAGTGCTGAGTAGCAGTGATGTAAAATGTGCAAGTTTTAGGAAATCACCCCTAGTGTTGACTGTTCTAGAGGATTATGAGGTGTAATTTTTGTATTCTTTTATTTCTGATATTTATTTTTAGACACTATAAATATTGAATAATACATATTCATTTTTCTCATCATTCTACTTTTCATCATCAATGTCTGCTAATATATCACCAAAGGGATTGCTATATTCATTTTACCTGTATAAAACAGTTTCATGTGTGTGTCCACTCATGTGCTAATGTTGACCGAAATAGCATCAACAATGATACCATGAGAAATGCTAACACTCATCTCAAAGCCAGGTCTTCCTTAGAGATGGTTGCCTAGGAAGCAGTAAACTGGTCTGTTTTGTTATGGACTAATGTGTGTCTTCACACACACACAAAAAAATGACCTACATGAAAGATCTCCGCAAGTGAGATCCCAGTGGAAAGAACGGGTCATCAAAGAAGGAGGTACCTTTCTCTGAAGGGAGGAGAGAACTTCCACTTTGACTATGACCTTGTCTAAATATGATAAGAGTCGGTGAACTCAAAAGACTTCCATAGCCTTGGCAACTCATGACTGGAGCCTAGGGAGATTACTGATATAATAATGATTGTCTTTTTATGTTTTCTGTGTAGCACATCTTTAAGCATTTTTTGTAAGCCTGGATGAGTGGTGACAAATTCTTTCAACTGTTTGTTATGGAAGGTCGGTATTTCACAATCGTTCATAAATGAGTGCTATGTAGGATACAGGATTCTGTGTTGTCAGTTATTGTTGGAGGAAATATTACAGTGCTGAGGAACATAATTTACAAACAGCTTTATGGAAATCAATCAGAGAAGTTTTTTTGGAATTATGTCTAATATATAAGAAAAAGTTCACTTAATTATGAGTTCCTTGAACACTATAACTGCATTTTTTTTCTTCTCACAGTCCATTACCACTCCTAGTAGTAGTGAAAATTTTGGCCCTATTACCAGGTCTGTGTTTTTTGTGCTTTTACCAACTGACTTTTTGGATCATATTTATGTATGCAATTTGTACTTAAAATCTAGCCTTATTCCGTGCCTCAGTGAACAGTAACCTGATAATGAAGAAAAATTATTTTATAAGCAATTTCCTCATTACCCTGATTGATAGTGAATGTATTCTCCTGTAAATCATCTAACATGTTATTTCAGTCATTTGTTTATACTTACATCAACAGATTACAGTGTGAGCGCCTTTCAGAATAATTAGATCTATTCCAGAAGTAAGGGAAACTCTATTATGATTGATTGTGATTTTACTTCCTGTTGCCATGTAGTTTACAAAGTAAGCTGCATGTTATGTAAGAAGCAACTGTGGCGCTGTGGGTTAAAGCCCTGGCCTGAAGCACTGGCATCCCACATGGGTGCCAGTCTGAGTCCCTGCTGCTTCCCTTCTGATCTAGCTCTCTGCTATGGCCTGGGAAATCAGTATAAGATGGCCCAAGTCCTTGGGCCTCTGCACCCACATGAAAGACCCAAGGAAGCTCCTGGTTTCTGATCAGTGCAGCTCTGGCCGTGGCAGCCCTCTGGGGAGTGAGCAAGCAGATGGAAGACCTCTGTCTTGGTCTCTACCTCTCTTTGTAACTCTGTCTTTTAAATAAATAAAAATTAATTAATAAAATTAATTAATAAAAATTTAAAAAGAAGCAAATCAGATATGCATAGGAGAATGCATGTCTAGTTTTTCTACTTAGTGACCCAGAGTGTATATATTGATGAAAAATGTGCTGTTATAGATGTTGGTGTCATTTGAAGAGCTGGCTGTGTACTTCACTCAGAGGAATGGCAGGAACTGGACCATGCTCAAAGGATCCTGCACAGGGATATTATGTTGGAGACCTACAGCAGCCTGCTGTCCTTGAGTGAGTGACATACCCCTTTCTTGCCAGATGGAACACTTTCTTCCCATTTGATAAATAAATGAACACTTTATAAGTTTAGTGCAGTGTAGGTATAGATTTAAAGCCATGAAAAATGAGGAAAGGATTCAGATTGACACTTTTGTCACACAGCTCCTGATACCAAGTTGTCCTTCAAAAATATATGTTAGTGGTCACAAAGTTCAGCATTTTTTCCTTTTCGCAGGATATTGCAGTACCAAACCTGAGGTGATCGTCAAGTTGGAGCAAGGAGAGGAGCCATAGATGGTGGGAAACCAAAACTTCCTAGGTCAGTCAGTAAACACTGGACAGGGAGGCTGGGACAGAAAGCACTCAGCACATGTCGACCGTGTAGAGCTTTTATGAATTTTTCCCAAGTCTCTGCCCTAAGAACAGCTGGTGTCATTTATCAGACATAGGCATTCCATTGTCTAAGGAAGGCTTTCATGTGTATATTTATCTGCTGCTTTTCGGTATTTGGTGAATATTGTCTTAGATTTGCCAAAAATGCAATCACTTTCAGGGTCTAATAAGGCTATTTTCTAGGATAGATACATCCTCTAAATTCTAACTCATCCTCTCTACTTTCATATTTTGGTTTTATTCAGAAATTTATTCATATAATTATTGTTTCAATACTTATTGATGTGCCATTCATGGGCACTTTTCTCTGACTAGTTGCAGAAATTGAGCCCCTGCCTCTGGTTTTGCTCAGGCACAGGCCTTGCATTTGCATAAATTTGAGAACTAAACCAGTGAATTGAAGCTCTCTCATTGTCTCTCTCTCTCTCATTCTCTCTCTCTCTCTCTCTGTCTCTCACTTGCAAATATATGAACAAGAAAATGATATGGTTTGCATGCATTTGAAGAGTGAACCAATGGAGTGGATTCTGTGTATTTCTCTCATTCTCTGGCTCACAAATAAATCAAGAAGAAAATGAAGAAAGAGGTCCAGGAGGAAGCATCTGTATTGTGACATCAGACATCATGACACTAAGAATGACCTGGAATAGAAACATGAAAATGAGTGTTTCTAGACTCACCAAGAGAATCAGGAAATTCGGGTTACCAAGGTCAAATGACCCCCATACAGTCATGTTGAAAGGCTAACGGTTGTTTGGAAAGCAAGTTTGTACCCAGTATTCTCCCTTCTTCTTCTTTCTTTTAGAGAGAAATTTTTATTTAAAACACAGAGTTAGAGAGAATTGGAAAAGCAGAAAGGGAAAAAAAATCCATCTGGTTCACTCCACAAATAGCCTCTTCTGCAAATGGCCACTATGGCCAGGACTGTTCCTGGTTGAAGCCAGTAGCCCTGAACAACATCTGGGTCTCATACACGGATACCAGCTTTCTCAAAGTAGCACTCTTGTATGGGATGACAGTTTTGCAGGCAGCAGCTTAACTTGATATGCCACAATGCAACCCTTGTTCTTTTTTTTGTATTTGTAAAATGAGAAGGAGATAAGCAAATATACAAGACTAAGTTGTTGGTGTAAATAAGACAATTGATCCTCCAACAGAAATCAGGGCTTGGGAACTTCAAATTATCAAGCAGGCATGTGTATATCAGGATTTGAGAGAATACCAAGTATGCTGATCTCAGATTGAGGTGGAAAACACTTTATAAAGTATGTGGACACAACCTGGGTTGCAGAACCTACTTTCTTGAACTGGTATAGAGAGCAAATCTATGATGGTATGCTGGGACTTTTCTGTACCTTTTGTGATAGTGAGAAGCTGAAGATCTCAGATTTCCTTAGGAAGAGAGGGAATGATATCACCATGGAATGCAGATAAAAGTTTTTTTTTTTTTTTGCTTGAAAAACCCCAGAGATGCCTATAGCCATTCCCTTTTGAGGACTGAACATGAGATGAGCATAGGCATATATGCTGTGAAGGACTAAGAAATGCCTCTATCGTGCACCTGCAAGTAAGTGGCTCAATAAAGCTTTGCTATCTTCAAGGCTGAACAATCAGCAAAGAATACATAAAACAGATGGCTCCTGGAAAGCGCTCAGCTTTTCAACTTATTACTCTAGTAAGACAGTGGACAGTGGTTGAATATGTTTACTAAGAAATTACCTGCTTTTAGAAATGCTTATTAAGGGGTCCAGCACTGTGGTGCAGTGGGTTAAAGCCCTGGACTGAAGCACCGGCATCCCCTATGGGTGCTGGTTCAAGTCTCGGCTGCTCCACTTCCAATCCAGCTCTCTGCTATGGCTTGGGAAAGCAGTAGAAGATGGCCCAAGTCCTTGGGCTGCTGCACCCATGTGTGAGACTCAGAAGAAGCTCCTGGCTCCTGGCTCCTGGCTTCAGATCAGCTCAGCTCTGGCCATTGTGGCCAACTGGGGACTGAACCAACAGATGGAAGACCTTCTCTCTCTATCTCTCTCTCTCTCTCTGCCTCTCTTTCTCTCTCTGTGTAACTCTGACTTTCAAATAAATACATAAATATTTAATATATATATATAAATTATTTGTTTTCAGTAATGGCAATTTTTTTACAAAATAAGTATAAAATATTTCTATTAACCCATTAACAACTTGTGTTTTATTATTGCCAATTAGGATAATTGTGCATGCTCTTTCAAGGAGTTCTTTCCTGCCTCTTCTCATGGGTAAAACACTATTTCTGCACAGGGAGGCTGATTGTTTTTGTTTTCACAGCTAAGGCGCCTGTTATTTTGCACTCATTTTTATCATGATTGTCACCTTTAAGGTGAAGGCAAACTGAGAGGCTTTTGAAAAACCACTGAACAGCATGTTGCTCTACTTAGAAATATCAAGACATCTACTCAGTTACTTATTGTATGGTATACTTTCCAGGTTTAAGAACAGGAAAACTTGGGCTGCAAGGGAAAGATGTGGCACTAATCACCCCTTTGTTAATTAAGTCTTTCATCATAAATCGCACTCCTTGAAGGCCTTGAGTTTCTTTATATTGGACCATCTTTTTTTTTTTTTTTTGACTGGCAGAGTGGGTAGTGAGAGAGAGAGAGAGACAGAGAGAAAGGTCTTCCTTTTGCCGTTGGTTCACCCTCCAATGGCCGCCATGGCTGGTGCACTGCAGCTGGTGCACCACACTGATCCGATGGCAGGAGCCAGGTACTTATCCTGGTCTCCCATGGGGTGCAGGGCCCAAGCACTTGGGCCATCCTCCACTGCACTCCCGGGCCACAGCAGAGAGCTGGCCTGGAAGAGGGGCAACCGGGAGAGAATCCAGTGCCTTGACCGGGACTAGAATCCGGTGTGTCAGTGCTGCAAGGCGGAGGATTAGCCTAGTGAGCCACAGTGCCAGCCAATATTGGACCATCTTAATTATTTTTAATTTGGGGTCTGTGAAGTCCTGTTTTATCTAGCTAAGTTATAGCTTCCACAAACTTTATTTACTTTGAATTTGTACTCATGGAGTTAGAGACTCTCTGCCTCCTATGAAATAAGTGGGTCCATTTAACTATGGAAAATTGAAGTCATGTTATAATTAAAGTGAAGTGTAAAATGTAAATAAGTTACTTCTGTTTTATGCTTGATAATTTTCCTAAAATCATACATGATTCTCTGATTAAACTTATTGAGGTCTCTAGATAAAATTCCAATTTGGACCACAGTATTGATTATACCGATGAAACTTTGTAAATGGGTGCATGTTAGGACCCCAGCTACACATGTGGGAGACTTGGATGGAGTTCTTGGTTCCTGATTTCAGCCTGGCCAACTGTGGTCATTGCAGCCATTTGGAGAGTGAACCAGCAAATGGAAGCTCGCTCTCCCTCCCTCCCTCCCTCTCTCTCCCCCTTCCTCTCTCCCTCTCTCCCTCTCTCATTGTCTGTGACCCTGCCTTTCAAGCAAATAAAATAAATATTTAAGACCCAAAATGAAAGCATTATTAACTTAACTGGTGGTGGAGATATAGGAATAAATGCCAAAATGTCAAAATATCTATGTAAACCCATCCATGGTGTTGAGGTTATGTCCCTCCACGTTGCAGGAGTGGACACAGGATCCCCATTCTCATATACTCCCAATAAGCAGTTTCTGCATTCTATATTCTCCACCCTGCATTCCTCACTGTTTGCAGTGCTTGCTTATGGTCCCATCTGTGACACATTCTTTGCCATTCCAAGGGCATGTTCAGAACCCACAGAGCTGATTAAGGATTAGGATCACGAAGAAAGCCTGTTGATGGTAACTCTCTAGAATTTAGGGCATTCACTCCTTGAAGTAAGTGGGGACCAGTATTGGGATGCTAATTTCCAGATGCCCTCTTGTGAGATGTGACTTGCTTCTGTCATTTCTCTTGTTTTGCTCTTTCCAGATGTTGACACAAGCTCTTTGCTTCTGGATGAAATTTTAGTCTTTTACTCAAGGGTATTTTCCATCTTGATGACTCCCCCAACCCCACAACTCTCCAGACTGCCTCTGCTTAACTGGAGAGAAATTATTTCTGAAATGAAATTCTTAAAAATCAATCTGCTATTTAATCTTCCATTTTTCTTTTCTTTTCCTTTTTTTAAAATTTTTGACAGGCAGAGTGGACAGTGAGAGAGAGAAACAGAGAGAAAGGTCTTCCTTTGCCATTGGTTCACCCTCCAATGGCCGCCGCGGCCGGCACACCGCGCTGATCCCATGGCAGGAGCCAGGTGCTTCTCCTGGTCTTCCATGGGGTGCAGGGCCCAAGCACTTGGGCCATCCTCCACTGCACTCCCTGGCCACAGCAGAGAGCTGGCCAGGAAGAGGGGCAACCAGGACAGAATCTGGTACCCCGACCAGGACTAGAAGCCAGTGTGCCGGCGCCGCAAGGCAGAGGATTAGCCTAGTGAGCCATGGCGCCGGCTCTTTTCCTTTTTTTTAAAAAAAAGATTTTCCTATTTGTTTGAAAGGCAGAGTTATAGAGAGGCAGAGAGAGAGAGATAAAGGAAGAAAGAGGTCTTCCATCCTCTGGTTCACTCTCCCAGATGGACACAATGGCCGGAGCTACACCAGTCTGAAGCCAGGAGACAGGAGCTCCCTCCAGGTCTCCCATGCAGGTGCAGGGGCACAAGCACTTGGGCCATCTTCTACTGCTTTGCCAGGTCTTTCAGAGAGCTGGATTGGAAGTGGAGCAGCCAGGACTTGAACCGGTGCCCACATGTTATGCTGGCACTGCAGGTGGTGGCTTTACCAGCTATGCCACAACACTGGCCCCTAACCTTCCTTTTTTTCTTAGTATATGATTCAGACTCTAATTTGGTTATAAAAGCTCACAGGACCGTTCCATGCTTCATCTCCGAATCCATTACCCAGCCCCTGCCAGCTCTGTAGCCCCAGTGGCTTTCGCATGTTTCCTACAGAAAACCAAGTACACTGGGACTTCAGGACATTTGCACCTTCTCAAACTTCCACCTGTAACACCTTCCCCCTGTCTACTTTCACACACACATGGGCCATACTTAAAAGAAACTTCCTTAAGAAGCTTTTCTTAATTACCCTACTCTCTATAACTCTATACCATTGGTACACGACCTCATCACAACACATTTGTTTCTCCCAGAACTTATATCACCATTTAGCGTCTGTGGTAATTAACCTAATCATCCCTCAGTATCAGTGACATATTTGCTCCAGGAACCCAGAAGTTACCAAAATAGTACAGGAAAAACCTTAAGTGGGCCCAAGCTGCTTGTTGCTGAATGGCAAGTTCACCAGAGATAAGAATAGATGCAAGGGGATGGGTTTACTTGAGAGGCTACCAGCGTTGTGGGAATGGTGGACATTCCAACCTCACTATTTATCAGAGAATCTTAAGGTATAAATGAGGGTTAAAAGACATTGGGACAACAGGTTTATAGCACTGATTCAAATTCCATCCATGATGAAGTTATACAAATAATGCATATATTGATAACCTATTGCAAAAATGTAAATTTAAAACTTGTATAATGTTCTTGTGCTTTTTGAAATAAAATATCTTATATGTGTATAAAAAAGATATTGGGAGATACAATGAGCACAGATGATTGATAAGCATATGTCCAAAGTACTTGACAACTGGTTGTGCTTGAAACTGATTGGGCAGTTGTTCATTTGATATAAGGCTTGACTAGTTACAACAGGTGGTCCTAGTTGTTGGTCTGGTTTGTCATTCTGGTGATTTCTCTGAAGTCAGTTCCTGGAATTCTTAAGCAAGAATTATTTGTTTAAACACAATTCTGAGTAGCTAGCAATTAGCTTTGATCGAGAAGAATGTGAAAAGTGAAAGGAATATACTTTTTTTTAGTTGTAGGTACATGATTAGTCACAGGATTAGGCTGTGAGAAAGGAAAAGAAAATGTATTCATTATGGTTAACAAAAATACATGGACACTTAAGTCCCTTGAATGAAATGGCATAATATTTGCATATAAGCTATGCACATCCTCCTGCATATTTTAAAATGAAAGTTATATATACTTAATACAATATAAATGCTATATAAATTGTTGTTATACTGTATTGTTTATGGAGTAGTGACATGCAAATAATCTGTAAGTCTTCAGTGTAGATGCAATTAAAATATTTTTCTTTTAATCTTACTTTTATATGAATTTATAAAATTTTTATTTATTCAGTTTTTATTTGCAAAGGGAGAGAATGAGAGAGATATAAAAAAATAAATTTTTTCAATTTACTGCTACATTTCCTTTCTTTGAAAGATTGATTTATTTATTTGAAGTCAGAGTTACGCAGAGAGAAAGGAGAGGCAGAGAGAGAGAGAGAGAGAGAGAGAGAGAGAGAGGTCTTCCATCCAATGGTTCACTCCCCAGTTGGCCCCAATGTCCTGAGCTGTGCTGATGTGAAGCCAGGAGCCAGGAGCTTCCTCTGGGTCTCCCACATGGGTGCAGGGGCCCCAGGACTTGGGTGATCTCTCACTGCTTTCCCAGGCCATAGCAGAGAGCTGGATTGCAAGTGGAGCAGCCAGGTCTTGAACCGGCACCAATATGAAATGCCGGCACTTCAGGCCATGCTGTTAACCCACTGCGCCACAGCGCTTGCCCCTGCTTCATTTCCTAAATGCCCCCCCCAAAGCCTTAGAATAGGCCAAGATGAAACTGAGATCCTGGAACTCCTGGTCTTCCACACGGCAAACAGAGATTCAATCACTTGAACAATCACCAGCTCCCTCCCATAATTCACATTACCATTAGGCTGGATCTGGGCCAGGGTAGTCAGGACTGAAACCAAGCACTCTGTTGTGGAATTTGAGCATCCCAAATGGCAACTTAACCCACTGTGCCACAACATCTGCCTTGCAGATGCAATTGAATATATTTTGAGCCATAGTTGATCAAATTCAAAAAGGCAGAACTTATATAGTTTTTGAAGGGCAATTATATGGTCATTTCCTTAAAATCAATAGCCACTCCTCTCAAGCTGATAAACATGTTTTTTTAAATGGTTCAAGGTTATATCGCCAGTGGTACCTAGAAAAGTAGGTAGTCAATAAATGTTTGTTGAATGAATACAGCAATATTTGTCATCCTTGGCCACATTGACATGGGGAGGTGGGTTCTGTTTTTTGTATTATAGAATGATCAGCAGCATCCTTGGCCTTGACTTATTAGAAGTTATAGCATACCTATCATTCCCTCAGAACAATCAAACATGTCTCCAGAAATTAAAAAAAAAAAAAATGTCTTTTTGGGGATGGGGTCAAAAGTTTCCCATTGGAACAACAGTGGACTCCAATAATAAGGGAATATTTGACCAATACATCTCAAACTGTAATAATCTTGTCTATATTGCTACCCTTAGAACATGATTCATGTGATGATAAATTTCATGTATCCACTAGTTGCATTGTGAGATGCCCGATATCTAACTAAACATTGCTTTTAGATGTGTTTGTGAGGATGTTCTTGGAAAAGATTAGCATTCAAATTAGTGGACAGAATAAAATAGATGGCTCTCACCAAGGAGGGTGGCCATCGACTAATCTGACACAGAGAGAAAAAGAGCAGAGAAGAATTGATGCTCACCCCATCTGCCAGCATGAGTGTGACATTTATCATCCCCTGCCCTTGATGCTCTTGTTTCTCATGTCTTCAGACTAAAATTGGAGTCTACATCATTAATTATATGACTCTCAGGGCTTAAAACTACATCAATGGGTTTCCTGGAATTTAAATTAGTAGTTGCAGTATGAGATTTCTCAGTTTCCATAACTGCGTGAGCCAATACCTTATGATAAATATTTATCTACCTACCCATCTACGTGCTATCCATTGTGTTTCTTTCTATATGTTTTTAAGGGTGCTTTAAAGTTTATAAAAGGGCTGGCACTGTGGTGTAGTGGGTGGAGCCACCACCTGAGGTGCAGGCATCTCATATGGGCCCTGCTTCAAATCCTGGCTGCTCCACTTCTGATCCAGCTCTCTTTTATGGCCTGGGAAAGCAGTAGAAGATGGCCCAAGTCCTTGGGTCCCTGCACCCATGTGAGATACCTGGAGGAAGCTCCTGGCTCTTGGCTCCTGGCTCCTGGTTCAGATCTGTGCAGCTTCAGCCATTGTAGCCTTCTGGTGAGTAAACTAGTAGATGGAGGATGTCTCTCTCTGCCTTTGACTCTTTGTAACTAACTCTGCTTTTCAAATAAAAAAACACATATTAAAAAATAAAGTGGGCCAGTGCTGTGGCACAGTGGGTTAAAGCCCTGGCCTGAGCACCAGCATCCCATATGGTTGCCGGTTCTAGCAGGCTGCTCCTCTTCTGATCCAGCTCTCTGCTATGGCCTGGGAAAGCAGTGGGAGATGGCCCAAGTCCTTGGGCCCCTGCACCCATGTGGGAGACCAAGAAAAAGCTCCTGGACCCTGGCTTCAGATCAGTGCAGTTCTGGCCATTGTGGCTATCTAGGGAGTGAAGCAATGGATGCAAGACATCTCTCTCTGTACCTACCTCTCTCTGTGTAACTCTGTATTTCAAATAAATAAAATAAATCTTTTAAAGAACAGTTTTTAAAAGCAGTTCACTGGCCAGTGCCATGGCTCAATAGGCTAATCCTCCACCTGTGGCACTAGCACCCTGGGTTCTAGTCTCAGTTGGGGTGCCGGATTCTGTCCTGGTTGCTCCTCTTCCAATCCAGCAGTCTGCTGTGGCCTGGGAGTGCAGTGGAGGATGGCTCAAGTCCTTGGTCCCTGCACCCCATGGGAGACCAGAAGAAGCACCTGGCTCCTGCCTTTGGATCAGTGTGGTGTGCCAGCCGCGGCAGCCATTGGAGGGTGAACCAATGGAAAAGGAAGAGCTTTCTCTCTGTCTCTCTCTCTCTCACTATCCACTCTGCCTGTCAAAAAAAAATAAAATAAATAAAAACAAAAGCAGTTTACTGGCCGGGGCCACAGCTCAATAGGCTAATCCTCTGCCTGCAGCAATGGCACACTGGGTTCTAGTCCCAGTCCCACTGCCAGATTCTGTCCTGCTTGCTCCTCTTGCAGTGCAGCTCTCTGCTGTGGCCCAGGAGTGCAGTGGAGGAGGACCCAAGTCCTTGGGCCCTGCACCCACATGGGAGAGCAGGAGGAAGCACCTGGCTCCTGGCTTCAGATCAGCATGGTGTTCCAGCCACAGTGCACTGGCCGCAGTGGCCACTGGAGGGTGAACCAATGGAAAAGGAAGACCTTTCTCTCTGTCTCTCTCACTGTCCACTCTGCCTGTCAAAAATAAAATAAAATAAAATAATTTAAAAAATAAAAGCACTTTATAATTGTGCAAAAATTTTAGAAATTGATGTACTTTTTTCATAATATGCATTCTCCTTCAACACTTTTAAGTACCTTGTATAAATGTATTTCAAAGATATCAGCAGCAAAATGAATTTATCTAATTCCATTTCCATAAAGTTTTTGAAGTATACTTCCCTATCATCTTCCTATTGTCTATCATTGTTCCATAAATCTGTCATCTACCTATCTCTCATCTCTTTACATCCTATAAGTTCTGCTTCTCTGGAGACTCCTAATAGATTGCTTAGAATCCTGATTTTTTGCTGTTTGTCGTTCCACCAAGCACCATGAGAATACCTCAAATCATGGATGAGCACTTTGTACTCCCAAAACTAGCACAGGCCTTGAGACACAGAAGTCCACAAATAATTATTTAATTGATGACTCCAGCTTCGTTTTTGTTGTACAAGATTGCTTTAGCTATTCGAGGTCTCCTGTGTCTCCATATGAATTTCAGCAACATTTTTTCTAGATCTGAGAAGAAGGTCTTTGGTATCTTGATTGGTATTGCATTGAATGTATAAATTGCTTTTGGGAGAATGGACATTTTAATGATATTGATTCTTCCAATCCATGAGCATGGAAGATTTTTCCATTTTTTGGTATCCTCTTCTATTTCTTTCTTTAAGGTTTTGTAATTTTCATCGTAGTGATCCTTAACAGCCGTGGTTAAGTTTATTCTCAGGTATTTGTTTTTGTAGCTATTTTGAATGGGATTGATCTTAGAAGTTCTTAGGCGTGACATTACCTGTGTATACAAAGGCTGTTGATTTTTGTGCATTGATTTTATACCCTGCTACTTTGCCAAACTCTTCTATGAGTTCCAATAGTCTCTTAGTAGAGTTCTTTGGGTCCCCTAAATAAAGAATCATATCATCTGCAAAGAGGGATAGTTTGAGTTCTTCCTTCCCAATTTGTATCCCTTTAATTTCTTTTTCTTGCCTAATAGCTCTGGCTAGAACTTCCAGAACTATATTGAATAGCAGTGGTGAGAGTGGGCATCCCTGTCTGGTACCCGATCTCAGTAGAAATTCTTCCAACTTTTCCCCATTCAATAGGATGTTGGCCATGGGTTTTTCATAGAATGTTTTGATTGTATTGAGGAATGTTCCTTTTATACCCAGTTTGCTAAGGGTTTTCATCATGAAAGGGTGTTGTATTTTATCAAATGCTTTCTCGGCATCTATTGAGATAATCATATGGTTTTTCTTCTGCAGTCTGTTAATGTGGTGTATCCCATTGATTGTTTTGCAAATGTTGAACCATCCCTGCATACCAGGGATAAATCCCACTTGGTCTGGGTGGATGATCTTTCTGATGTGTTGTTGCATTCTATTGGCGAGAATTTTATTGAGGATTTTTGCATCTATGTTCATCAGGGATATTGGTCTGTAATTGTCTTTCAATGCTGCATCTTTTTCCGGCTTAGGGATTAAGGTGATGCTGGCTTCATAGAAAGAATTTGGGAGGACTCCCTCTTTTTCAATTGTTCTGAATAGTTTGAGAAGAATTGGAGTTAGTTCTTCTTTATTTTTTTTTATTTATTTTTTATTTTTTGACAGGCAGAGTGGACAGTGAGAGAGAGAGACAGAGAGAAAGGTCTTCCTTTTGCCGTTGGTTCACCCTCCAATGGCCGCCGCGGCCGGCACACCGCGCTGATCCCATGGCAGGAGCCAGGTGCTTCTCCTGGTCTTCCATGGGGTGCAGGGCCCAAGCACCTGGGCCATCCTCCACTACACTCCCTGGCCACAGCAGAGAGCTGGCCTGGAAGAGGGGCAACCGGGACAGAATCCGGTGCCCCGACCGGGACTAGAACCCGGTGTGCCGGCGCCGCTAGGCGGAGGATTAGCCTAGTGAGCCGCGGCGCCGGCCAGTTCTTCTTTAAATGTCTGGTAGAATTCAGCAGTGAATCCATCTGGTCCTGGGCTTTTCTTTGTTGGGAGGGCCTTCATTACTGTTTCAATTTCTGTTTCAGTTATGGGTCTGTTTAGGTTTACTACATCTTCCTGGTTCAATTTAGGTAGGTTGCATGTGTCCAGGAATCTATCCATTTCTGATAGGTTTCCCTGTTTGCTGGCATACAAGTCCTTGTAGTAATTTCTGATGATTCTTTTTATTTCTGTGGTGTCTGTTGTTACATTTCCTTTTTCATTTCTGATTTTATTGATTTGGGTCTTTTCAATTCTTTTTTTTTTAGTTAATTGGGCCAATGGGGTGTCAATTTTTTTTATGTTTTAAAAAAAAAAAAACAGCTCCTCGTTTGGTTGATTTTTTGTAATTTTTTTTTTTTTAGATTCAATCCTGTTGATTTCTTCTCTGATTTTAATTATTTCTCTTCTCCTACTAGATTTGGGTCTGGTTTGCTGTAGATTTTCTAGATCCTTGAGGTGAATTGAAAGCTCATCTATTTGGTGCCTTTCCAATTTCTTGATGTAAGCACCTGTTGATATAAAATTTCCTCTTAACACTGCTTTTGCTGTGTCCCATAAGTTTTGGTATGTTGTGCTGTTATCCTCATTTACTTCCAGAAAATTTTTATTTCTGATTTAATTTCTTCTATGACCCATTGTTCATTCAGGAGCATGTTGTTCAATCTCCATGTGTTTACGTATGCTGTAGGGATTCTTGAATTGCTAATTTCCAACTTCATTCCTTTATGGCCTGAGAAGCTGCATGGTATGATTCTAATTCTTTTGAATTTGCTGAAACTTGCTTTATGGCCTAGTATGTGATCAATCCTAGAGAAGGTTCCATGTACTGCTGAGAAGAATGTAAAATCTTTAAATGTGGGATTGAAAGTTCTGTAGATATCTGTTAGATCCATTTGGGCTATAGTGTCATTTAAATCTACAGTCTCCTTGTTGAACTTCTGTCCTGTTGATCTGTCTATTTCTGAGAGTGGAGTATTGAAGTCCCCCAGTACTATTGTATTGGGGTCTAAGTCTCCCTTTAAGTCCCTTAACAAATCTTTTAAATAAACCGGTGCCCTGTAATTAGGTGCATATACATTGATAATTGTTATATCTTCTTGTTGAATTGATCCCTTAATCATTATATAGTGTCCCTGGCCAGGAGCCAGGTGCTTCTCCTGGTCTTCCATGCAGGTGGAGGGCCCAAGGACCTGGGCCATCCTCCACTGCCTTCCAGGGCCACAGAAGAGAGCTGGACTGGAAGAGGAGCAACCTGGACAGAATCCCGTGCCCCAACCAGGACTAGAACCTGGGGTACTGGTGCTTCAGGTGGAGGATTAGCCTATGAACCACTGTGCTGGCCCTCTCATTCCTTCTAGCTATTAGAAGTGGGATTAATCCTGATCTTTATTGATACTAACCTTTTGAATAAACATTTATCTATTCAATCAAGGGAATCAAGTAAATATGTTGCTGTACTTTCATTTGTTTTCAAGCACAGCCTTTTATTTACATATTCTGGCATTCAAAACCTCTCTAATGAATTCATTTCTTGTTGTTTATTTATTTGAGAGACAGAGAAAGAGACAGACAGTGGGTTCCTTTTCACTGATTCACTTTCTAAATGCCCACAACTGCCAGGAAGGGACCAGGGCTAAAGCTGGGAGTTGAGGACTCAATCCAGGTTTTCCATGTAGGTGGTAGGAACACAGTGACTTTTGCTATCACCACTGCTTTCCAGGACCAACACTAATAGGAATTTGGACTCGAGATCAGAACCAGGAACTGAACCCAGGTACTCCATTGTAGGCCATAAGTTTCAAACTACTAGGTTAAACACCCGTCCCCAGTCTGCTTTTTGAGCGGAGACACTTAGGCCCAAGGATGAACACCTTGCCTATAATTTCACAGCATTAGTAATGAATAAAGCAGTATAAGCATGACAGGGAGATGTGGCACACTGCGGTAGCCAACACTTGAGATGCCTGCATCCCATATTGACATGTGTAATTCATGTCCTGGCACTCCACACTTTTAATCCAGCTTCCTGCTAATGCACCTGGGAGGCAGCAGCTTGTGACCAAGTATGCAAAAGGAATTTCTGGCTCCTGGCTGGATTCAGCCTGGCCCAGCCCCAGCTATTTCAGGCACTGGGAAATGATCCAGTAGATGGAACACCTCTATATGTCTGCTGTAACTCTTTCAAATGAATAAACAAATGTTAACAAAAACAGTATAGCCATCCTGTGTAAGTTTAAAGCTAGCTTTCCAATAGTGGCTTTTGTAGAATACCAGACAACCCAGTTGTAAATCATACAGATGTCTTACTGGGAAAGGCAACCTTGATTTGTTGATGATTTTAAGGTTATTTTTTAACTTAAATAACACCTAACTGCATTAACAGATATTGGCTAACTGCTTTTTTATACATTGTAAGTGGGACTGTTTTCTTAGTTTGTTTTTTCATGCAGCTTGCATGCTGTGCCTATCCAAAGCCAGGAACCAGGTACTTCTCCTGGTCTCCCATGCAGGTGCAGGGCCCAAGCACTTGGACCATCTCCACTGCTCTCCCAGGCCACAGCAGAGAACTGGACTGGAAGAGGAGCAACCAGGACAGAATCCGGTGCCCCAACCAGGACTGGAATCCAGGATACCGCTCCGCAGGTGGAGGATTAGCCAAATGAGCCACAGTGCAGGCTACATTCCAGTTTTTTATGCAGTATATCATATTGTAAACTGTAGCTACCACACTGTGTTGTCTACACAGGAATTTAGTTTTTCTGTCTCACTCCCTAATCCTTCCTCCCTCTATCCCCAGTCCTCATCCTTTGCAATCTCAAGTAGTCACAATTCTAAGTTCATATCCACTGGTTTTTTAAAGCTTCCATATATGCAAGATTTATTTCTTTTTGTTGACTACTTTCATTTAAATTAACTATCACCTTGTTTGATTCATTTTGTAGCAAATAATACTTCATTCCTTTTAACTGTTCATTGTTCTGTTGTCCATCTATCCATCAATGGACACCTAGATTGGTTCCATATCTTGGCCACAGTCACTACTGTTGTAGTCAACAAGAGGAAGCAAATACCTTTATGGTATGCTGATTTTATTTCTTTCTGATATATACACAGGAGTTATATAGTTGTATTGTATTTTAGTTTTTTTTTTTTTTAGAAATGACCATGCTGTGTTCTATAATGCTTGCACTAATTTGAATTCTTGATTTTCTCACTAGCATTTGGTATTTTTGAGGTTTTTGGAGTGTATTTATTTGTATTTATTTGCATTTCCATAAAGAATAGTGATATTTCATATTTTCCCACCTATTCGTTGACCATTAGTATTTCTTCTTCTGAGTGATGTCTACTCAGGCCCATTCCCAATTCTTAGCTATATTTATTGCTGTTTAATAATTTTCCCAGTTCTGCATATATTCTGGATATCAGCCATTTCCAGAATGCATAGTTTGCAAATTGTTACCCCATACTATTGGTTCTGTCTTCACTCTGGGTGTTGTTTCCTTTGTTGAGAAGAACCATCTTACTTTGATCTCAAATTCATGTACTTGTGTGATTTTGGAATCTTCCAAAAGCCCATGCCTATGCCAATTTCTTATAGAGTTTTTTCTAAGTTTTGTTAGGTTCAGTTCTTACATTTAGATCTTTGACTCACTTTGAGTTGATTTTCATGTAGGATAAGAGAGGAGGGATTCTAGGTTCAGTTCTCTCCATATGAATAATCGGTTTCCCCTGAACCATTTACTAAAGAGATATTCCTTCTCTTGCACATTAATGTTGTCTTTATTAAAGTTCCATTCCCTTAGATGTTAGAGATTAGATTAATTTATGGGACCTCCATTCTCTGTCACTGGTCTGTGCATCTGTTTTTATGATAGTGGTTAGCATCCCTCTGTAGTATGTCTTGAATTCAGATATTTTGATACCTCCAGACTTCTTCTGTATCTCAAGATTGCCTTTTGTTTAATCCATGTGAATGTTAAGTTTGTTTTTTCTAGTTATGTGAGGAATTTCATTAGCATTTGTTGGAAATTGTGTTGAATCTATAAATTACTTTGGATAGCATGGAAATGTTATGAATTCTTCTAATCCATGAACTTGAGAGATCCTTCCATTGTTTTTATCTTCAGTTTCTTTTATTAGTGATTTTTTAAAAAATATTTATTTATTTATTGAAAGGCAGAGATACAGAGAGGCAGAGGTAGAGAGAGAGCTCTTCCATCCACTGATTTACTCCCATGATGGCTGCAATGGCTGGAGTTGGGATCCAAAGCCAGGGTCCAGGAGCTTCTTCTAGGTCTCCCACATGGGTACAGAGGCCCAAGGATGTGGGCCATCTTCCACTGCTTTATGAGGCCATAGCAGAGAGCTGGATTGGAAGTGGAGCAGCTGGGACTCGAACCAGTGCCCATATGGCATGCTGGCACCGCAGACAGCAGCTTTACCCACTACACCACAGCACCAGACCCTCATCGTGATTTTTAAAAAAAAAATTTTATGGTAGGAGGAGGCAAGATGGCGGAATAGGAAGGGAGCACACTGATAGTCTGGGGAGAGACAGTTTAATAAAAGTGGAGATACTGCAGATTCAAGGAAGAGTAGGGGAGGAAACAGCAGAAGAAACTCTTCCGGAACGCGTGATTCACAGTGGACCTGCGTGGAGAGCGTGGGAGCCCACAGTTTGGGACACCAGCGGCAGACTCAGCACACCAGCTCTGGAACGCGAGGTGAGCCAAACCTCAATAGCCCGAGACACCGGCAGGCAAGCAGAGAGATGAGACTAGAGGGAATGACCCCCGGGGGGGAAAAGTTCACCAGGCTAACTGGAAGAGAGAGAGAGAGAGAGAAAAAAAAGGTGACTGGTACGGACACGGGTTTCTCTCTCTCCGCTCACCTCTCAAGGGTGAGCAAGACAAAGAGCAGGCGCCATCTTGGACATACGTCATAAGCAGAGTGACCTCAGGTCTGCACCGGCCCTGAGCCTAGCAGAAAAACCTGACTCTGGGTGGGGCGAATTAACAGGAGATTAGGACCTAGTAAATTTGTGGTGCTACTGAACTGAGACTGTGAAAAAAGAGACGGTGGGGGAGAGAACTCATGGAATTCACGTGAGCACTCTCCAGAGACGCTATAATTCCGTAACTTTGGCAACCGAGTGGGAGACTGAAGGAGAATCTGAGCCCACCCTGAGGGCAGAACAGATTCCCTGTGTGGTCCTTGGAAAAGAGCTTCTGATCTCTAGCTCCTGTGGGTATATAATTTGCCTGCTAACTATGTCCAACTTCGTTCAGCTGTGTGGAATTACTTCCCTTTTGAATCAAAGAAAGAAAGAGAGAGAGAGAGATCTACCATGCCTAACCAGGGAGTGTCACCTTTGGCACACCAAACAGAGCTCTCAGGCCACACCCATCTCAGGCCTCTAAGGCTCCATCAAAAACAGACAGTCCACTTAATCTAGTGTCATAGTATAACAAGAAAAAGCACCACAGTGAAGAAACCAAATATCTCCAATATTCCAAATAACAAACGCAAAAACCGAGGTAATAAAAACAAGGAAGTCACCATGATGCCCCCAAATGAAAAAGACACCCCAATTCAAGATTATGAAGATGATGAGTTAGAAGAAATGCAAGAAGCAGATCTCAAAAAATTGATAAGAACATTAAGAAGTTCTCCAAAACAAATTCTTGAACTACAGAAATCCTTAATGGACAAGATAGAAAATCTCTCTCATGAAAATGAAATATTAAGGAGGAATCAAAATGAAACGAAACAACTAGTACAACAGGAAACTGTGATAGTGATGAGAAATCATAATGAAGTGAAGAATTTAATAGATCAAATGAAAAACACAATAGAGAGCCTTACAAACAGAATGGGTGAAGCAGAAGAGAGAATATCGGACTTAGAAGACAGGGAACAGGAAAGGATACAGTCAGACCAAAGAAAAGAAGAGGAAATTAGAAATCTAATCAGAGTGAAGCAGAAGATGGAAGCTCTCAATCTCATTCTCTGCCTTACAAATAAAAAAGATTATGACCAGTATATATGATGAATATAGAAAAAAATTCTTAACATAATACAAGATAATTGAATCTAGAAAAAACATCAAAAATCTCAGATATCATAATTGAATCAGCAGCAACCTGGGAATGTAGGGAAATGAATATAATATGCAAAATGATAAGCCAAATAATTCATTCCAATAGAATGAGAGATAAACATCATTATAACAATCGCAACAGATGTAGGAAAAGCATTCAATAAAACCCCACATTCATTTATGAGCAAAACTTTGAGCAGAATACCTGCAGAAGGAACAAACACAAATAAAATGAAGCCTCTTTAGGACAAACATGTTGCCAACACCCTACCGAACGGCAAAAAGTTGAAAGTGTTTCCAATAAGATCTAGAACCACACAAGGATGCTTACTCTCTCCCATGTTATTCAAAATTGCACTGTAATGTTTTGGTCAAAACCAACCAAAGAAAATAAGGAAAGAAAAGGTGTGAAAATAGGAAAGAAGAAATTCAATTATTTTCATTTCCAGGTGAGTGGTTATATTTATAGAGTAACCACCTAACCACTCCACCAAGAGACTGTTAGAGCTGATGAAGGAACTTAGTAAAGTTGCAGGATACCAACTGAACACAAACAAATCAGAAGTACTTTCATACACCAATAGTGAACTAGCTGAGGAGGAAATGATAAGCCTATAAGATTCACAATAGCCACAAAAAATCAAAATACCCTGGAATAAATTTATCCCAGGATATGAAGGATCTCTGTAATAAATTTTTTTTTACAGGATGGAATTTTTTTTATTGGATAGAATTCAAACTACAGTACTACAGGCATTCATGTAGTTGCAATGATATAGACATTTACATAATAATTACCATCATAGTTTATTTACAACTGCTCTTTTTTTAGCTTTTATTTAATGAATATAAATTTCCAAAGTACAGAATATTGATTACAATTGCTTCCCCCCCATAACGTCCCTCCAACCCGCAACCCTCCCCTTATCCACTCCCTCTCCCCTTCCATTCACATCAAGATTCATTTTAGATTCTCTTTATATACAGAATATCAGTTTAGCATACATTAAGTAAAGATTTCAACAGTTTGCTCCCACACAGAAACATAAAGTGAAAAGTACTGTTTGAGTACTAGTTATAGCATTAAATCTCAAGGTACAGCACACTAAGGACAAAGATCCTACATGAGGAGTAAGTGCACAGTGACTCCTGTTGTGGACTTAACAAATTGACACTCTTGATTATGTCATCAGTAATAACCCTAGGCTCTTATCGTGAGTTGCCAAGGCTATGGAAGCCCCCTGAGTTCACTGACTCTGATCATTTTAGACAAGGCCATGGTCAAAGTGGAAGTTCTCTCCTCCCTTCAGAGAAAGGTACCTCCTTCTTTGATGACCCATTCTTTCCACTGAGATCTCACTCACGGAGATCCTTAATTTAGGTTCCCCCCCCCCCCCCAGAGTGTCTTGTCTTGGCTTTCCATGCCTGAAATACTCTCATGGGCATTTCAGCCGGATTCGCATGCCTTAAGGGCTGATTATGAGGCCACAGTGCTGTTAGGACATTTGCCATTCTATGGGTCTGCTGTGTATCTCACTTGTCATGTTGGATCATTCTCTCCCATTTTGATTCCATCAGCTAGTATTTGCAGACACTATTCTTGTTTATGTGATCCCTTTGGTTCTTAGTCCTATCATTACGATCAATTGTGAACAGAATTTGATCTCTGGACTAGTGAGATGGCATTGGTACATGCCACCTCGATGGGATTGAATTCGAATCCCCTGGTATGTTTCTAACTCTACCGTTTGAGGTAAGTCAGCTTGAGCATGTCCCGAATTGCACATCTCTTCCCTCTCTTATTCCCACTCTTATATTTATCAGCGATTACTTTTTAGTTAAGTTTCAGCACTTAAGAAGAATTGTGTATTGATTACAGTATTCAACCAAAAGTATTAAGTAGAACAAACAAAAAAATACTAAGAGGGATAACATATTAAGCTGCTCATCAACAGTCAGGGTGAGGGCTGATCAAGTCACCGTTTCTCATAGTGTTCATTTCACTTTAACAGGTTTCCTTTTTGGTGCTCAGTTAGTTGTCACCTATCAAGGAGAACAAGTGGTATTTGTCCCTTTGGGATTGGCTGATTTCACTCAACATAATGTTTTCCAAATTCCTAACAGGGATCACTTTTCAGTTAAAATTTAAACACCTAAGAATAATTGTGTGTTAATTACAGAGTTCAACCAATGGAACTAGAACAAAAAAAATACTAAAATGGATAAAGTATTACATTGTACATCAACCGTCAGGACAAGAGCTGATCAAGTCATTGTTTCTCATAGTGTCCATTTCACTTCAACAAGTTTCCCCTTTGGTGCTCAGTTAGTTGTGTGACGTGACTTTTTTTAAACTTTTATTTAATGAATATAAATTTCCAAAGTACAGCTTATGGATTACAATGGCTTGCCCCCAAATAACTTCCCTCCCACCAGGAACTTTACCCTTTCCCGCTCCCTCTCCCCTTCCATTCACATCAAGATTCGTTTTCATTTCTCTTATATACAGAAGATCATTTTAGTATATATTAACTAAAGATTTCAACAGTTTTCACCCACATAAACACAATGTGAAAAATACTGTTTGAGTACTAGTTATAGCATTAAATCACAATGTACAGCACATTAAGGACAGAGATCCTAGCAGGCGCTGTGGCTCAGTAGGCTAATCCGCTGCCTTGCAGCGCCGGCACACCGGCTTCTAGTCCAGGTGGGGGCACCGGATTCTGTCCTGGTTGCCCCTCTTCCAGGCCAGCTCTCTGCAATGGCCAGGCAGTGCAGTGGAGGATGGCCCAAGTCCTTGCGCCATGAAACCCATGGGAGACCAGGATAAGTACCTGGCTCCTGGTTTCGGATCAGCGGTGTGCACTGGCTGCAGCGTGCCAAACACAGTGGCCATTGGAGGGTGAACCAACAGCAAATGGAAGATTTTTCTCTCTCTCTCTCTCTCACTGTCCACTCTGCCTGTCAAAAAATAAAAGAAAAAAGGACAGAGATCCTACATGAGGAGTAAGTGCACAGTGAACCCTGTTGTTGACTTAACAAATTGACACTCTTATTTATGGCATCAGTAATCACCCTAGGCACTTGTCATGAGTTGCCATGGCTATGGAAGCCTTTTGAGTTCACCGACTCTTATCATATTTTTTATATTTTTAATTTATTTTTTATTTAGTAAATATAAATTTCCAAAGTACAGTAAATGGATTACAATGGCTTCACCCCCCCATAATTTCCCTCCCACTCACACCCCTCCCATCTCCCGCTCCCTCTCCCATTCCATTCACATGTAGATTCATTTTCAATTATCCTTATGTACAGAAGATCAATTCAGTATATATTAAGTAAAGATTTCATCAGTTTGCACCCACAGAGAAACACAAAGTGTAAAATACTGTTTCAGTACTAGTTATAGCATTACTTCACATTGGACAACACACTAAGGACAGATCCCACATGAGAAGTAAGTATACAGTGACTCCTGTTGTTGACTTAATAATTTGACACTCTTGTTTATGGGATCAGTAATCTCCCTAGGCTCTAGTCATGAGTTGCCAAGCCTATGGATGCCTTTTGAGTTTGCCGATTTCGATTTTATTCTGACAGGGTCATAGTCAAAGTGGAAGTTCTCTCTTCCCTTCAGAGAAAGGTACCTCCTTCTCTGATGGCCCCGTTCTTTAAACTGGGATCTCACAGAGATCTTCCATTTAGGGCTTTTTTTTTTTTTTTTTTTTTTTTTTTACGGTGTCTTGGCTTCCCATGCCTAAAATACTCTCATGGGCTCTTCAGCCATATCCAAATGCCTTTAGGGCTGATTCTGAGGCCAGAGTGCTGTTTAGAACATGTGCCATTCTATGAGTCTGCTGTGTATCCTGCTTCCCATGATGGATCGTTCTCTCCCTTTTTGATTCTATCAGCTAGTATTAGCAGACACTAGTCTTGCTTGTGTGAATCCTTTGACTCTTAGACCTATCAGTGTGATAAATTGTGAACTGAAATTGATCACTTGGACTAGTGAGATGGCATTGGTACATGCCACCTTGATGAGATTGTATTGGGATCCCCTGGTATGATTCTAACTCCACCATTTGGGGCAAGTCCGTTTGAGCATGTCCCAAAATCTACATCTCCTCCCTCTTTTATTCCCACTCTTATATTTAACAGGGATCACTTTTCAGTTAAAATTTAAACACCTAAGAAGAATTGTGTGTTAATCACAGAGTTCAACCAATAGTACTAGAACAGAACAAAGAGAAAATACTAAATGGAAACGTATTACATTATAAATCAACAGTCAGCACAAGAGCTGATCAAGTCACTGTTTCTCACAGTGTCCATTTCACTTCAACAGATTTCGCCTTTGGTGCTCAGTTAGTTGTTGCCGATCAGGGAGAACATATGATATTTGCCCCTTTGAGACTGGCTTAATTCACTCAGCATAATGTTTTCCAGATTCCTCCATTTTGTTGCAAATGACTGGATTTCATTGTTTTTGACTGCTGTATAGTATTCTATAGAGTACATGTCCTATTTTCTCCTACAAGATAAGACTTTATTCATATCTTTATAATTTCCC
This sequence comes from Oryctolagus cuniculus, assembly GCF_051225735.1. Classification (NCBI taxonomy): domain Eukaryota; kingdom Metazoa; phylum Chordata; class Mammalia; order Lagomorpha; family Leporidae; genus Oryctolagus; species Oryctolagus cuniculus. The sequence continues at coordinate 26,203,006 of NC_142882.1, read as the reverse complement.
ATTTCAAATTTACATAATTCAATTTTTATAACTTTTATTTAATGAATATAAATTTCCAAAGTACAGTTTATGGATTACAATGACTTCCCCCCATAACCTCCATCCCACCCGCAACCCTCCCTTTTCCCCCTCCCTCCCCCCTTCCATTCACATCAAGATTCATTTTCAATTCTCTTTATATACAGAAGATCAGTTTAGCATATATTAAGTAAAGATTTCAACAGCTTGCACCCACATAGAAACACAGTGAAAAATACTGTTTGAGTACTCGTTATAGAGCTGATTCTGAGGCCAGAGTGCTGTTTAGGACATCTGCCATTCTATGGGTCTGCTGTGTATCTCACTTCCCATGATGGATCGTTCTCTCCGTTTTTTAGTCTATCAGCTAGTATTTGCAGACACTAGTCTTGTTTATGTGCTCCCTTTGGCTCTTAGTCCTATCATTATGATCAATTGTGAATAGAAATTGATCACTGGGACTAGTGAGATGGCATTGGTATATGATACCTTGATGGGATTGATTTGGAATCCCCTGGTATTTTCCTAACTCTCCCGTTTGAGGTAAGTCAGCTTGAGCATGTCCCGAATTTCACATCAATTTCCTCCTTATTCCCACACCTATATTTAACAATGATCACTTATCAGTTAAATTTCAACACTTAAGAATACCTGTGTATTGATTACAGTATTCAACCAAAAATATTAAGTAGAACAAACAAAAAAATACTAAGAGGGTTAAAGTATTAAGTTGTTCATCAACAGTCAGGGCAAGGGCTGATGAAATCACTGTTTCTCATAGTGTTCCTTTCACTTCAACATGTTTCCTTTTTTCTGCTCCGTTAGTTGTCACCTATCAAGGAGAACAAGTGGTATTTTTCCCTTTGGGATTGGCTTATTTCACTCAGCATAATGTTTTCAAATTCCTAACAGGGATCACTTTTCAGTTAAATTTAACCACCTAAGCATAATTGTGTGTTAATTACAGAGTTCAACCAATAGTACTAGAACAAAAAAAAATACTAAAATGGATAAAGTATTACATTGTACATCAACTGTCAGGACAAGAGATGATCCAGTCACTGTTTCTCATAGTGTCCATTTCACTTCAACAAGTTTCCCCTTTAGTTTTTGTGGGGAGCAACTCGGACTAGACCGTTACTAGACTTAAGACTTATTGTATGCATCTGCTCTCCCACAATATGGTGCTGGGAGAGGAGGAAACAGCTTCTACACAGCTGCCTCCAGTTCAACCAATAAACAGCAGGACCTGCTCCTGATTGGAGGAGAGCAGCATACTCGGTGTGTGGGTAGCAGAGTTGGGATTGGTGGAAGAGGACTATAAAGGAGGAGAGAGACAACATGTTCCAGGAACATCTAAGGGGAACATCTATCTGAAGGAACACCTGAGCAGCCCCCGAGAGAGCCGGCCGGTGGTGTGCCATTCCCCCGTGGAAGTGGGGAAAGTGGCAGGGGTAACCGCCCTTCCACAGAGGTGGAAGGGTCGGTAGCCAACCCAGGAAGAACCACCAGCAAACCCAGGGAGATCTGAGCAGACAAAAGAACAGCACAGGTTCTAGTGTCGTTCCTCTGCAAAGAGGGGGAGTGACATAATTGTGCCGTGACTCGGATATGAAGCCTAGGCAGGGCTTAGTGTCGTTCCTCCATGAAGAGGGGGAGCGACATAATGGTGCCGTGACTCGGATAGGAAACCTAGAAGGGAAGAAATGGGAAGAAGTAGGAAAATACCGGAGAGAGAGACTAGAGGAGCCTAGGGGAAAGCTGGACTGAAAAGGTGCCGGAAGAAGCTATCGAAAGCCTAGGCATTGACTCGGATATGGACTGTGGGAAAGAAGTTAGGATTGGACATTAGGATTGAAAGCGAAAGTGAAAGCTGGGAGAAATCTCTAAGGTTGAAAGCGAAAGTGAAAGCTGGAGGAAACATAGACTAGGTTGCGGACAATGGCGGGGAAGCTAGGAGATTAAAAGCGAAAGTGAAACCTAGAAGAAACTTAGACTCGGATATGGACTGTGGGGAGAAGCCAGGAGAAATGAGAGGGGAATGTTGTTGGAAGAAAAGTTAGGAAACATACCGGGTAGAGAAAAATATGTTAGGGAGGATGAAGCCACGGGGGCAGGCTGAGGCGGAGACATAAGCTATGTTGGGATTCGTCAAGTCAGCCCGGGGAGCAAAAGGCAAAAATCTAAAACCAGAGGTGGAGACATGTAAGCTAGGTTGGAATCCTTCAGATTAGCCCGGGGAGCAAAACACGGGAAGCCAAACCGTAAGGCGGAAATGTAGGCTACGTTGGATTTCGCCAGGTTAGCCCGGGGAACTTAGACTGAATACTGGTGGCAGAAACGTGAGCTAGGCTGTGTGACTCGCGGAAGCCGCCGTGCACAGAGAGCGCACGGGTACAAACGGGGAGAGCGCATGGGGCACGAGTAGGAAATGTGGGGCTGGCGCGAAGGCCGTGGTGCAGGCGCAAAGGGCGCCAAGACTGCGGTGTGCGCGATGCCAGGAAGCCACGCAGATGAGAAAAGCTTGGGCTGAAGCGGCGCAGAGCAGGGAAGCCGCCGCGGGGTGAGGCGCAGAGAAGCAGCCTCAGGGCGGGTGCCAGGAAGCCGTGGGGATAAGAGAAACAGAAGTATAGAAGTAAAATGAGAGAAATAGGAATGCTGGCAGATAGAAGTAAAATAGGAGAGATAGGAATGCCCGGAGATAGAGAAATAGAGAAAAATAAGGCCTCCCCACAACATGGCAATGAGAGAGCTTGGATTCGGTCTGCCTGATTAGTAAGATGATAAGCACCTGTGGGTGGGTGCAGGTCATCGAAGACAGGCACGTTATCAACATAAGTCTCCCCACAATACGGCAATGAGAAGGCTCGGATTCGGTTTGCCTGATTGATAGGGCTTGTAAGCACCTGCAGGCAGTTCTAGCAGAGTAGAGCATGCGCTGCAGGGCACCGAACACAGGCACGCATCAGCGCCTAAAAACCTCATCACAACATGGCGAAGAGAGGACCCGGGTTCGGTTTGCCTGATTGGTAGGGCTTGTAAGCACCTGTGGGCAACTCTAGCAAGTGGAGCAGAGTGTGTGCCGCGGGGCACCAAAGACAGGCGCGTATCAATGCCAAAAATAAAAAGAAAGGGGTATCTGTGGGGAGCAACTCAGACTAGACTGTTACTCGAATTAAGACTTATTCTATAAATCTGCTCTCCCACAATATGGCGCTGGGAGAGGAGGAAACAGCTTCTACACAGCTGCCTCCAGTTCAACCAATAAACAGCAGGACCTGCTCCTGATTGGAGGAGTGCAGCGTACTCGGCGTGTGGGTAGCAGAGTTGGGATTGGTGGAAGAGGACTATAAAGGAGGAGAGAGAAAACATGCACCAGGAACATCTAAGGGGAACATCTATCTGAAGGAACACCTGAGCAGCCCCCGAGAGAGCTGGCCGGTGTTGTGCCGCTCCCCCGTGGAAGTGGGGAAAGTGGCTAGGGGGAACCGCCCTTCCACAGAGGTGGAAGGGTCGGTAGCCAACCCGGGAAGAACCACTAGCAAACCCGGGAAGGGCCGAGCAGACGAAAGAACAGCGCAGGGTCTAGTGTCATTCCTCCACGTAGAGGGGGAGCGACAGTGTTCAGTCAGTTGTCCCTGATCAGGGAGAACATATATTTGCCCCTTTGGGACTAGCTTAATTCACTATGCATAATGTTTTACAGATTCCTCCATCTTGTTGCAAATGACTGGATATCATTGTTTTTGACTACTGTATAGCATTCTATAGAGTACATGTCCCATTATTTCTTTATCCAGTCTATTGTTGATGGGCATTTGGGTTGGTTCCAGGTCTTAGATATTATGAATTGAGCTGCAATAAACATTAATGTGCAGACTGCTTTTTTCTTTGCCAATTTAATTTCCTTTGGGTAAATTCCAAGGAGTGGGATGGCTGGGTTGAATAGTAAGGTTATATTCAGGTTTCTGAGGAATCTCCAGACTGACTTACATAGTGGCTTGACCAGTTTGCATTCCCACCAACAGTGGGTTAGTGTCCCTTTTTCCCCACATCCTCGCCAGCATCTATTGGTACATTTCTGAAAGTGAGCCGTTCACGGGGGTGAGGTGAAACCTCATTGTGGTTTTGATTTGCATTTCCCTGATTGCTAGTGATCTTGAACATTTTTTCATGTGTCTGTTGGCCATTTGGATTTCCTCTTTTGAAAAAGGTCTATTGAGGTCCTTGGCCCATCTCTTGAATGGGTTGTTGGTTGTGTTTTTGTGGAGTTTCTTGATTTCTTTGTAGATTTTGGTTATCAACCCTTTATCAGTTGCATTGTTTGCAAATATATTTTCCCATTCTGTTAGTTGCCTCTTCACTTTCCTGACTGTTTCTTTTGCAGTACAGAAACTTCTCAATTTGATGAAATCCCAAATGTTAATTTTGGCTTTGACTGCCTGTGCTTCTGGGGTGTTTTCCAAGAAGTCATTGCCGGTACCAATATTCTGCAGGGTTTCTCCAATGTTCTCTAATAATTTGATGGTGTCAGCTTAGTTCTTCTTTAAATGTCTGGTAGAATTCAGCAGTGAATCCATCTGGTCCTGGGCTTTTCTTTGTTGGGAGGGCTTTTATTACTGTTTCAGTTTCTGTCTCAGTTATGAGTCTGTTTAGGTTTTCTATGTCTTCTTGGTTAAATTAGGTAGGTTGCATGTGTCCAGGAATCTATCCATTTCTGATAGGTTTCCCTGTTTGCTGGCATACAAGTCCTTGTAGTAATATCTGATGATTCTTTTTATTTCTATGGTGTCTGTGTTACATTTCCTTTTTCATATCTGATTTTATTGATTTGGGTCTTTTCTCTTCTTTTTTTTAGTTAGTTGGGCCAATGGGTGTCAATTTTGTTTCTTTTTTAAAAAAACCAGCTCTTCGTTTGGCTGATTTTTGGTTATGTTTTTTTTGGATATAATCCTGTTGATTTCTTCTCTGATTTTAATTATTTCTCTTCTCCTACTGGATTTGGGTCTGGTTTGCTGCAGATTTTCTAGATCCTTGAGATGAATTGAAAGCTCATCTCTTTGGTGCCTTTCCAATTTCTTGATGTAGGCACCTATTGATATAAACTTTCCCCTTAACACTGCTTTTGCTGCGTCCCATAAGTTTTGGTATGTTGTGCTGTTATTATCATTTACTTCCAGAAAGTTTTTTATTTCTGTTTTAATTTCTTCTATGACCCATTGTTCATTCAGGAGCATGTTGTTCAATCTCCATGTGTTTGCGTATGCTCTAGGGATTCCTGATTTGCTAATTTCCAACTTCATTCCTTTATGGTCTGAGAAGCTGCATGGTATGATTCTAATTCTTTTGAATTTGCTGAGACTTGCTTTATGGCCTAGTATGTGGTCAATCCTAGAGTAGGTTCCATGCACTGCTGAGTAGAATGTAAAATCTTTAAATGTAGGATTGAAAGTTCTGTATATATCTATTAGATCCATTTGGGCTATAGTGTTGATTAAACCTGCTTTTTCCTTGTTGATCTTCTGTCTGGTTGATGTGTCCGTTTCTGAGAGAGGAGTATTTAAGTCCCCAGTACTATTGTATTAGGTTTTTACCATGTCTTCTTAATGGAAACCCAGTTTTCAAATTAAAATTCACAGTAAGCTTTTGAAAACTGTTACAGATGGCTATGATAGTAAGCAAATATTTGGGTTACAATGAATGAAAATGAAAGGAAATGAATGGAAAAAATGCACAAAATTTCCAACATAAGGGAATATACTGAATGGCATGGGGTTACCCATTAGGAAAGGAATGCATTCCTCAATCTTCTGCTTATGTTAAACAGTAGGATATTTAGATACCATAAAAATGGAAGCACTGGTTATTGTGAAGAGCTTCTCTCAATGAGTACCTGTAGTTAAAGTCAGAAGGTATCAAGAACAAGGATGACACTATGATGCCCCCAAATGAAAAAGACACCCCAATTCAAGATTATGAAGATGACGAGATAGAAGAAATGCAAGAAGTGCATCTCAAAAAATTGATAAGAACATTAAGAAGTTCTCAAAAACAAATTCTTGAACTACAGAAATCCTTAATGGACAAGATAGAAAATCTTTCTCGTGAAAATGAAATATTAAAGAGGAATGAAAATGAAAGGAAAAACCAGTAGAATATGAAACTGAGATAGTGATGAGAAACCATAATGAAATGAAGAATTTAATAGATCAATTGACAAACACATTAGAGAGCCTTAAAAACAGAATGGATGAAGCAGAAGGGAGAATATTGGACATGGGAGACAGAGAGCAGGAAAGGTTACAGTGGAACCAAAGAAAAAAGAGGAAATTAGAAATCTAAAAAATATTGTGGGGAATCTACAGGATACTATTAAAAAACCCAGCATTCGGGTTTTAGGAGTTCCTGAAGGCATGGAGAGGGAGAAAGGATTAGAAGGCTTTTTTAGTGAGATATTAGCAGAAAATTTCCCAGGTTTTGGAGAAGGACAGAGACATCCTAGTACAGGAAGCTCCTAGAACCCATAGTAAACATGACCAAAACAGATCCTCACCACGACACATTGTAATTAAACTCACCAAGTGAAACATAAAGAAAAGACCCTAAAATGTGCAAGAGAGAAACATCAGATTACTCTCAGATGATCTCCAATTAGACTCACAGCTGACTTCTCATCAGAAATCCTACAAGCTAGAAGGGAATGGCGAGACATAGCACAGGTGCTAAGAGAGAAAAATTGCCAGCCCAGAATATTATATCCTGCTACGCTCTCATTTGTGAATGAAGGTGAAATAAAGAATTTTCATAGCAAACAGAAATTGAAAGAATTTGTCGCCAGTCATCCAGCCCTACAAAAGATTCTTAAAGATGTGTTGCACACAGAAACACAGAAACACAGAAACACGGTCATCAATATAAAAGAAGTTAAACGAAGGAAAACTCACAGCAGAAGATCACAGGGAATTCAAAGCATATATTAGAAAATATCTATGGAAAATGGCAGGGCAAAATTACCACTTATCAGTAGTCACATGGAACGTTAAAGGTCTCAAATGTCCAGTTAAAAGACACTGATTGGCTGAGTGGCTTAAGGAATAAAACCCATCTATTTGCTGCTTACAAGAAACACATCTTTCCACCAGAGATGCATACAGACTGAAAGTGAAAGGCTGTAAAAAGATATTCCATGCCAACAGAAATGAAAAAAGAGCAGGTGTAGCCATCTTAATATCAGACAACATAAACTTTAACACAAAAACTGTTAAGAGAGACTAAGAGGAGGACTATATAACGATTAAGGGATCAATTCAACAGGAAAATATAACAATTATCAATGTATATGCACCTAATTACAGAGCACTGGCTTATTTAAAAGATTTGTTAAGACACTTAAAGGGAGACTTAAATTCCAATGCAATAGTACTGGGGGACTTCAATACTCCACTCTCAGAAATAGAAAGATCAACAGGACAGAAGTTCAGCAAGGAGACAGTAGATTTAAATGACAGTATAGCCCAAGTGGATCTAACAGATATCTACAGAACTTTTCATCCTATACATAAAGCATTTACATTCTTCTCAGCAGTACATGGAACCTTCTCTAGGATTGGTCACATACTAGGCCATAAAGCAAGTCTTGACTCTTATAATATTTAGACAAGGTCATAGTCAAAGTGGAAGTTCTCTCCTCCCTTCAGAAAAGGTACCTCCTTCTTTGATGACCTGTTCTTTCCACTGGGATCTCACTCACAGAGATCTTTCATTTAGGTCATTTTTTTGACAGAGAAGACAATCATTATTATGAAAGAAATGTGAAGGCAGAAAATCTTCCAGAAAAGTACAAAGGAAATATGAAGCAAAAAATAAAAATATTTACATTAAAATGGGAGGGCCAATTTGTTACCTTGAATGCAAATGGTCTAAACTCTTTAATTGGTAAAAAGGGCTGGGGGCTGGAACTGTGGCACATCTGGTAAAGCTGCTACCTGCCATACTGGCATCCCATATGGGTGCCAGTTCAAGGCCCAGTTGCTTCCCTTCCAATCCAGCTCTCTGCTATGGCCTAGAAAATGAAAGAAGGCCCAAGTGCTTGGGCCCCTGAACCTGCATGGGAGACCTGGAGGAAGCTCCTGGCTCCTGGCTTCAGAATGGCTACTGGCCATTACAAACATTTGGGGAGTGAAACAAAAGTTGGAAGATCATTCACTCTGCCTCTCCTTCTCTCTGTCTATAGCTCTGCCTCTCAAATAATCTAATCTTAATAAAAAAGGTACGGGGTAGCTGAATGTACTAAAAAACAAGACCCATGTATTTGCTGCCTATAACAAACATCTCGATAAGAGTGGGAGGGGCAGAGCCAAGATGGCAGAATAGTGAGCGCATGCACTGATAGTCCAGGAAAATTTAGTTTAATAAAAGTGGAGTTACAGTAGCCTCAGAAAAAGGATGAGGAAAAAATTGCAGAATAAACTCTTCCAGATCTAGTGGCTGTGACTCAGAGGACCTACTGGGAGAGCAAGGTTGCCCACCACATGGAAGCCAAGCTGTGGGAGCCGCAGGATCTGTGCACCACTGTGGGAAGGGGAGTGGATGTGACACAGACAGCAGTGGGGAGAGCAGGGATGCCCAGGTCTCCAAGTCTACACATCAGTGCTGGAAGGGGAGGTGAGCCCAGTAACCAGAAACATTGGTGGGGAACCGGCAGACAGACTCGAGAGGGAAGTGGGCTTTGAGGCGGGAAAGTTCACCAGACTGACTACAGGAGAGAAGGGGAAAAAAGGGTGGGGGGTACTGGTACAAACAAGTTTCTCTCTCCGCCAACCTTGCAAAGGCGATCAAGAGACAAAGAGCAGGCCCCACTCGGAATATACGTAACAAAAGGGGAGAGCTAAGGCTACAATTCAGTAGCCTAGGCAACCCAGTGGGAGTCCACAGCAGAAAGTGAGCCGGCACAGACTCTTTGGGTAGAAGCCAGAGATCAGAAGCTAAATACCATCAATTCTGCACAGCTGTGTGGTATTACTTACCTCCTGAATAAAAAATAAAATAAATAAATAAATAAAAGGAGAGATTTACCATGCATAATCTGAGGGTGTCACCTTTGCACACACATAACCCAGAAGAACAAAGCAGAGCTCTCAGGCCACACCCATCTCAAGCCTCCAAGGCTCCTCCAACAGCAGGCAGTCCACTTAACACAGACATAGTATAAAATAAAATAAAGAAACCACAGTGAGGGAAGAAGAATTAACAATGCCAAGCAACAAACACAAAAATCGAGTGAACAAGATCAACGATTACACTATGATGCCTCCAAATAAACAAAACACCCCAAGCCAAGATTATGAAGATGAGGAGATAGAAGAAATGTAAGATACGGATTTCAAAAAATTTATGATAAGAACATTTAGAAGTTTTCAAAAGCAAATCCTTGAACTACAGAAATCCTTATTGGACAGGATTGAAAATCTCTCTCGTGAAAATGAAATTTGAAGGAAGAATCAAAATGAAACTCAGAAACTAGTAGAACAGGAAAGTGTGATAGTGAAGAGAAATCAAAATGAAATGAAGAGCTCAATAGATCAAATGACAAACACATTAGAAAGTCTGAAAAGCACAGTCAGTGAAACAAAAGAGAGAATATCAGACTTAGAAGACAGAGCACAGGAAAACATACAGTCAAACCAAAGAAGAGGAAATTAGAAATCTAAAAAATATTGCCAGGAATCTGCAGGATACTATTAAAAAAAAAAACCAACATTCGGGTTCTAGGAGTTCCTGAAGGCATGGAGAGGGAGAAAGGATTAGAAGGCCTTTTTAGTGAGATACTACCAGAGAACTTTCCGGGTTTGGAGAAGGACAGAGACATGCTAGTACAGGAAGCTCATAGAACCCCCAGTAAACATGACCAAAAGAGATCCTCACCACGACACGTTGTAATTAAACTCACCACAGTGAAACATAAAGAAAAGACCCTAAAATGTGCATGAGAGAAACGTCAGATTACTCTCAGAGGATCTCCAATTAGACTCACATCAGAATTCTCATCAGAAACACTACAGGCTAGGAGGGAATGGCGAGACATAGCACAGGTGCTAAGAGAGAAAAATTGCCAGCCCAGAATATTATATCCTGCTAAGCTCTCATTTGTGAATGAAGGTGAAATAAAGACCTTTCATAGCAAACAGAAATTGAAAGACTTTGCCGCCACTCATCCGGCCCTGCAAAAGATACTTAAAGATGTGCTACACTCAGAAACACAGAAACACAGCCATCAATATGAAAGAAGGGAAAGGAAGAAAACATACCAGTAAAAGAGCATGGGAAGCTCAAAGCATATACTAGAAAATATCTCCAGGAAAATGGCAGGGCAAAATCACTATGTATCAACAGTCACATTAAACATTAATGGACTTAACTCTTCAGTTAAAAGACACAAATTGGCTGACTGGCTTAAGGAACAAACCGAACTATTTGTTACCTACAAGAAACACATCTCTAACAAAGATGCATGCAGACTGAAAGTGAAAGGTTGGAAAAAGATATTCGATGCCAACAGAAACCAAAAAAACAGCAGGTGTAGCCCTATTAATATCAGACAACATAAACTTTAATACAAAAACTGTTAAGAGAGACAAAGAGGGGCACTATATAATGATTAAGGGTTCAATTCAACAGCAAGATGTAACTATTATAAATGTATATGCACCTAATTAGATGGCACCGGTTTATTTAAAAGATTTGTTAAGGGACTTAAAGGGAGACTTAGATACCAATGCAATAGTACTGGGGGACTTCAATACTCCTCTCTCAGAAATACACAGATCACCCGGACAGAAGATCAACAAGGAAACAGCAGATTTAATCAACACTATTGCCCAAATGGATCTAACAGATATCTACAGAACTTTCAATCCTACAGGTAAAGACTTCAAATTCTTCTTAGCAGTGCATGGAACCTTCTCTAGGATTGATCACATACTAGGCCATAAAGCAAGCCTCAGCAAATTTAAAAGAATTAGAATCATACCATGAAGCTTCTGAGACCACAGCTGAATGAAGCTGGAAATTAGCAACTCAGGAAAACCTAGAAAGTATGGAAACACATGGAGACTGAACAACATGCTCCTGAATGAACAATGGGTCATAGAAGAAATCCAAAGAGAAATCAAAAACTTTCTGGAAATAAATGAGGATAACAACACAACATATCAAACCTTATTGGATACGGCAAAAGCAGTATTCAGAGGCAAGTTTATAGCAATAGGTGCCTATATCAAGACATTGGAAAGGTACCAAATAAATGAGCTTTCAGCGCATCTCAAGGAACTAGAAAAACTGCAGCAAACCAGACCCAAATCTAGTAGGAGAAGAGAAATAATTAAAATCAGAGAAGAAATGAACAGGATTCAATCCAAAAAAAAAAAATTACAAAAAATCAGCGAAGCGAACACCTGGTGTTTTGAAAAAAGAAACAAAATTGACACCCCATTGGCCCAACTAACTAAAAAAAGAAGAAAAAAGACCCAAATCAATAAAATCAGAGATGAAAAAGGAAATGTAACAACAGACACCACAGAAATAAAAAGAATCATCAGAAATTACTACAAGGACTTGTATGCCAGCAAACAGGGAAACCTATCAGAAATGGATAGATTCCTGGACACATGCAACCTACCTAAATTGAACCAGGAAGATGTAGTAAACCTAAACAGACCCATAACTGAAACAGAAATTGAAACAGTAATGAAGGCCCTCCCAACAAAGAAAAGCCCAGGACCAGATGGATTCACTGCTGAATTCTATCAGACATTTAAAGAAAAACTAATTCCATTTCTTCTCAAACTATTCAGAACATTTGAAAAAGAGGGAGTCCTCCCAAATTCTTTCTATGAAGCCAGCATCACCTTAATCCCAAAGTCAGAAAAAGATGCAGCACTGAAAGAAAATTATAGACCAATATCCCTGATGAACATAGATGCAAAAATCCTCAATAAAATTCTTGCCAATAGAATACAACAACACATCAGAAAGATCATCCACCCAGACCAAGTGGGATTTATCCCTGGTATGCAGGGATGGTTGAACATTCGCAAATCAATCAATATGATTCACCACATTAACAGACTGCAGAAGAAAATCCATATGATTATCTCAATAGATGCAGAGAAAGCATTCGATAAAATGCAACACCCTTTCATGGTGAAAACTCTAAGCAAATTGGGTATAGAAGGAACATTCCTCAATATAATCAAAACAATTTATGAAAAACCCACGGCCAGCATCCTATTGAATGGAGAAATGTTGGAAGCATTTCCACTGAGATCTGGCACCAGACAGGGATGCCCACTCTCACCACTGCTATTTAACATAGTTCTGGAAGTTTTAGCCAGAGCGATTAGACAACAAAAAGAATTTAAATGGATACAAATTGAGAATCAAGAAGTCAAACGATCCCTCCTTGCAGATGATATGATTCTTTACTTAGAGGATCCATAGAACTCTACTAAGAGACTATTGAAACCCATAGAGGAGTTTGGCAAAGTGGCAGGATATAAAATCAACAGCCTTTACATATACAGGCAATGCCAAGGCTGAGAAAAACTGCTAAGATCGATCCCATTCACAATAGCTACAAAAACAATCAAATACCTTGGAATAAACTTAACCAAGGATGGTAAAGTCTCCACGATGAAAATTACAAAACCTTAAAAAAAGAAATAGAAGAGGATACCAAAAAATGGAAAAATCTTCCATGATCATGGATTGGAAGAATCAACATCATCAAAATGTCCATTATCCCAAAAGCAATTTATAGATCCAATGCAATACCAATCAAAATAAAAAAGACCTTCTTCTCAGATCTGGAAAAAATGATGCTGAAATTCATTTGGAGGCACAAGAGACCTAGAATAGCTAAAGCAATCTTGTACAACAAAAACAAAGCCAGAGGCATCACAATACCAGATTTCAGGACATACTACTGGGCAGTTGTAATCAAAACAGCAAGGTACTGGTACAGAAACAGATGGATAGACCAATGGAACAGAATTGAAACACCAGAAATCAACCCAAACATCTACAGCCAACTTATATTTGATCAAGGATCTAAAACCAATTCCTGGAGCAAGGACAGTCTATTCAATAAATGGTGCTGGGAAAACTGGATTTCCACATGTAGAAGCATGAAGCAAGACCCCTACCTTACCCCTTACACAAAAATACACTCAACATGGGTTAAAGACTTAAATCTATGACCTGACACCATCAAGTTATTAGAGAACTTTGGAGAAACCCTTCAAGATATTGGCACAGGCAAACAGTTTCTGGAAAAGACCCAGGTGGCACAGGCAGTCAAAGCCAAAATCAAGTACTGGGATTGCATCAAATTGAGAATTTTCTGTACTGCAAAAGAAACAGGTGAGTGAAGAGACAACTGACATAACGTGAAAAATATTAGCAAACTATGCAACAGATAAAGGGTTAATAACCAGGATCTAAAAAGAGATCAAGAAACTCCACAACAACAAAACAAACATCCAACTCAGGTGATGGGCCAAGGACCTCAATAGACATTTTTCAAAAGAGGAAATCCAAATGGCCAAAAGACACAATAAAAAATGTTCAAGGTCACTAGCAATCAGGGAAATGCAAATCAAAAGCACAATGAGGTTTCACCTCACCCCGGTTAGAATGGCTCAAATTCAGAAATCTACCAACAACAGATTCTGGCGAGGATATGGGGAAAAAGGGACACTAACCCACTGTTGGTGGGAATGCAAACTGGTCAAGCCACTATGGAAGTCAGTCTGGAGATTCCTCAGAAACCTGAATATAACCCTACCGTTAGACCCAGCCATCCCACTCCTTGGAATTTACCCAAAGGAATTTAAATTGGCAAACAAAAAAGCGGTCTGCACCCTAATGTTTATCACAGCACAATTCACAATAGCCAAGACCTGGAACCAACCTAAATGCCCATCAACGGTAGACTGGATAAAGAAATTATGGGATATGTACTCTTTAGAATACTATACCACAGTAAGAAACAATGAAATTCCGTCATTTGCAACAAAATGGAGGAATCTGGAACACATCATGCTGAGTGAATTAAGCCTGTCCCAAAGGGACAAATATCTTATGTTCTCCCTGATCGGTGACAACTGACTGAACACCAAAAAGGAAACCTGTTGAAGTGAAATGGACACTATGAAAAATCGTGACTTGATCAGCAAAGCACTGACTGTTAATGAACAACTTAACACATTATCCCTCTTAGTATTTTTTTCTTTTTGTCTGTTCTACTTAATACTACTGGTTTAATTCTGTAATTAATACACAGTTATTCTTAAGTGTTGAAAATTAACTGAAATGTGATCCCTGCTAAATATAAGAGTGGGAATAAGAGAGGGAAGAGATGTGCAATTTGGGACATGCTCAAGCTGACTTGCCCCAAATGGTGGAGTTAGAAACATACCAGGGGATTCCAATTCAATCCCATCAAGGTGGCATGTAGCAATGCCATCTCACTAGTCCAAGTGTTCAATTTCAGTTCACAATTGATCATAATGAAAGGACTAAGAGTCAAAGGGATCACATAAACAAGTCTAGTGCCTGCTAATACTAACCAATAGAATAAATAAAGGGGAGAGCGATCCAACATGGGAAGCGGGATACACAGCAGACTCATAGAATGGCAGATGTCCTAAACAGCACTCTGGCCTCAGAATCAGCACTAAAGGCATTCGGATCTGGCTGAAAAGCTCATGAGAGTATTTCAGGCATGGAAAGCCAAGACTCTCTGGCAAAAAAAAAAAAAAAAAAAAAAAAAAAAAAAAAAAAAAAAAACCTAAATGAAAGATCTCTGTGAGTGAGATCCCAGTGGGAAGAACAGGTCTTCAAAGAAGGAGGTACCTTTCTCTGAAGGGAGGAGAGAACTTCCACTTTGACTATGACATTTTCTAAATAAGATAAGAGTCGGAGAACTCAAAAGCTTCCATAGCCTTGGAAAATCATGACTGGAGCATAGGGAGATTACTGATGTCATAAACAGGAGTGTCAATTGGTAAAGTCAACAACAGGAGTCACTGTGCACTTACTCCTCATGTAGGATCTCTGTCCTTAATGTGCTGTACATTGAGATTTGATGCTATAACGAGTACTCAAACAGTATATTTCACTTTGTGTTTCTATGTGGGTGCAAACTGTTGAAATCTTTACTTATGTATACTAAACTGATCTTCTGAATATATAGAAAATTGAAAATGAATCGTGATATAAATCGAAGGGGAGAGAGAGTGGGAAAGGGGAGGGTTGTGGGTGGGAGGGAAGTCATCGGGGGGAGAGCAAATGTAGTCCATAAGCTGTACTTTGGAAATCTATATTCATTAAATAAAAGTTAAAAAAAAATCTCACCAACAAAGATATATGCAAACTAAAAGTGAAATGATGGAAAAAGAGATATTCTATGCTAACAGAAAGTAGAAATTAGCTTCTGTAGCCATCCTGATATCAGACAAAATAGACTTTAAGACAAAAATTGTTAAAAAGAGAAAGAAAAGACACTATGTAATGATGAAGGGTTCGATTCAACAGGAAGAAGTGACTATAATAAATGTATATGAATCCAATCACAGGGTGCCTGGCTATTTAAAAAAATGTTTATGTCTCTAAAGTGAGACAGAGGGCTGGTGCTGTGATATAGCAGGTATGCCCACTGCCTGCAGTGCTGGCATCCCATATGGGCACCAGTTCAAGTCCTAGCTGCTCCACTTCCAATTCAGGTCCTTGCTATGGCATGGGAAAGCAGTCGAAGATGGTACAAATCTTGGCTCCTGGCTTCTGGTCAGGCCAGCTTTGGCTGTTGTGGCCATTTAGGGAGTAAATTAGCAGATGGAAGACCTCTGTGTGTATATGCCTCTGTCTCTGTAACTCTGCCTTACAAATAAATTAATAAATCTTTAAAAAAAACTCAAGGGGGACAGATTCCAAAACAATAGTAATGGGAGATTTCAAGACCCTAGTTTCATCAATGGACAGATCAACCAGATAGAAATTCAACAAAGAAGCAATTGAGCTAATCTACACTATGGACCCAATAGATCTAACTGATATGTACACAACCTTTCATCTCACAGAAGCAGAATACACATTCTTTTCATCAGTGCATGGAAGTTTCTCTAGGACAGACCACATGCTAGGTCATAAAGCAAGTCTCAGCAAATTCAAACAATCAAAATCACACTATGCCTCTTTTCTGACCACAATGAAATGAAGCTGGAGTTAACAACTCAATAGTCTCAAGAACATATACAAACACATGGAGACTGAACAACATGCTGCTGAATGAACAAAGAAGAAACTGAAAGAGAAAGCAAAACTGTCTCTGGAAATGAATGAAGGTGACAATACAACATTATCCAAACTTATGGGATGCAGCAAAAGCAGTGTTAAGACATTAACAAACTGAACAAAAACCACTTGATTATTTCAGTAGATGAAGAAAAAGCATTTGATAAAATGCAACATCCTATCATGACAAAAACCTTAAAGAAATTGGGTATAGAAGGAACATGCCTCAACATAATCAAGGTGATTTATGACAAACCCACAGCGAGTATGTTATTGAATGGGGAAAAGTTGGATGCCTTCCCCCTGAGATTTGGAACCCAAGAGGCCCACTCTCCCCATTACTAATTTTTTTCTCACCATTACTATTCAATATAGTCCTGGAAGTTTTATCTAGGGCCATCAGGCAAGAAAGAGAAATCAAAGGCATACAAATTGGGAAGAAGAAAATCAAACTTATCCCTAATTGCAAATGCCATGCTTCTATACATATAGGAACCAAAAGATTCCACTGATAGACTACTGGAACTCATGCAAGAGTTTGGTAAAGTGGCAGTATATAAAATTAACACAAAAATCAACAGCCTTTGTGTACAGACAATGCCATGTCTAGGAAAAACTTAGAAGATCAATCCCATCCATGTTAGCTAAAGAAAGTAATTAGATACCATGGAATAAATTTAACCATGGATGTCATAGATCTCCACAATGAAAATTACAACACATTAAAGAAATAAATAGAAGAAAACACCAAAAAATGGAAAAATCCCCCAAGTTCATGGACTTGAAGAATGAATATAATCAAAATGTTCATACTACTGAAAGTAACTTACAGATTCAATGTAATCCTAAGCAAAATACCAATGACATTCCTCTCAGATCAAGAAAAAAGAAGGCTGAAATGCATATGGAAACAAGAGACTTCAAATACCTAAAGCAATCTTATGCATCAAAAACAAAGCTGGAGGCATCACAACACCAGATTTCTTTTTTTTAACTTTTCATTAATGAATATAAATTGCCAAAGTACAGAATATTGATTACAATTGCTTCCCCCCCGTAACGTCCCTCCAACCCGCAACCCTCCCCTTATTCACTCCATCTCCCCTTCCTTTCATATCAAGAATCATTTTTGATTATCTTTATATACAGAAGATCAGTTTAGCATACATTAAGTAAAGATTTCAACAGTTTGCTCCCATACAGAAACATAAAGTGAAAAATACTGTTTGAGTACTAGTTATAGCATTAAATCTCAAGGTACAGCACACTAAGGACAAAGATCCTACATGAGGAGTAAGTGCACAGTGACTCCTGTTGTGGACTTAACAAATTGACACTCTTGATTATGTCATCAGTAATAACCCTAGGCTCTTATCGTGAGTTGCCAAGGCTATGGAAGCCCCCTGAGTTCACTGACTCTGATCATTTTAGACAAGGCCATGGTCAAAGTGGAAGTTCTCTCCTCCCTTCAGAGAAATGTACCTCCTTCCTTGATGACCCATTCTTTCCACTGGAATCTCACTCGTGGAGATCTTTCATTTAGGTTTTTTTTCCCCCAGAGTGTCTTGGCTTTCCATGCCTGAAATACTCTCATGGGCATTTCAGCCGGATTCGCATGCCTTAAGGGCTGATTATGAGGCCACAGTGCTGTTAGGACATTTGCCATTCTATGGGTCTGCTGTGTATTTCACTTCCCATGTTGGATCATTCTCTCCCTTTTTGATTCTATCAGCTAGTATTTGCAGACACTATTCTTGTTTATGTGATCCCTTTGGTTTTTAGTCCTATCATTATGATCAATTGTGAACAGAAATTGATCACTGGGACTAGTGAGATGGCATTGGTACATGCCACCTCGATGGGATTGAATTCGAATCCCCTGGTATGTTTCTAACTCTACTGTTTGAGGTAAGTCAGCTTGAGCATGTCCCAAATTGCACATCTCTTCCCTCTCTTATTCCCACTCTTATATTTAACAGCGGTCACTTTTCAGTTAAGTTTCAGCACTTAAGAAGAATTGTGTATTGATTACAGTATTCAACCAAAAGTATTAAGTAGAACAAACAGAAAAAAATTCTAAGAGGGATAACATATTAAGCTGCTGATCAACAGTCAGGGGGAGGGCTGATCAAGTCACTGTTTCTCATAATATTCATTTCACTTTAACAGGTTTCCTTTTTGGTGCTCAGTTAGTTGTCACCTATCAAGGATAACAAGTGGTATTTGTCCCTTTGGGATTGGCTGATTTCACTCAACATAATGTTTTCCAAATTCCTAACAGGGATCACTTTTCAGTTAAAATTTAAACACCTAAGAATAATTGTGGGTTAATTACAGAGTTCAACCAATGGAACTAGAACAAAAAAAAATACTAAAATGGATAAAGTATTACATTGTACATCAACCGTCAGGACAAGAGCTGATCAAGTCATTGTTTCTCATAGTGTCCATTTCACTTCAACAAGTTTCCCCTTTGGTGCTCAGTTGGTTGTCGCCAATCAGGGAGAATATATGATATTTGTCCCTTTGGGACTGGCTTAATTCACTCAGCATGATGTTTTCCAAATTCCTCCTTCTTGTTGCAAATGACTGGGTTTCATTGTTTTTGACTGCTGTATAGTATTCAATAGAGTACATGTCCCATAATTTCTTTATCCAGTCTACTGTTGATGGTCATTTGGGTTGATTCCAGGTCTTAGATATTATGAATTGAGCTGCAATAAACATTAATGTGCAGACTGCTTTTTTCTTTGCCAATTTAATTTCCTTTGGGTAAATTCCAAGGAGTTGATGGCTGGGTTGAATGGTAGGGTTATATTCAGGTTTCTGAGGAATCTCCAGACTGACTTCCATAGTGGCTTGACCAGTTTGCATTCCCACCAACAGTGGGTTAGTGTCCCTTTTTACCCACATCCTGGCCAGCATCTATTGTTTGTAGATTTCTGAATTTGAGCCATTCTAACCGGGGTGAGGTGAAACCTCATTGTGGTTTTGATTTGCATTTCCCTGATTGCTAGTGATCTTGAACATTTTTTCATGTGTCTGTTGGCCATTTGGATTTCCTCTTTTGAAAAATGTCTATTGAGGTCCTTGGCCCATCTCTTGAGTGGGTTGTTTGTTTTGATCTTGTGGAGTTTCTTGATTTTTTTGTAGATTCTGGTTATCAACCCTTTATCAGTTGCATAGTTTGCAAATATATTTTCCCATTCTGTCGGTTGTCTCTTCACTTTCCTGACTGTATCTTTTGCAGTACAGAAACTTCTCAATTTGATGCAATCCCAAAAGTTAATTTTGCTTTGACTGCCTGTGCTTCTGGGGTGTTTTGCAAGAAGTCATTGCCGATGCCAATATCTTGAAGGGTTTCACCAATGCTCTCTAATAATTTGATGGTGTCAGGTCGTAGATTTAAGTCTTTAATCCATGATGAGTGGATTTTTTTGTAAGGTGAAAGGTAGGGGTTTTGCTTCATGATTCTGCAAGTGGAAATCCAATTTTCCCAGCACCATTTATTGAATAGACTGTCCTTACTCCAGAATTGGTTTTGGACCCTTGATCAAATATGAGTTGGCTATAGATGTTTGCATTGATTTCTGGAGTTTCAATTCTGTTCCATTGGTCTATACATCTGTTTCTGTACCAGTACCATGCTGTTTTGATTACAACTGCCCAGTAGTGTGTCCTGAAATCTGGTATTGTGATGACTCCAGCTTCGTGTTTTATGCACAAGATTGCTTTAGCTATTCGAGGTCTCCTGTGTCTCCATATAAATTTCAGCATCATTTTTTCTAGATCTGAGAAGGTCTTCGGTATCTTGATTGGTATTGCATTGAATCTATAAATTGCTTTTGGGAGAATGGACATTTTGATGATATTGATTCTTCCAATCCATGAGCATGGAAGATTTTTCCATTTCTTGGTATCCTCTTCTATTTCTTTCTTTAAGGTTTTGTAATTTTCATCATAGAGATCTTGACTGTCCTTGGTTAAGTTTATTCCAAGGTATTTGATTGTTTTTGTAGCTATTGTGAATGGGATTGATCTTAGAAGTTCTTCCTCAGCCATGGCATTGTCTGTGTATACAAAGGCTGTTGATTTTTGTGCATTGATTTTATACCCTGCTACTTTGCCAAAATCTTCTATGAGTTCCAATAGTCTCTTAGTAGAGTTCTTTGGGTCCCCTAAGTAAAGAATCTTATCATCTGCAAAGAGGGATAGTTTGAGTTCTTCCTTCCCAATTCATATCCATTTAATTTCTTTTTCTTGCCTAATAGCTCTGGCTAGAACTTCCAGAACTATATTGAATAGCAATGGTGAGAGTGGGCATCCCTGTCTGGTACCCGAACTCAGTGGAAATGCTTCCAACTTTTCCCCATTCAATAGGATGTTGGCTGTGGGTTTTTCATAGATTGCTTTGATTATGTTGAAGAATGTTCCCTCCAAACCCAGTTTGCTTAGAGTTTTCATCATGAACGGGTGTTATATTTTATCAAATGCTTTCTCGGCTTCTATTGAGATAATCATATTGTTTTTCTTCTGCAGTCTGTTTATGTGGTGTATCACATTGACTGTCTTGTGCACGTTAAACCATCCCTGCATACCAGGGATAAATCCCACTTGGTCTGGGTGGATGATCTTTCTGATGTGTTGTTGCATTCTATTGGCAAGAATTTTATTGAGGATTTTTGCATCTATGTTCTTCAGGGATATTGGTCTGTAATTCTCTTTCAGTGCTGCATCTTTTTCCGGCTTAGGGATTAAGGTGATGCTGGCTTCATAGAAAGAATTTGGGAGGATTCTCTCCTTTTCAATTGTTCTGAATAGTTTGAGAAGAATTGGAGTTAGTTCTTCTTTAAATGTCTGGTAGAATTCAGTAGTGAATCCATCTGGTCCTGGGCTTTTCTTTGTTGGGAGGGCCTTTATTACTGTTTCAATTTCTGTCTCAGTTATGGGTCTGTTTAGATTTTCTACATCTTCCTGGTTCAATTTAGGTAGCTTGCATGTGTCCAGGAATCTATCCATTTCTGATAGGTTTCCCTGTTTGCTGGCATACAAGTCCTTGTAGTAATTTCTGATGATTCTTTTTATTTCTGTGGTGTCTGTTGTTACATTTCCTTTTTCATCTCTGATTTTATTGATTTGGATCTTTTCTTTTTTTAGTTAGTTGGGCCAATGGGGTGTCAATTTTGTTTCTTTTTTCAAAACACCAGGTGTTCGCTTCGCTGATTTTTTGTAATTTTTTTTTTTTGGATTCAATCCTGTTGATTTCTTCTCTGATTTTAATTATTTCTCTTCTCCTACTGGATTTGGGTCTGGTTTGCTGCAGTTTTTCTAGATCCTTGAGATGTGTTGAAAGCTCATCTATTTGATGCCTTTCCAATTTCTTGATGTATGCACCTATTGATATAAACTTTCTCTTAACACTGCTTTTGCTGCATCCCATAAGTTTTGGTATGTTTTGGTGTTATCCTCATTTACTTCCAGAACATTTTTGATTTCTCGTTTAATTTCTTCTATGACCCATTGTTCATTCAGGAGCATGTTGTTCAATCTCCATGTGTTTGCGTATGCTCTAGGGATTCCTGAGTTGCTAATTTCCAACTTCATTCCTTTATGGTGTGAGAAGATGCATGGTATGATTCTAATTCTTTTGAATTTGCTGAGACTTGCTTTATGGCCTAGTATGTGGTCAATCCTAGAGAAGGTTCCATGTACTGCTGAGAAGAATGTAAAATCTTTAGCTGTAGGATTGAAAGTTCTGTATAAATCTGTTAGATCCATTTGGGCTATGGTGTTGTTTAAATCTACTGTATCCTTGTTGAGCTTCTGTCCTGTTGATCTATTTCTGGATTGAGTATTGAAGTCCCCCAAGACTATTGGATTGGGGTCTAAGTCTCCCTTTAATTCCCTTAACAAATCTTTTAGATAAACCGTTGCTATGTAGTTAGGTGCATATACATTGATAATTGTTTTATGTTCTTGTTGTATTGATCCCTTAATCATTATATAGTGTCCCTCTTTGTCTCTCTTAACAGTTTTTATGGTAAAGTTTATGTTGTCCGATATTAAGATGGCTATGCCTGCTCTTTTTTCATTTCTGTTGGCATGGTATATCTTTTTCCAGCCTTTCACTTTCAGTCTGTATGCATCTTTGTTGGCAAGATGTGTTTCTTGTAAGCAGCAAATAGATGGGTTTTGTTTCTTAACCCAATCAGACAATTGGTGTTTTTTAACTGGACAGTTCAGGCCATTCACGTTCAATGTGACTAATGATAAGTGGTAACTTAGCCCTGCCATTTGCCAAAGATAAGTTCTAATATATGCTTTGAATTCCCTGTGATCTTTTGCTGTGAGTTTTCCTTCCTTTACCTTCTTTCATATTGATGATCATGTTTCTGTGTTTCTGTGTGTAACACATCTTTAAACATCTTTTGCAGGGCTGGACGAGTGGTGACAAATTCTTTCAATTTCTGTTTGCTATGAAAAGTCTTTATTTCACCTTCATTCACAAATGATAGCTTAGCAGGATATAATTTTCTGGGCTGGCAGTTTTTCTCTCTTAGTACCTGGGCTATATCTTGCCATTCCCTCCTAGCTTGTAGGGTTTCTGATGAGAAGTCAGCTGTGAGTCTGATTGGAGATCCTCTGAGAGTAATCTGACGTTTCTCTCTTGCACATTTTAGGATCTTTTCTTTATGTTTCACTGTGGAGAGTTTAATTACAACGTGTCGTGGTGAGGATCTCTTTTGGTCGTGTTTCTTAGGGGTTCTGTGAGCTTCCTGTACTAGGATTTCTCTGTCCTTCTCCAAACCTGGGAAATTTTCTGCTAATAGCTCACTAAAAAGGCCTTCTAATCCTTTCTCCCTCTCCATGCCTTCAGGAACTCCTAGAACCCGAATGTTGGGTTTTTTAATAGTATCCTGCAGATTCCTGACAATATGTTTTAGATTTCTAGTTTCCTCTTCTTTTCTTTGGTCTGACTGAATGCTTTCATGTTCTCTGTCTTCTAAGTCCGATATTCTCTCTTCTGCTTCACCCATTCTGTTCGTAAGGCTCTCTCTATTGTGTTTTTCATTTGATCTATTGAATTCTTCACTTCATTATGATTTCTCATCACTATCACAGTTTCCTGTTGTACTAGTTGTTTCATTTCATTTTGATTCCTCCTTAATATTTCATTTTCACCTTGTCCATTAAGGATTTCTGTAGTTCAAGAATTTGTTTTGGAGAACTTCTTAATGTTCTTATCAATTTTTTGAGATCTGCTTCATGCATTTCTTCTAACTCATCATCTTCATAATCTTGAATTGGGGTGTCTTTTTCATTTGGGGGCATCATGGTGACTTCCTTGTTTTTATTACCTCGGTTTTTGCGTTTGTTATTTGGAATATTGGAGATATTTGGTTTCTTCACTGTGGTGCTTTTTCTTGTTATACTATGACTCTAGATTAAGTGGACTGTCTGTTTTTGATGGAGCCTTAGAGGCTTGAGATGGGTGTGGCCTGAGAGCTCTGTTTGGTGTGCCAAAGGTGACACTCCCAGGTTAAGCGTGGTAAATCTCTCTCTCTCTCTTTTTTTGATTCAAAAGGGAAGTAATTCCACACAGCTGAACGAAGTTGGACATAGTTAGCAGGCAAATTATATACCCACAGGAGCTAGAGATCAGAAGCTCTTTTCCAAGGACCACACAGGGAATCTGTTCTGCCCTCAGGGTGGGCTCAGATTCTCCTTCAGTCTCCCACTCGGTTGCCAAAGTTACGGAATTATAGCATCTCTGGAGAGTACTCATGTGAATTCCATGAGTTCTCTTCCCCCCCATCTTTTTTTTTCACGGTCTCAGTTCAGTAGCACCACAAATTTACTAGGTCCTAATCTCCTGTTAATTCACCCTGCCCAGAGTCAGGTTTTTCTGCTAGGCTCAGGGCCGGTGCAGACCTGAGGTCGCTCTGCTTATGATGTATGTCCAAGATGGCACCTGCTCTTTGTCTTGCTTGCCCTTGAGAGGTGAGCGGGGAGAGAGAAACTTGTGTCCGTATCAGTCACCTTTTTATTTCTCTCTCTCTCTCTCTTCCAGTTAGCCTGGTGAACTTCCCCCCCACCCCGGGGGTCATTCCCTCTAGTCTCCTCTCTCTGCTTGCCTGCCGATGTCTCGGGCTATTGGGGTTCGGCTCACCTCGCATTCCAGCGCTGGTGTGTTTAGTCTGCCGCTGGTGTCCCGAACTGTGGGCTCCCATACTCTCCACGCAGGTCCACTGTGAATCACACGTTCTGGAAGAGTTTCTTCTGCTGTTTCCTCCCCTACTCTTCCTTGAATCTGCAGTAGCTCCACTGTTATTAAACTGTCTCTCCCCGGACTATCAGTGTGCTCCCTTCCTATTCCGCCATCTTGCCTCCTCTCCACAACACCAGATTTCAAGACATAATACAGGGCAGTTACAAACAGCCTGGTACTGGCAAAAAAAAATTAGACACATAAACCAATGAACAGAATAGGGTGTTAAACAAACACTAGAAAAAGAAAAGAATCACACTATCAAATTTGAAATATTACAGAATTTTCATATCACCCAACAATGATGTGTGGGAAACAAATTTTCCAGGGTGATATTTTCTGTGCTTAGGAATAGATTCACACAACTTTTTAAGTGCCTGAGCGGCCAGTACTGGAGGAAACATTGTTATGCCTCTACCTGTGATGCCAGCATCTCATAAGCGCACAAGTTTGAGTTCCAGATAATTCATCTCTGATCCAGCTCTCTGGTGATGAGACTGAGAAGGCAGCACAGGATGGGCCAAGTACTTGGGCTGCTGCCACCTACATGGAACACCTAGGTGACGCTACTGGCTCTGGGCTTCAGACTGGTGCAGCCTAGGCGTTGTGGCCAGTTGGGGAATGAACCAATGGATGGGAGATTTCTGTCTCACCCTCATTCTCTGTAATTAAGCCTTACACATAAAATAAACCTTTTTAAGCAATAAATAAAAAGGGCCTGAGTTTGTGGGTGCCACCTGTTGCTTTCTCTCACTATGAAATGCCATATGCCATGTTATGAAGCAAAAATATCACCCCTGAAAGATACAGCCCCTTAGACTATCCAGCCTCCAGACTGTAAAAAATAATTTCCCCTTGGAACTGTTGTATGCCACATCAGGCTATGCCACTGCACTTATGCCCAAATTTCATTTATCAGAGTAGATCTAAGTCCTTTATGCTCCAGTTCCAGTACAACTTTCTTGCTAATGCACCTGGGAAGGTAGTGAAAGATGGCCCAAGATCTGGTTTTCTGGGTTCCTAACACATGTGGGGGACCCAGATGTGGTTCCTGGCTCCTGGCATTGGTCTTGCCCAGCCCTGGCCTGGCTGTTGCAGCAATTTGGTGAGTCAAACAAGGTATGGAAGTTCTCTTTTCTCACTCCTCTCTCTCCACCCCTTTCTCTCTCTCTGCCTCTCCATCACATTGCCTTCAAGTAAATAGATACATAAATCTTGAAAATATTTAGTTAACATTTTTTTAATGTTAACTAGCTCTAACCTTAGTCCTAACTCTGGTTCTAACTCTAAAATTTACCACAGAACTAAATCTAACCTTAATTTTAAACTAATTTTGAATCTCACCCCAACACTAATCTTATCTTTCTGCTTAGGCCTAACCCTAAAACAAACCAGACTTCAGCATTAATTTGACCATACTCCTGATGATAACTTTAATGCTGTATCTAACACTAGCCTTAAACTAACCATCATGCTAACCCAAAGACTAAGCCTCATCCTGGTGATGATGACCATAACTTCAACTATAACTGTATATTATATATATATGTATATATATATAATATAATCACAGCTCTCTCCATATATTATATATATATGTAACCATATTATATATGTATGTATATATATATATATATATATAACCACATCTCTAACTCTATACCTAACCCTACACCTAAACTTATCCATAACCCTAGCTCTATCCCTAGGCCTCACAATAGCCTTAACCCTATCTATAACTCTAATCACAAATCTAATCCTAAATATAACCCTAGTCCTAGACCTAATCCTTATTCTAACCCTAAAGCTAAACATAGCTCTATGTGTAGCCCTAACCTTAAGCCTAGCCCTAACCATAACCCTAACCATGGCTTTTAATCTAACCCTAGACCTAAGCCTAAACTTAACAGAACCCTAATCCTAAAACTAGCCCTAACTCTTGCCATAAGCCTAATACTAACACCGACACTAAACATAAACCTAGCTCTAAATCTTACCCTAACCCCAATCCTAATAATAGCCTTAATAATAACACTCATTCTAAACCTTAACACCAATACTAGCTCTCATCCTAATCCTAATACTAACACTAACACTCATCCTATACCTAGCCCTAAACTTACTTCTAACCCTAAATGACAGAATTTGCATTCACATGAGCTGTCAGAGTTTATGTGCACTTG
Source organism: Oryctolagus cuniculus (assembly GCF_051225735.1). Classification (NCBI taxonomy): domain Eukaryota; kingdom Metazoa; phylum Chordata; class Mammalia; order Lagomorpha; family Leporidae; genus Oryctolagus; species Oryctolagus cuniculus. Next base: position 26,176,186 of record NC_142882.1, on the reverse strand, counting down.
AGTAACTGAAATGGTTAGAGAAACAGAAAGAGAGCCCAAGCCCATCTGTGTACAAATAGTGCCATCATTAGTCATCAATTCTGAAAACGCCCCATTTTCAAACAAATTGTTGTTAAACTTCTAGGTGTTACTGTGGTGATACATATGGGAAAACTTGTGGGTTAGGATGAAAAAAACTGCAACTTGGCAAAAAAATTTCAGGAAACATCAGTCAGTTATTGAAGTCTAATAGAGGCTTTGTGAGTAACTGCCACGGATTGGCCCTCCAGTCCTAGTGTAAAGTTTGTAACAGGAGGAAAACAGACAAAATACCGAAAATGTATCATTTGAAAGATATTAAGTGGAAATATCAAATATAGAAGGCAGATCAAATGAATTGTATTGTCTACAAATGAAGAAATGAGCTGAATGCCAACAGTGGCTGTGTTTTATGATGAAAGGTAATATCTGAGTAGTACTTGTGAAAATAAACTGCACCCTCTCAGGAAGGCCTGGAAAAGTGATGCTCACAGTCAAGCATGTAGATGTAATGGCTAAAACACTCCACAGAAAAAGAAAACCTTGGATTTGATCCCAAGTCCAGCTCTAGATAACTCTTCAAAACACAAAAGAGAAAATGGCATTTTACATTTTCCCCATCAGAATAGCAGCAAAATATGCAATCATCAGAGCAGAGAGGAAGTGGAGGACTGAGAAACTGAGCGAACTTAAATCTGTTTGTGATTTAATGGTGCTGTGGCTTTGCACCTGACCTCAAAACTGTCCATTTTGCAGGTACCATGGCTCACTAGGCTAATCCTCTGCCTGCGGCGCTTATACTCTAGGTTCTAGTGCTGGTTGGAGTGCCAGTTCTGTCCTGGTTGCTCCTCTTCCAGTCCAGCTTTCTGCTGTGGCCTGGAATGGCAGTGCAGGATGGCTCAAGTGCTTGGGACCTGCATCCACATAGGAGACCAGAAGGAAGCACCTGGCTCTTGGCTTCGGATTGGCCATTTGGGGGTGAACCAATGGAAGGAAGACCTTTCTCTGTCTCTCTCACTAACTCTGCCTATCAAAAATAAAAATAAAAATAAAAAAACTGCCCATTTTAAATTAACTTTGTCTTTTTATCTTCTTGTGGTGCATTGGCTTTGGGAAGTAGGTTGGCATAGGGGCACAGGAAGTCACCTGGACCACTGCCACCTTGTGGGCTGCCTTAGATGCAGGAACTGAAGGCACCAAGATCAGCAATGGGGTCCAGTTCTGAAGTTAGACCTGAGGACTCTGGGGGCTGGCTGAGGTATCTCAGCTTCCTAGCAGGTCCTGGAGGCTGGGGTGTCTCATCTTGCCAGGCTCTGCCAGATTTCCCCAGGTGCCAAAGTCTGTGCTACAGGACAGGATGCTGATGCCTCCCTGCCCCCCACTCCCAGCCTATTCCCACCACTTGCCTCATAGCAAGCAGTGCTGGTTTCTTTAATGGATTCACTATTGTGTACATGGCAGTTTAATTTTCTGACTTTGTGTTGACTCTGAAACCAGATGCTATGGAATTACAGAGATTTATTATATTTACCCAGAATAACTGAAGTGCTGTTTGTAAAAATTCACCTGAGTATTTATTTTAAATACATAATTCAAGGTTTAGATGGTTTCATTTTTAGATGCTTACTTTTGGTAGCAACCACAATATTTTGACAAAAATATTTGTAGAAATTTCTTTCAACCATAAATTCATATAATATAAAATGGGTGTTGTGACTGATGTTATCATTTGCTGCTGACACTGTAAGTTCATGAAACCTGAGGAACTCAATAGCAAAATCTGCCAATTCAGTAAGAGATGGAGCTGATTTTTGCTTTTCATTCCTTTCCAGCAGATGTCTCCCAGACTTGTTTCCATTACAGAGAAGATTCCTTTTTTGCTATGTTTTATGTTTTTAGGTGGGAATGCTGCTTTCATTTTACAACCACAATGCTCTTGGCAAGGGCCTGTAATGGAAAGATTGAAGAAATGCTGAGATCCCTTTCCATGCCAGCTCAGTAAAGTAGAATAAACAGGAAATCAGAGGTCATTTAAGGAATTTTTCCCAAATGTACCAGGTTTTATATATATATATATATAATATATTTTATTATATTTATGTATTATATAATATTCATTATATTATTATATTAATGCATTATATAATATTTATGTTATTTCTTTTATTATATATATAATAAAAGAACAAGCACTTGCCAAAAACAAATACAGTGCTAATCTTAAGTGGTTTGGAGTGCTAGTTTGTTGTGTTTGTTATCTCAGCATAGCAATTATATTATTTTGTATGCATCAAATATTAGATAAGAATGTAAAATGATCTTTAAAAAAGAGAAGTAAATACAAGAAAAGAAAGCATTACTAATATGCAGCAGTACATATTTATTCTTTTCAAATGGTTCAAAGCTTACAAAGCCCATTATTAATAGGATAACCACACATGTGAATTATGACTTAGCAATATAGAGCGAAAAGGAAATTACATATTTATATTAAAAATATACATGCAAATGCATAACAGTCTCTCAAGTGCTCAGCATACACTGCTTCAAAAGCAGGAGGCATGAAGCTGTAGAAGTTTGAATATGCACAACATACTGAAATCTCTCAACCATAAAATCTGTACCTAATTTGCCATAATAGTTTCTTTCTTCAAATATTTGGATCTGAACTCAAGCAAAGAAAATAATTGAACACCAATGATTTTAATACTATGAAAATATAAACAGGTTAACAGTTGCAAAAATCTTGAAAACTATGGAGTTTATGAGAATGAAAAATGCATTTCATAAAAAAGGCCATAGCGGATCTATTTCATTGTGGCTTTATGTTTTTTTTTTAATTTAAGATCTGTCTTCTTCCCCCTCCCTCTTTGTAACTCTGCCTTTCAATTAAATAAGTAAACCAATCTTTAGAAAAAGGATGGACAGAGATGACTGCACATACCCGAAGGAATAGATACACAAAGGGAGAACGTCAGATACATGTAGTCTCCAAGTGCAGGATTAGACTGATACTGAACAATCAGTGGTAGGATGACAGCTCCACTGCAGTTATTTTCAGATCAGTGGCAACCCTCATTTCCACAATCCAACTTGCAGAAGTCAGAATTTAGAATTCTTTTTTTCCCACTCAAGGATTACCTGAGCCACACGTACTGAAAAGGAACTAACAGGGAGGATCTTCAAGCACAAATAGTCATCATTCAATCTCAAACAAAGCCAGAGCTTTAAATGCTAAGGTTAGTCTGAAAGATATCAGCACTTTTAGCTTCTTAGGGAACACACCCTATATCTTTTTTTAAGAAAGCTTTTATTTAATAAATATAAATTTCATAGTTACAACTTTTGGAATATAGTAATTCATCCCCCATACCCACCCTCCCACCCCCAAGTCATCACATCTCTTACTGCCTCTCCCATCCCATTCATCATTAAGATTAATTTTTAATTATCTTTATATACAGAAGATCAACTCTATACTAAGTAAAGATTTTAACAGTTTGCACCTACACAGACACACAAAGTATAAAGTACTGTTTGAAGCAAGTTTTCCCATTAACTCTCATAGAACAATTTATGAAAGACAGAGGTTCTACATGTGGAGCAAGGGCGCAGTGACTCCTGTTGTTGATTGAACAACTGACTCTCTTATTTATGATGTCAATGATCACCCGAGGCTCTTGTCATGAGCTGGCAAGGCTATGGAAGCCTTTTGAGCCCAAAAACTCTGTCAGTATTTAGATAGGGCCATAGTCAAAGTGGAAGTTCTCTCCTCCCTTCAGAGAAAAGTACATCCTTCTTTGGTGGCCCCTTCTTTCCACTTCGATCTCACAGGGATGCTTCATGTAGATCATTTTTTTGCCACAGTGTCTTGGCATTCCATGCCCAAAATGCTTTCACTGGATTTTCAGCAGCTCTATGTTTTTTAAACTTTTATTTAGTAAATATAATTTTCCAAATACAGTTTATGGATTACAATGGCTTCCCCCGCCATAACTTCCCTCCCACTCACACCCCTCCCATCTCCCACTCCCTCTCCCATTCCATTCACATCAAGATTCATTTTCAATTCTCTTTCTATAAAGAAGATCAGCTTAGCATATATTAAGTAAAGATTTCAAGAGTTTGCACCCGCATAGAAACACAAAGTGAAAAATACTTTTTGAGTACTAGTTATAGCATTACTTCACATTGGACAACACATTAAGGACAGAGATCCCACATGAGGAGTAAGTACAGAGTGACTCCTGTTGTTGATTAACAATTTGACACTCTTGTTTATGGCATCAGAATCTCCTTAGTCTCTAGTCATGAGTTTCTGAGGCTATGGAAGCCTCTTGAGTTCGCTGACTTAGATCTTATTAAGAAAAGGTCATAGTCAAAGTGGAATTTCTCTCCTCCCTTCAGAGAAAGGTACCTCCTTCTTTGATGGCCTGTTCTTTCTACTGGGATCTCACTCACAGAGATCTTTCATTTGGGTCATTTTTTCCAGAGTCTCTTGGCTTTCCATGCCTAAAATACTCTCATGGGCTCTTCAGCCAGATCTGAATGCCTTAAGGGCTGATTCTGAGGCCAGAGTGCTGTTTAGGACATCTGCCATTCTATGAGTCTGCTGTGTATCCTGCTTCCCATTTTAGATCGTTCTCTCCCTTTTTTATTCTATTAGTATTCACGGATGCTAGTCTTCTTTGTGTGATCCCTTTGACTCTGAGACCTATCAGTGTGATCAATTCTTAACTGAAATTGATCATTTGGACTAGTGAGATGGCATTGCTACATGCCACCTTGATGGGATTGAGTTGAAATCCCCTGGCACATTTCTAAATCAGCCATTTGGGGCAAGACCGTTTGAGCATGTCCCAAAGTGTACATCTGCTCCCTCTCTTGTTCCCACTCTTATATTTAACAGGAATTATTTTGCAGTTAAATTTCAACACCGAAGAATAAATGTGTGTTGATTATAGAGTTCAACCAATAGTATTAACTAGAACAAAAAATACTAAAAGGGATAAAATATTAAATTGTACATCACCAGTCAGTAAAAGGTCTGATCAAGTCACTGTTTCTCAAAGTGTCCATTTCACTTCAACACGTTTCCTTTTTGGTGCTCAGTTAGTTGTCACTGATCAGGGAGAACATATGATATTTCCCCCTTTGGGACTGGCTTGCTTCACTCAGCATAATGTTTTCCAGATTCCTCCATCTTGTTGCAAATGACCGGGTTTCATTGTTTTTGACTGCTGTATAGTATTCTATAGAGTACATGTCCCATTATTTCTTTATCCAGTCTACTGTTGATGGGCATTTGAGTTGGTTCCAGGTCTTAGATATTGTGAATCGAGCTGCAATAAACATTAAGGTTCAGACTGCTCTTTTCTTTGCCAATTTAATTTCCTTTGGGTAAATTCCAAGGAGTGGGATGGCTGGCTTGTATGGTAGGGTTATATTCAGGCTTCTGAGGAATCTCCAGACTGACTTCCATAGTGGCTTCACCAGTTTGCATTCCCACCAACAGTGGGTTAGTGTTCCTTTTTCCCCACATCCTCTTCAGCATCTATTGTTGGTACATTTCTGAATGTGAGCCATTCACCGGGGTGAGGTGAATCTTCATTGTGGTTTTGAATGGCATTTCCCTGATTGCTAGTGATCTTGAACATTTTTCATGTGTCTGTAGGCCCTTTGGATTTCCTCTTTTGAAAAATGTCTATTGAGATCCTTGGCCCATCTCCTGAGTTGGTTGGTTGTTTTCTTGTTGTGGAGTTCCTTGATCTCTTTGAGAATCTGGTTATTAACCATTTATCTGTAGCATAGTTTGCAAATATTTTTCCCATTAGGTCAGTTGCCTCTTCACTTTCCTGCCTGTTTCTTTTGCAGTACAGAAACTTCTCAATTTGATGCAATCCCAAATGTCAATTTTGGCTTTGACTGCCTGTGCCTCTGGGGTCTTTTCCAAGAAGTCATTGCCAGTGCCAATATCTTGAAGGGTTTCACCAATGTTCTCTAATAATTTGATCGTGTTGGGTCATAGATTTAGGTCTTTAATCCATGTTGAGTGCATTTTTGTGTAAGGTGTAAGGTAGGGGTCTTTCTTCATGCTTCTGCATGTGGAAATCCAATTTTCCCAGCACCATTTATTGAATAGACTGTCCTTGCTCCAGGAATTGGTTTTAGATCCTTGATCAAATATAAGTTGGCTGTAGATGTTTGGATTGATTTCTGGTGTTTCTATTCTGTTCTATTGGTCTATCCATCTGTTTCTGTACCAGTCCCATGCTGTTTGGATAACAACTGCCCTGTAGTATGTCCTGAAATCTGGTATTGTGATGCCTCCGGCTTTGTTTTTGTTGTACAAGATTGCTTTAGCTATCCGAGGTCTCCTGTATCTCTATATGCATTTCATGATCAATTTCCAGATCTGTGAAGAATGTCTTTGGTATATTGATTGGTATTGCCTTGAATCAGTAAATTGCTTTTGGGAGAATGGGCATTTTGATGATGTTGATTCTTCCAATCCATGAGCATGGAAGATTTTTCCATTTTTTGGTATCCTCTTCTATTCCTTTCTTTAATGTTTTCTAATTCTCATTGTAGAGATCTTTAACGACCTTGGTCAAGTTTATTCCAAGGTATTTGATTGATTTTGTGGCTATTGTGAATGGGATTGATCTTAGAAGTTCTTTCTCAGCTGTGGCATTGCCTGTGTATACAAAGGCTATTGATTTTTGTAAACTGATTTTATATCATGCTACTTTGCCAAACTCTTCTGAGTTCCAATAGTCTCTTAGTAGAGTTCTTTGGATCCCCTTAATAAAGAACCATATCATCTGCAAAGAGGGATCGTTTGACTTCTTCCTTCCCATTTTGTATCCCTTTAGTTTCTTTTTCTTGCCAATTTCTTTCTCATACCTGTCCCTTGGGTAGTCTTCTCTACTTGAGTTAATGGCAGCTTCTGCAGTTGCTCTGCTGAGATCCACAGTACAATTCTTGATTGATATCTCTTTCACAATTCCTCTCTTGTCTGTAAAGTAATCCTATCAAGTTTACTTCAAAGATGTGTCCAGAGGCTAGAAATATCTACCTTTAATTCACCAACAGCTGCAGTCTATATTAGTAGGCTAATTGCTTTTCTTCATTTTTTAATAAAATACTCAGTTAATTGATTTTAATGCAGGAGTCTGCTACAAGTGAATGATGAAAACTGTTTATGTGATCAGGATAAAAAAGATAAACTATAAATTCTTCATTTTCTTTTGCAAAAATTTTAGCAGTGATAACGTTTGCTGGAAATAAAATAGGATTGTATCTTCCCTGGGGCATAGCAAGAAAATATTTCATTATATCAATGACCTTGAATGGTTTATAAGTAGATAATAATTAAGTTTGTTAAGGGACCATTTCAATACATGGTTGCTATGGAATTTTGACTGGTATGGATAAGTTCAGAGAATTTAAAGAATTTTTACTAAGAAAGGCAATAGAAAAACTGGTGATAATTGAGGAATGTGGAATTCTAAGAAGTTTTCTTTTACAAATAAATCAACTACAATATGTTTTTACAGTGCTTTAAGTGATCTGGTAGAGAAGGCTGTGTTTATTCTATATACTTTTGTTTGTGTAGGTAGTACAAATCTTGAAACATATTTTATAAATTTACTGTGACAAAATATAATGTATGTTAGCAAAATTGAGAGTTGAAAATGTCAATATTGTTTACTGTCCTTGTCTATACTCTTTAAGAACAGTGGTTTTCTTGATATCTATTGAATTCTTTACTTAGTGGTGTTTTAAAAGTATGTCATTGTAAAAATTAAAAGAAAAATCAAGAAAAGAAGGAAAAGGGAAGATGGGAGCAAGAGCGAGAGAGAGGGTTGGTGGGAAGTATTACTATGCTCCTAAATCAGTACATATGAAATGCATGGAATTTGTTCACCTTATGTAAATAAAAAATTAAAAAAAAATTCTGTTTAGAACTTCAGTTGCTTTATAGTTTAGGGTTAGATGTGGTTCATTATTAAATGGCTCAGAAATAGAATTAGTTTCATTTTTTAAATTTGGAAGGCATAGAGACAAAGATATAGGGATGTAATGAAAGAGCTAAATTCTTCATGTCCACTTGGGGTTGAGTCAGCAGAAATGGCACTCAGTCAAGGTCTCCTAGGTCGGTAGCAAGAGCAGTTATCTGTCTCCCAGGATCTGGATTATCAGGAAGCTTGAGTCAGGTTCTAGAGCCAGAAATGAAACCCAGGGACTCTTACATGGTATGCAAGCATTTTAACTGCTAGGTTACATACCTGCTCCACAAATAAAATATTCTAGCATAACTGAACATTGAAATGCTGAACTGAAAGTTGACCTCTCATAAATTTATGTGATAATAAACAGAAACACTCAGGATGCTGAATATAATTTATCCATTTCTTTCCCTCCCTAGGACTCCTAGAAAAGGATGGCATGAGGCAGCTGTGGGAATCTCTTAGGTGTAGACACTTGAGAATTAACATTTTTATTGGAAAGACAATACTGGGTTATGCTGCAAATTTGGGCTTTAGGTTTCATAATTTATTTTTATGAAATTAATTTTATTTTCCATTTAGAGTTCTGATTATTTCTTGTAGTAATAATTATTACTCTTTATGCAGAAGTGTAAGTTTACCTACTTAGAGCGTTGAATGTAGTAAATTATCCAAAGGAGATAGCTGCTGTTGAGAGCACTGCATTTCTAGTAATAATGTCTATTACTGTATGAGTGTCTTTAGAACAGTTGCCACAGAATTGGTGTTCTTTTCCTTTTGAGAATTACCCTAACAGTTGCCTTGGAAACCCCATAAGGTCAATGAAGTGATCCTAACCATCCCCAAACTTAGAGAAAGCAAATTAGGACATTGACTTCATCCTGGAAGGTTTTCATTTGTGGTAAAGAAATGAGCAGAAGTCATCAGACACTTTGGTTATTAACATCTGTTTTGTTTAGATAATTCTGATTTCACAAGCTGGGAATTTGTAGACCTGTTGCATGTGCATGTATATTTTGCTGCATCAAAGTAGCTGCTATATGTTATTCAGGTTTGATTTTTTATATTCTTAGAGTTATACTGTAGGATTTATGTCTAGTAAAATCTGATTGTTGCCTCACTTCCATTTGGGATTGTCCTTTAATAAAGAAATAAGAATTTTAATTACTGTTTTTTGAAGGCCACTTCATATATATTTAAGTTTCATATCAGCTCTGCAGAGTAGGTGTTTTATCTTTGCAGATGAGGAGACAGATGCTGAGGAGCAAGATAATTGGCTCAGTCTTGTGACAGACTAACATGTTGCAGGACCTGGGTTAGAACCAAGACTGGTTAGTTAAGCACATATTGCCTCTACTACTCAAACTTGAATCACACATTTCCCCATATTTCTTTTTATTGTGCCTTGTCTTCACTTGAGTTTGGTTTACCAGTCTCTGGTCCTGCGGAAGCTGGGGATGTTGAAGTAGGGCTTGGGAGAGGGTATAGGCTTCAGTGCTGCTGACCAGGGTAGGGGCCAGCCAATGAATGATGATGGGTACAGTGCAGCTAGCTGGGAATTATGATGTCTGTTTGATGGCTGACATTACCAAGAGGACACCAGACCCTGGACAGATGCTTCATGAGGTACAGAGTATCCTTCAAGAATCATGTTGAAAAATGGATTTCTCTTCTTGTCTCATTGGAGTCAACCTAGCTGAATCCTTTAGCTGCCTTTTCTTCCTGGGGCATCTCAGTTACTTGTTAGTTATTTGGGAAGCTTGTATCTGAATTTTGGAAAGCAAGAACTTTTTAGTGTGGATCATCACTCCTTCAGCTAAAATTGGCTTTTGCTGCTCCAGAGCCTGCACTCTTGCCCAAACTCTTTCCTTTCTCAAACTGCCAGCTACCTCCATGAAAAAAGGAAAAAATAGCTGCACCCTAGGTTTATTTTTCTTGTGCATTCCATGATGCTGTTATCTCTTTGTCCTAACATAGTAACTACCTTATATAATAATCTGATAAATATTAATGGGCTAACACAAATATGTTAGAGGAAGATTTTTTTTTAACAGGGAACTCCATTCTGTCTTGATCTAACTCCTTGGTGACCTTAGCAATGAAAATTGTAACTACAGGCTCTGTGAAGACACAAACTCCATGAAGTATGAGATTTCTCTTGTCTTTTTTTAGTGCCTGTTTGTTGAAGGAGGTAACAGTGACCGTTGAATGACAGAGTGGCTGCTTTTGGAGGTAGAAGCACACAAGTATCCACAAAGCAACATCTAAACAGGAGATGAAGTGATTTGCTCTTCACATTAGTTGGCAGGTGCATTCTCTGTTAGAGAGTGAAGATGGGCTGGTGCTGCAGCTCATTAGGCAAATCCTCCGTCTTGTGGCACCACCACACCGGGTTCTAGTCCCGGTCAGGGTGCCAGATTCTGTCCTGGTTGCCCCTCTTCCAGGCCAGCTCTCTGCTGTGGCCCGGGAGTGCAGTGGAGAATGGCCCAAGTCCTTGGGCCCTGCACCCCATGGTAGACCAGGATAAGTACCTGGCTCCTGCCATCAGATCAGTGCGGTGTGCAGGACACTGCACTCCAGCCACGGCGGCCATTGGAGGGTGAACCAATGGCAAAGGAAGACCTTTCTCTCTGTCTCTCTCTCTCTCACTGTCCACTCTGACTGTCAAAAAAAAAAAAGAGAGAGTGAAGATGATACAGAATCCAAGTTAGAGAGGGTAGTTTGTAGGGAGGGAGGTGAGGTTGGGAAAATGAGCTTAGGGTGAAGCCTTTCTAATAATGTTCTCACAATCATGCATCCAATAAAAGCAATTTGAAAGATGAAATTTAGCCATTCCTTAGCATTATATATATGACAGTGTCATTGACACTATCATCATAAATGGCTATGATTTTTCTTTTTTTTTTGACAGGCAGGTGGACAGTGAAAGAGAGAGACAGAGAGAGAAAGGTCTTTCTTTTGCTGTTGGTTCACCCTCCAATGGCCACCGCGGCCAGCACGCTGCAGCCGGCACACCACGCTGATCCAATGGCAGGAGCCAGGTACTTATCCTGGTCTCCCATGGGGTGCAGGGCCCTAGCACTAGGGCCATCCTCCACTGTACTCCCTTTCTACAGCAGAGAGCTGGCCTGGAAGAGGGGCAACCGGGACATAATCCGGAGCCCTGATGGGGACTAGAACCCGGTGTAATGGTGCCGCAAGGCAGAGGATTAGCCTAGTGAGCTGTGGCGCTGGCCAAATGGCTATGATTTTTCAACATGCTATATAATAGTGGTTTAAACTCTAGGGAAAATAAAAGGACTTGGTATACATACTCTAGAAAATAAAATATTGGTAATCTATCACAGATTATTATTTTTATTATAAAATTTTAAAGCCATGCTTCTTTCCACTGTGGCTATCACGGACATGCCTTGGTTGTTCAATAAGTATTTGTTGAACACAATAATAAACAATTGAACAGATGAGTATAAAAAAGCCTATTGATGAATTTCTTGAGAAAAATAAATCAGGGATTGTGTTAAAATAGAGGAGTAGAGAGGAAGCTTACTGTTGTAATCTAGGAGAAGATAGTATGAAAAAATGGAGAGTACAGTCTCAAGGAAGAGTTAGGGAAAAAATGTCAGAGGAAACTCCACACAAATTAGAGGGACACTGTGGACCATATGCAGGGTGTGGACATGTACAACTCAGAAACCCAGCAGCCAAGAACCTCAACAGTAGCTCAGGAGGTGAGACCAGACTGGAGCAGCCCAAGCCACTGGTAATAAAGTTGCAGAAAGATCCTGGTGGGAATCCAGCTAGGAGCCCTAGGTGGGACAGTGTACATGCCAAACTAGGCTTGTTTCTCTCTCCATGACCACCCTGATACTGGCATCCTGTAACAAGCTGATGGAGGGCAGGCACCATTTTGGACATATGTAACAGATGCGCCAGTTCGTATCTGCACACCCAGCAACCAGCAGAGCAGAGAAACCTGAATTTGGTGGGGAGGACTAATAGGGGACTTGGTGCTCATGACTGTGGGAAGCTTGTGTGCTGGGACTGTGAAAACACTGAGGCTGCATGGGAGGGCTCAGGGTATGGCTGGTACTTTGGGCGGTCACTGTGGGAAGTTACACATACTCAGGGCTCACTGATTACCTGGTGAGGATCACTGAATATAGGTCTCCCACATATGTGCCAGGGGTCAGAATATATATAGAATCTACTGCTGCTTTCCCAGGAGCATTAACAACATGACTGGTTTGGAAGTATAGCAGACAGAATTCAAATCAGCACTCTTATAGAATGCTAGTATTGTAGGGGGTGGTTCAACCCATTATTAAACAACAGCACCCTCTCACATCTTCTGTTGTGAACTATATCTAACATGCTTACTATTTTAGAATTAAGGGTTGTTTTGTTGGCATCTTATGTGTTGCACTATAAAATTTCTTCATATATTATGGATACCATTAATTTATCAGGTATATTTTTCCTTTTCCTTTTTTTTTAAAGATTTATTTATTTACTTGAAAGTCAGAGTTACACAGAGCGAGAAGGAGAGGCAGGAGAGAGAGGTCATCCATCTGTTGGTTCATTCCCAGTTGGCCATAATGCCTGGAACTGTGCCGATCCAAAGCCAGGAGGCAGGCACTTCCTCCAAATCTCCCATGAGGACTTCAGGGCCCAAGGACTCAGGCCATCTACTACTGTTTTCCCATGCCATAGCAGAGAGCTGGATCAGAAGTGGAGCAGCTGGGACTCAAACTGGAGCACATATGAGATACTGGCGCTCTAGGCAGAAGCTTTACCCACTATGCCACAGAGCTGGTCCCATGATATATTTTTCAAGGATTTTTTTTTTGCTTTGACTTTCATTCTTTAAACAGTGTTTTGAAAAGAAGTTTTTGGGGCCAGTGCTGTGGCATAGTGCATAAAACTGTTGCCTGGGTACCAATTTGAGTCCTGGCTGCTCCACGTCTGATCCAACTCACTGTTATGGCCTGGGAAAGCAGTAGAAGATGGCCCAACTGCTTGGGAAATCCAGAAGAAGCTATTGGCTTCTGACTTCAGATCACCCCAGCTCTGGCCATTGTGGCCATCTGGGGAGGGAACCAGTGAATGGATGTTCTCTTAAGTTTTTCTCATATCTAGTAAATCTTTCCCTAACTTAAAAGAAAATTTTCTTCTATGAATTTTTCTGGAAGTATTGCAGTTTTCAGTACTATAGTTATATCTGTGGCACATTTTTTTTTTCAATTTTGTAAGTAGAAGCTATTTTATTGGAAATATCTTATTGTGCTAACACTATGTGTTGAAAAGGCTATACTTTCTCCACTGCATTGCAATTGAGACTCTGTAGAAAACCTGTTTACTGTTTGTGTTCAGATCTTCTATGCAACCTCTTGTGTTCCATTAATCTGTTTGGCTTTCTGTATGTCAACAGCACACTTTAGTTAGTAAACATTTATAACACTTAAAATCATCCCTTTGTGCTCCAAAGAGTAATTACACAAAATGGAATTAAAATGGAATTATTTTTCAAAAAGTAAAAAAAAAAAAAAATCATCCCTTTGATTTTATAATTTTTACAGAGTTATTTTGGCTATCATAGATTCTTTGCATTTTCATATGAGCTTATATCAGCTTGTTACTTTAAAAATAACCAGGTAGCTTGCTGGAAAAAAGATTGAAATTGTGTTGAGTCTGTAATATAATGTTAGGATAATTAATATTTTAACATTGATGAATCCTGAGATTCTTGAATAAAATGTTTCCACTTAGAGAGGAATACTTAATTTCATTTAATATTAAGTTGTTTTTGTAGGTCTGTCAGTATTTCATCAGATGTGCATTTCATATTTTAAGTGAACTAGTGGTGATTCTAAAATTTTGATTTTCATTGGTGTTACATTAAATGCATTTTATTCTTCTGTATTGATTTTGTTTCTTCTCATTTTACTAAACTCACTTATTGCTGAATTATGTTTTTGGTTTATGCCATCAGAATTTTTGTCTAGACCAATTCTTGTCAGTTGTTTTCTTTCTCAAACTACTCTCTTACTAATGAGAGTAAATATTTTTTATTTGTACCAATACATTTTCTGTGACAACTTTTTGTCATTTTAGTGTGACAGTAGTCATAGATAAATAAATCCATGAGCATAGCTGTGTTCCAATAAAACTTTATCACTAAAACCTGAAGCTGCCTACAAGTGAGAGTTTGAGGGTGGAGAATTCTCACCCCTATGTTGTGATCATATTTGTGAATAGACATCTTTCCTTCTTCCTTTCAATTTCACTACTTTTATTTATTTTTATTGCTAGAATCTTCACTACAAAGTTGAATAAAAGTAGTGAAAACAAATTACTATCTTGTTCCTGATATTAACAGTAAAGTATTTTATTTTTTGTCATTAAATATGTTTTGGAGTTTTATTGTATATACTCTTTTTCATATTGATGGAGTATTATTGTATTTTCAATTTCCTGAGATTTTTTAAGTCAGGAGACCATGTTAAATTTGTCAAACACCCCTATCCACTGAAAAAGTATAGGGAATGAACCCCCCCTATGCAGGCAGAAATAAACTAGGAAAGCTGCCTCAGGCCTCAGCAACAACAGAAAACAGTGATACAAAATCAGGCCGACTTTATCTTTTCTTTTCAAAGATTTTATTTATTTATTGGACAGATTTATAGACAAAGAGAGAGACAGACAAAAAGATCTTCTATCTGCTGGTCACTCCCCAAATGGCTGGAGCTGGACCAATCCAAAGCCATGAGCCTCATTCCAAGTCTCTCACATGGGTGCAAGGGCCTAACACCTTGGGGCATCTTTCACTGCTTTCCCAGGCCAAAGCAGAGAGCTGGATCAGAAGTGTAGCAGCTGGGACTTGAACTGGAGCCCAGCACACTGCGCAGATGCGAAGCCAGGAGCCAGGTGCTTCCTCCTGGTCTCCCATGTGGGTGCTATTCTTTCTTCCCTAGTTCTGACTCTGTTAAAGCTGTTCCAAATTATGGGATTTGATTCAATGCACCAGGTCTTAAATTTAAGGTTTTATTTCTGACTTTTTAACAACCAGAGAGACAGATTCTGTGTTATTTTAAAGTAATATATTATGTTCTCGTAATGCCTCTTAAGTTCTGGCTCCTGGCTTCACATCTGCGCAGTGTGCTGGCTGCAGTGTGCCAGCTGCAGCGCAGCAGCCATAGTGGCCATTTGGGGGTGAACCAATGGAAGGAAGACCTTTCTCTCTGTCTCTCTCTCACTAACTCTCTGTCCAAAAAAAAAATCAACAGTGACAAAACTGATGAGGATGTGGGGAAAAAGTTACCCTGGTCCACTATTGGTGGGAATGTAAACTGGTGCAAGCCACTGTGAAAGACCGTATGGAGATATCTTACAAATCTGATTATAGACCTATCATATGATCCAGCCATCCCACTCCTTGGAATTTACCCAAACCAAAAGAAATTAGCATATGAAAGAGTTATCTATAACCCCATGTTCATTGCAGCACAATTCACAATAGCTGAGATCTGGGAACAATCCAGATATCAATCAATGGTTGACTTGATAAGAAAATTATGGGATATGCACACTATGGCATACTACTCAGTTATAAAAA
The DNA here is from genome assembly GCF_051225735.1 of Oryctolagus cuniculus. NCBI lineage: Eukaryota > Metazoa > Chordata > Mammalia > Lagomorpha > Leporidae > Oryctolagus > Oryctolagus cuniculus. The sequence goes on along the minus strand of NC_142882.1, from coordinate 26,160,541 downwards.
AGAAAGAAAGAAAAGGAAACCCTGTCTTTTGCAACAAGATAGATGCAACTGGAATCCATTATACTTAGTGAAATAAGCCAGACCCCAAAAGACAGATATCATATGTTTTCCCTGATCTGAGGTACCTAATAGAGTACCTCAAATGTAATGTATTGGAGTTAGATACACATTTTGAGATTTGATGATTGTTTACAGCCCTTGTCTCTTCCATTGAGGAACAGTGATTTTTTTAATTTATTTTTTCTTCATACTATTTGCTGACTTGCTGAACTCTTACTTAGTGTAAGGTTAACTATACAATCATTAAATAAACTGAAAACATATTTTGTAAAAGTTAAGTGGGAATGTGAGAGGGAAGAGGAGAAAGGGTTGGAGTGTGTGTGGGAGGGAGGGTATTGGGGGAAGTGTCACATTCATTAATCTGTATATATGAAATATATCAAATTTATATTACTTAAATAAAATTTTAAAAAGAAGTAAACATTTAAAATTCAAAAAAATTATACCAATAACCAGGAGAATTTTAAAGGTGTTTATATATAATCATATGTGTGTGTGTGATTTATGACATTATAATGTAAATGTACATATATATAATTTGTAATATAAATGTATATAGAGCAACACTTTGAAATTTTTATAATGTATTTATCATCAGCAAAGAATAGCTCAGATTTCTGTAATAAACCAGTTTCTGATCATTACAAGAATGAAGAGTAAGCTACCAAGTTGTAGCTCATAATCTGTTTCTCTGTGTCTCCAAGTCTACCAACCTCTAAAATTAAATAAACATACATAATTTTAGGATAAAAATAACATTAAGATCTCACTATTTTCCTGCATAATTTTCAGGAAATATACTAGTATCTACACACAGTGGTAAATTTATATATATATATATATAATATATGTATGTTATATATGTTACATATATTCATATATATTTTACACTGAGGAGAAAAAAATATTACCCTTGGCTAAAATGGCCCTGAGACACTGTGTACCTGACAGTTTCCAGGGCAATTTACAGAATGTTGGGGGTGATGATCTTACAATAAATGTTAAATCACCCTGGCTACAGATTCACAGTGCTGGGATTGGCCTAGCCTAAAATATTTGTGCAAAAGAGTGACTCCAGTGAATTTAAAAATTAACTTAAATTTTCATAATTAAAGGTTAACTTCAAGTTCCATGAATGTCTCTAAGGCTAAAATTAAATCTGCTAATGAGTGATGGAACTGGCCCTAAATTGTTCTCATATACTGTGAAAATGAAATTTGGACATCTTCCAGAATTTAGATAGTTGATGGCCTTACAATGATAAAGTAAATCATGGTAGCCTGAAGTTCCCTGCACTAGAATTGGCACAAATTAGGTTATTGACTATTTATTGAGGTGGTAATAATAAATTTGAATCAACATGAAAAAGAGATGTTTTCAGTTCAATATATGTTGTATATTGACAGTTGTGTGTACAAATGGTAAATTTAGTAGAAGCAGGAATAAGATTACAAGGAGATGTAACAGATATTAACAAAAATAGCCCTAAGTACACATTTAAATACAGAAAATGTGTGCTCTCTTAAATCAAAGAAAGCTTATGCCATTGAATTCAGTAATTTTAAAACCAAGATAAAATTGTCTCAATCTAATGCATGGAAATTTTAAAGAGAATGACAATTTTGATTCTCTAAATATAAAGAAGCTATATAAAAGTGTCCTTGAAAGTGTAAAAGAATGCTAACATTCTAAAATTATTTGATAGGCCATAAAGATGGAGGTTGCTAAGACAACTTGAACATTATTTAGTGCATTCATGACATGAAAATGTAAGTGCCCAAAAGAATCATCATACCTTGGCAGTGCTAAGATTGGTTTCCATGTGGATATTGACATACTCAGTTGAAATTAATAAAATGAAAGGCAAAATAAAAAATAGAAACCTGATGCACATGGAAGTTAAAACTTTGCTTTGCCCTTGGTAACAATGTGTATTTTAATGTGAGCCATAATTTAAAAACAAATATGTGGAGGAATATTTGGTGAAAAACAGTCCAGAATAAACTGGAAAAGCTAAAGTATGATACAGACTTATAGTTCAGAAAATTTCCACAATCAGAAAATAATTTAAAGTTCCAGGAGCATCTAGAAACATTAAGAATGTACACCATGCTGATGACCATGATGATGCTGGCACTGCAATATACTCAAATCCTATACACATGACAGTTGCTGGGACAACTCCAAGCATTTAGAGTGAGTTGATGCCCACACAATTATGAACCAAACCATGGTACCCATCATGTCCCTGTGTTAGGACTGTCACAAATCAGGTTACTCATTACACATGCAGGTGAGAGTAGTAAATGACAAAATAAATATGCATTCCATGGAAGGCATTTAATTTTGATTATATGGTGTATAAATTAGTAATTTGGCAGAAACAGAGTCATAATCATATAGAGATGAGCCAATAGTTGGATGGTGGAGTAGGCAGGGAGCTTACTGCTCTAAACAAGGAAAGGATAGTGGCAGGAACCTAGAGGGAATGAGGCTTAAATCTCCATGGGAGAAAGTGTGCCAGCCAAACTAGAGGAGAGAAAAAAAGGGACAGTACAGACATGTTTCTCTCTCTCCAGTCACCTCAGAAAGGTGTGCAAGCTGATAGAGCAAGAGCCATGATGGACATGCATAACAACTATGCCAGCTTGTGTCTGCACCTGGCAAGTAGCTGAGAGGAGACTCCTGTCTCTGGTGGGGAGAAATAACATGGAATTAGGAACTTGTGACTGTGTGAAGCTTCTGAAGCAGGAATGAGAAAAAAATGAAAAAAAAAAAAAACTCAGCATGTGTGGGAAGACTCATGGTGTGGCTGGGACTTTGAGCACTCTCAATGGGAGATGCCACAAGCTTGGGGGTTCCTGGTTACCAGATGAGAGACATTTCTAGAGAATCTGAACTTATACTGAGGACTACACAGATCCTTTCTGTGGTTCTTTGGAAAGAGCAGACAAATATAATCACTGGGGCTAGAAATGGACTTTCTGCTTTCAGTGAATCTCTAGAGGCTTATAGTGGGTATGGCCAGAGAGCTCTGTTCAGTTCTCAAGGGTAAAGGGTATGCCTAAGGTGACACATCCAGGTTTGGCATGGTAAATCTCTCTTTTTTTAATCAGAAGGGAGTTATATTCTGTTCAGCTGAGCTCTTCTCCTTGATGGAGCCCAGTGCCTGAGCATTAAATCAAGTGTGTATAATATTTACTCTGTCCCAAGTACCACATAAAGATCTATGCTCCCCATTGAGACCTCTGTACTTAATGAGTTGTACTATGAGAATTAATAGTAAATCTAGTCTTCAAACACTTGTTTAGCTGGGAGCCTAGAAAAAGTGCTCAGGCAAGCAATATTGTGAAAAATTAGTTCTAAGTAATATGAAAGATAACCCAGACAAAACAGCAGTCCAGCAAATCATTCAACCTCACTGAAACTACCAGCAGACACACCATTCATTTTCTATTAAATCTGTTTATATAAGACTTAATTTGATGAACACTTGTAAGAAGCCATGGGGACTTAAACAGGGATGAAGAGCTGTTTCTAATGGGTAGTAATGGAGGTGGAATGGATGACTTGCACAGCTATTCTCTAGATAGGAAATAAAAGAGCTACTGCAACTAGATGCATCATAGCATTTGTAGCCCTGTTATCATGGGATAGCCATGCAACCTAGGAAAAGTGTTCCTACTGAGGGGATCCTGAGGAATTACCTGAATGTAAATCAGGTTTATATAAATCAAGAAATGACATTGTAAATTGGAAGGGATAAAAACACACATTTTCTGTAAAAATGAGAGCCACCTGTAGGAGCAGGAAATAATACAACAGTAAAAGTTTATAAAAATTATAGTAAAGTTAAATTAATACAAAAGTACACTACAGGGGCCAGTGCTGTGTCACAGCAGGTTATCGCCCTGACCTGAAGTACCGGCATCCCATATGGGTGCTGGCTCGAGACCCGGCTGCTCCACTTCCAATCAAGCTCTCTGCTATGGTCTGGGAAATAGTAGAAGGCCCAAGTCCTTGGGCCCCTGCGCCTCACATGGGAGATCCGGAGGAAGCTCCTGGCTTTGTATCAGCACAGTTCTGGCCATTGTGGCCAATTGGAGAGTGAACCATTGGATGGAAGATCTCCCTCTCTCACTTCCTCTGCTCTTTCTGTGTAACTCTTTCAAATAAATAAATAAATCTTTTTTTTTTAAAAAAGTGTACTACATTTATGCTCCTGCTTCTCTGTTGCAATGGGTACCACCTGGACAGACTTCATTGCATGTTCTTGTCTCAAGGCAATTAGGAATAGAATGAAGACATGTAGAATAGGGGGATCATGAATGAAAAAGGTATTATGCACTCAGTAATACAGGAAAATTCAGATGAGTATTGCAACTTATAGTGTTTGAGGTTGTCCCTTTAAAGAATGAGGGTGATGTGTGGGACAACATCTACTTGCATATTCAAATAGACCTTGGATAGTGGAGTCTAATCCAGATGTGCACACAGATAAGTTGAAATTTCTCATGGGTATATAGGTCACCACAAACACATTCCCTTGTGCTGCACACAACACTTATCCAGGGTCAGGGTACACTATTATGGCTGGAACATGTGTCACTTCATATGCCTATGATTTGCACTACAATAATGTGGGGAAAGAATCCTGGGTGGCCAACAAAGCAGCTATAAACAAATAACTTTGTAATTGATGAAGATGGTATTCCAAATAACTGTTGCAATAACTGTTACTCAACTTTGAAATATTTATTAACAAAATTTACACAAGAGAGCACAGTTCAACTCATATACTTGATCCCACTCTCAATGAGAAACCAAAACTGTAGGTTGTATAAGAGAAAAATGTCTGAAGAACGGTTAACCACTCTGTCACAATTCATCATGAAAACTGCCCAATACCTACTAAGGTGTGATTCCACCAAAGAATTCTTCCAGACAAATTATATTTCAGGGACTTCTCTGTAATCTTGCTATGTTTTGTGGAAGTTCACCTAATAATAAAGGTATTTCCCATTACAATACAATCATAGGATTTTTTCTTTCTGTGAGTTGTCAGGTAACCATTGAGAGATGATGTATGATACATGACTTTCCTATGCATGTATGTTTTCTCATTTCTGAGTCTCTTCATGTGAATTGATTAATGGCAGAAGAATTTTTCACATTCATTAAATTGACATTTTACTATTTGAATTCTCTTGTTTGTTGATGTTTAATTTCTTGTTTTTTAAGATTTTTATTTATTTATTTGACAGGTAGAGTTACAGACAGTGAGAGAGACAGAGAGAAAGGTCTTCCTTCTGTGGGTTCACTCCTCAAATGGCTGCAATGGCCAGAGCTGCACTAATCCAAAGCCAGGAGCCAGGTGCTTCTTCCTGGTCTCCCATGTGGGTGCAGAGGCCCAAGCACTTAGGCCATCTTCTACTGCTTTCTCAGGGCACAGCATACAGCTGGACTGGAAGAGGGGCAGCTGGGATAAGAACTGGCACCCATATGGGATGTCAGCATTGCGGGGGGAGGATTAACCTACTGCTCTACGGTGCCAGCCTGATGTTTAATTTCTGGCTATGGTTTGTTCAAATCTACTGCACTTGAAGGACATCACCTTTATTGCGTTGCATATTTATTCAAGCCTGAATTCCATGAAAATATACTTCCACATTCATTACACTCCTAAGAAACCCCTTATGTGAATTCTCTGATGTATAATGATCGATTTCTGACAAATGGCTTTTTGTCACACTAATAATATTTCTGAACTTCTTCATTTTTTATTGATTTACTTTATTTATTTGAAAGATTGTTACAGAGAGACAGGGAAGCATAAAGAGGTCTTCCATCCACTGGTTCACTCCCCAGATGGATGCAATGGCTGGAGCTACAGAGATCCAAAGCCAGGAGTCAGGAGCTTCTTCTAGGTTTCCCACCTGGGTGCAGGGCCATCTTCTACTGCTTTCCCAGGCCATAGCAGAGAGCTGGGTCAGAAGAGGAGCAGTTGGGACTAGAACCAGTGCCCACATGGCATGCTGGCACTTCAGGCCAGGGTTTAACATACTGTGCCACAGCGCTGGTCCCCAACTTTCTTCCTTATGGGATTTCCATTAAAAGGCTCTGTCACATGGTTATGTTGATTTTGGAAAAAGTCCTTCTTATTCATTATATTCAAGTTCTCTCCCTTGTTTGAACTGCATGTGTTATGAGGTATTCCTTCTGAAAAAAGTCTTTCTCACATTTATTACAAGATTTCCACCATGTACTAAATTCTCTGCTGTTATATTGTGTGATTTTGGCAGTTTTCAACACTCATTCCATTCATAAGGTTTCACCCCGATGTGAATTCTGATGTTTTATGAGGTGTTACTTGAGGATAAAAGCTTTTCCATATGCATTATATCCAAAGTGTTTTCCCTCATATGAATTAGATGATGTGCAATGAGGGCTGAATTATGGGAAAAAGCTTTCCAAGTCATTATGTTCAAAAGGCTTCTCTTCATGTGAATTTTCTGATGCATTCTGAGATGTGACTTATTCCCTAGAAATTTTCTACAGTCATTGCATTCATGAAGTTTCTCCCTGGTGTGAAGTCTCTGGTGTGATATGAGCTATGATTTATAACATATGATTTATGAAGGCTTTTCCACACTCATTAGATTCATAAGGTTTATGCCCTGTGTGAATTCTGTTTGATATGAGGTATAATTTATAGAAAAATGCTTTTCTGCAGTCATTACATTTATAAGATTATTTCCCTGGGTGAATCCTCTGATGCATTTGGAGTTGGAACCAAAAGTTTTTCCACAGTCATTATACTCATGAATTTTCAACACTGTGTGCATTCTCTGGTGAATTATGAGGTTTGACATTTGTCCAAAGGGTTTTCCAGTCATTACATTCATAAGGTTTCTGCCCTGTGTGAATTCTCTGATGCACGATGAGGGTTGACTTATGGCTAAATGCTTTTCCACAGTTATTCCATTCATGAGTTTTCTACCCTGTGTTAATTCTCTTCTATGATATGAGGTTTGTCTTTTGTCCAAAGGCTTTTCCACAGTAATTACACTCATGAGGTTTCTCACCTGTGTGAATTCTCTGATGTTTCCAAAGGACTGACTTTTATCAAGAGGCTTTCCCCTGGTCATTACATTCATGGGTCTCCTCTGTGTGAATTCTTCAGTGTGATATGAGGTGTGACATTCATAAAAAGGTTTTGCCACAGTCATTACATTTATGAGGTTTCTGCCCTGTGTGAATTCACTGATGTATGAGGAGGTCTGACTTTCATCCAACAGCTTTCCCATAGTCATTATACTCATAGGGCTTCTCATCTGTGTGAATTTGCTAGTGGTTTATGAGGTGTGACTTTTGTGTAAAGGCTTTTCCACAGTCATTACATTCATGAGGTTTCTCCCCTGTGTGAATTCGCTGGTGTATGATGAGGGCTGAATTTCATCCAAAGGCTTTTCCACAGTCATTACATTCATGAGGTTTCTGTCCCATGTGAATTTGCTGGATTTTGAAGAGGGCTGATTTTCGTCCAAAGGCTTTTCCACACTCATTACATTTATGAGGTTTCTCCCCTGTGTGAATTCGCTGGTGTATGATGAGGTCTGACATTCGCACAAAGGCTTTTCCACAGTCATTACATTCATGAGGTTTCTCCCCTGTGTGAATTCGCTGGTGTATGATGAGGTTTTACTTTTGTCCAAAGGCTTTTCCACAGTCATTACATTTATGAGGTTTCTCCCCTGTGTGAATTTGCTGGTGTATGAGGAGGGCTGACTTTTGCCCAAAGGCTTTTCCACAGTCATTACATTTATGAGGTTTCTCCCCTGTGTGAATTCGCTGGTGTATGACGGAGGTCTGACTTTTGCCCAAAGGCTTTTCCACAGTCATTACATTCATGAGGTTTCTGCCCTGTGTGAATTCGCTGGTGTATGATGAGGTCTGACTTTCGTCCAAAGGCTTTTCTACAGTCATTACATTTATGAGGTTTCTCCCCTGTGTGAATTCGCTGGTGCATTATGAGGTTTGACTTTTGTCCAAAGGCTTTTCCACAGTCGTTACATTTATGAGGTTTCTCCCCTGTGTGAATTCGCTGATGTATGATGAGGTTTGACTTTCGTCCAAAGGCTTTTCCACAATCATTACATTTATGAGGTTTCTCCCCTGTGTGAATTCGCTGATGTACGAGGAGGGCTGACTTTCGTGCAAAGGCTTTTCCACACTCATTACATTTATGAGGTTTCTCCCCTGTGTGAATTCGCTGGTGTTTGATGAAGGCTGACTTTTGCCCAAAGGCTTTTCCACAGTCATTACATTTATGAGGTTTCTCCCCTGTGTGAATTCGCTGGTGTATGATGAGGTCTGACATTCGCACAAAGGCTTTTCCGCAGTCATTACATTTATGAGGTTTCTCCCCTGTATGAATTCGCTGGTGTATGATGAGGACTGACTTTCGCCCAAAGGCTTTTCCACAGTCATTACATTTATGAGGTTTCTCCCCTGTGTGAATTTGCTGGTGTATGAGTAGGGCTGACTTTTGCCCAAAGGCTTTTCCACAGTCATTACATTTATGAGGTTTCTCCCCTGTGTGAATTCGCTGGTGCATTATGAGGTTTGACTTTTGTCCAAAGGCTTTTCCACAGTCATTACATTGATGAGATTTCTCCCCTCTGTGAATTCGCTGATGTATGATGAGGTTTGACTTTCGTCCAAAGGCTTTTCCACAGTCATTACATTTATGAGGTTTCTCCCCTGTGTGAATTCGCTGGTGCATGAGGAGGTCTGACTTTCGTGCCAAGGCTTTTCCACAATCATTACATTTATGACGTTTCTCCCCTGTGTGAATTCGCTGATGTACGAGGAGGGCTGACTTTCGTGCAAAGGCTTTTCCACAGTCATTACATTTATGAGGTTTCTCTCCTGTGTGAATTCTCTGGTGCATTATGAGGTTTGACTTTTGTCCAAAGGCTTTTCCACAGTCATTACATTCATAGGGTCTCTCCCCTGTGTGAATTCTCTGGTGTACTATGAGGACTGACTTCCACAGAAAGCCTTTTCCACAATGAAGGCATTTATAAAGTTTCTCCCCTCTGTGAATTCGCTGATGGTTTATGACTTGTGACTTTTGTGTAAAGGCTTTTCTGCAGTCATTAAATTCAGGAAGTTTCTTTCCTGTGTGAATTTGTTGATGATTCATGTAGTGTGACTTTTGTGTAAAGGCTTTTCCACTGTCATTACATTCATGAGACTTCTCCCCTGTGTGAATCTGCTGATGTTTCCTGAGGACTGACTTTTGTCCAAAAGCTTTTCCGCAGTCATTACATTCATAAGGTGAATTAAAACTGATTGATTTTCCACAAGGTTTACATGTGTAGAGTTTTTCCCTTGTATTTAATCTCTGATTTATTGCAGGATGTGACTGGTGAATGACAGGTTCAACATACCTAATGTACTTATAAAGTTCCTCTCTTGTGTGGGTTTGTTGGTGCATATTGAGGCTAAAATTTTCATGTTTAGCTTTTTCTATTTGAGTTGCTTTTCCAAAAGTGACAGTTGATTTATTATAGTTTTCTGCCATATGAATCCTCTCGGATTTATAAAACATCTTTCTTGTGCAGACGTTTGCTTGTCCAGTGGGTCCAAATGGCTGCTTCATGATGTGAATATTGTCATACTGACCAAGAGGCTCACAGAACTGGAGAGAATTTCCAGGTATCTTGGTGTTATCAAATTTCTCTCCAGCCTGTAGTTGATCAGGCCCACTGGGGGGATACACATTGTGACATTTACTGCATTCCTCAGGCTTCAATCCTGTATAGGTTCCTTTTTTAATAATCAGTGTTAGAATATGGCTTGAATTTAAACTAAGTGTTTTTCTTAATTCAACTCTCTTGAGAGCTGATGTCTTATTATTTTTCATAAAATCCTGATTCAGATTTTTGTCATGACTTTCCTGGTTGATCCTAATCAGGTTATCCCTTTCCATGACCACTGAAATGAGGAAAAAGCAATCATGTTACTGAATCACATGTAACTATTTCTCCTGGCATACTCATGTAAAGGGAATGAAGTCACTTGTTATCCAAGTGGCATAATATTTTCACAAAATCAGTATGAGGTACTTATTTATGACCATTATATGGCTTTTCTCCTTAATACATTCATATATTAAATTGTACCGTGAAATTTCCCAAAGTTGAAACATGATTCTTTTTACTATGAGAATTTTTCAAGGATGGTAGAATTTCATTTGTGCTATGATGTGTGTGATCCCTGCATTTCAAAACAGTGTCAGTTTCAGCCCTGGCTACTCTGCTTTCAGTACAGCTCTCTACCCATGTAAACAGGGAGGAAGTAGATAATGGTTCATGTGCCTGGGAACCTGTGAGACACCAGGGAAGACTAGATGAATTCTAGAGTTTTGGCTTCAGACTAGTTAGACCTAAGTGTTGCAGGCATCTGGGAAGTGAGCTAAGAGAGGACCTCTTTCTCTCTCTTTCTCCTCTCACTATCACTCTGCCTTTCACAAAGATGAAATAACTATAAAGTATTCTAAAGAATGGACAAATGTTTAATAAAGATATTCACCCACTACCTAGCAACCATTTTCCCTGTCCTTTTTCTCCAGTTTATTTTTATAAAAACTGTGTGTTTTGTGCTTCTCTGATATTTCAAATATAAACATGAAAAAGTTTTACTGATCACTTACTTGTAGGTGGAGAAGAGTGAAATGTTCCTGTACTTTAAGCAAGACAACATTTAAAGAGTATGATTGGAATCTATGATTGTCTTACATTCAGTCTTCCCAGGTAAACATCATTTGTGGGATTTTTCAAATGAAAAAATACTTTGCCTCTACTCTAGGACAGCTCCCCCAAATTCCTAAGGACACCCAATACCTTCAGCTTCTCAGAAGTGCAACAGGTAGAGAAAAGTCAGAATATACCACTGTAGTTAAACACTTCCAATCAGTTTGAAGAATGTGTTTCTGCAAACTGGGATGTGCTCATCTTCTTTAAAAGTGTTTTCTAGCTCATTCTGAAATCATCAGTGCTGGTTACCTCCTCTAAATTCTTTCTATAAACATTCCTGTGTGATAATTTGAATTTCTGGAGGCTTTTGATCAATTGCCTCCTATTTTCACAGAAAGATTCATTTCCTATGCATTTCTCATCTTTTTGTTTGCTTATTTTTCAATGATACTGAAAAATAGGAGAGAAATCATACTTCAAACTCCACCCTTAAAGAAATCTGAACCACTCAACATAAACCCACGAGGCTACTTGACCTGGGTCTCAAAATCTCATTACTTTCTTGGTTAGTCTAGGATCACTTATTATCATGTTTTATATAAATTCATGCTTAGTTTATGATTTCTTTTTTCAAAGATTTACTTTATTTATTTGAAAGCTAGAATTATAGAGAGAGGGACAGACAGAGAGAAGTGGTTCACTCCCTATATGGACACAACAACCAATAATGGGCCAAGATGAAGTTAGGAGCCAGGAGTGTCTTTCTTGTCTCCCACATGGGTACAGGGAACCAAGGACTTGGGCCAACCTCTGCTCCTTTCTCAGGTGCATTAGCAGAGAGCTGGATTAGAAGAGGACCAGCTGGGACTTGAACTGGCACCTATATGCAATGCTAGTGCTGCAGGCTGGAGCTTTAACACACTGCACCACAGTGTCATTCCTAGCTTCATAATTTCTGATGTCATAGCACAGAGGCTTACTCATGACCATCTTTTTTGAAAGATTTATTTATTTATTTGAAAGTCAGAGTTACACAGAGAGAGGAGAGGCAAAGAGAGAGTACGGTCTTCCATCCAATGGTTCACTCCCCAATTGGCCTCAATGGCCAGAATTGTGCTGATCTGAAGCCAGGAGCCAGGAGCTTCTTCTGGGTCTCCCTTGGGTGCAGGGGTCCAAGGACTTGGACCATCTTCTACTGCTTTCCCAGGTCATAGCAGAGAGCTGAATTGGAAGTGGAACAACTGGGTCTTGAACTGGTGGCCATATGGGATGCCGGCACTTCAGGCCAGGGTGTTAACTTGTTGCACCACAGCACCAGCCCCGTGACCATATTTTAGCATTTACTCATTTACTTACTTGAGAGTCAGAGACACAGAATGAGAGATAAAGAAAGACTGAACAGAGGTTTGCCAGCTATAGGCTCACTCCTCAAATGTTTCCAACAAACTATAATTTTCTTATTTATTTGAGAGGCACAGAGGAAAAAAAAGGAAAGAGACTAAGTGAGAGAGAGTTCACATTTATTGATTCCGTCCTGAGAAAGTTCTATGCCTGCGCAAAATCATGAGTGGGTACTCAATTTGAGCAATGAGTTAGAAATATGTTTCTGGGGGCCAGCATTGTAGCATAGCAGGTAAAGCCACCACCTGCAGTGCCAACATCACTTATGGGCACCAGTTCAAGTCCTAGCTGATGCACTTCTGATCCAGCACTCTGCTATGGCCTGGGAAAGCAGTAGAAAATGGCCCAAGTCCTTGGACCCCTGTACCCATGTGGGAGACCTGGAAGAAGCTCCTGGCTCCTGGCTTTGGATCAGTGCAGCTCCAGCCATGACAGCCAATTGGGAAGTGAACCAGTGGATGGAAAACCTCTCTCTCTCCCTCTCCTTCTCCTCTCTCTGACTTTCAAATAAATAAATAAATCTTTAAAAAAAAAACAGAAACATTAATCTTAAAAAAAATGTTTCTGTACATTGCCTAATTAACAAGCACTGAAGGAACTAATAAGTGCATGAAGGAAAAGGTATGAAAGTTTAGAGAAGGACAAGTTAGAATTTGGGGAATTATCAAACCTAGATAAAAGCCTTAGTAACATCAGAAAATGATTGGATTTTTTTTATTCAAAGAACATCTTCACTAAGAACAGAAGTTAGAAAGACACTGGTATCACTAAATACTCTAGAATGCCTGTGTCTGATGCACAAAACCAGCTGTCATCAGGAGTAAGGCTTGAGAAAAATTCATGGAAAGAACACCAGTCACCATCTGCAGAATTTCTGCCTTGGTCTCCCTCTCTCTTATGTGCAGACTGACCTGGAAGGCTCTGATTCAGGCATTCTTCCACTATCCATGGCTCTGTTCCTTGCTCCAACTTGAAGATCAAGTCAGGTTTGGTAATGCAGTGCCCTATTCATGGAAACATGTAAGACTTTGTGAAATCACTATCTTGGGTTATTTAAAGGACTGCAGCTTGGTCCAGGAGCTATGTAACAAATGTTCCAATTTGAATCTTTTATTAGAGGGTAGATATTCAGATCATTCCTGGACTCAAATTCTACACCAGCCCAATATTAAACATTATAATGTGTTCCCTTATTTGTCAAATAGCAAGAAAATGTTATCACTGGGTATGTGATGGGTGTTACTCACCCGAGGAGAACAGGCTGCTGTAGGTCTCCAGCATCACATCTCTGTACAGGATTTTCTGAGCATTGTTCATTTTCTGCCATTCCTCCCAAGTAAAGTACACAGCCAGGTCTTCAAATGCTATCATCACCTGTAATATTACACTTCCAGTCAACATATTAATTCTATCACAAAATAAACACCCACAGTTGTGTGTGGATACAAAGGAAAAAAGAAAGGATATGGTTTCTCATTAAACTTGTTGAGTGTTTAGAAATCCACACAGAAGCATTCAAAAGAGTCAAACCCATGATCTACAGGCTGTGAGAAATGCCTAAGCTGGAGGGAAACAAGTAGTTCAAATCACAAAGGCCACATTTGTCAAGGGGAATTGCACAGCAGGCTAACAGAGGGGCAATATTGACTCTTGAATGGGCAGGGTTAAGGAGAAGTATGTAGAAGCATTGAGGAAAAAAGGCAAGAAAGCATCAGTGAAACTATGATGGGAATGAACAGAAGATAATTTTCAGGAAAACACCATGCCTATCATTTCCAATATGTCAGAGAAAAAATACATTAAAAGACAGGACAGGCATTAAGCTTAGTGTTTCTGGTGCCACCTCAGAGTGTCTATGTTTGATTTCCAATGCCAGCTGCAGTTTTTAGCTCACAGGTAATACAGACCTGGGGAAACAGTTGTGATGTCACCAATGAAGGAGGCCTAGATTCCATTTCTTAATTCTGGCTTCAGTCCTGCCCCAACTATGTTTGGTATGGTTATCTAGGGAGTGAATTAATGTGTCAAAGCTCTCTATCTCTCAGTCCATCAACTTCTTTCTCTATCAAGCTAATAAATATTTTTAAGTAAGAGAGAAAATACAGGTAAGACAAAGAATACAAATTAGTTTTTGCCCTAGTCTATGATTATTCTACTGATAAACAATTGAAATAACATTATACCTAATTAAAGTGAAAGCAATGGTGGCCAGCTCCATGGCTCACTAGCTTAATCCTCTGCCTTGCGGCGCTGGCACACCAGGTTCTAGTCCCGGTCGAGGTGCCGGATTCTTTCCCGGTTACCCCTCTTCCAGGCCAGCTCTCTGCTGTGGCCCGGGAGAGCAGTGGAGGATGGCCCAAGTACTTGGGCCCAGCACTCCATGGGAGACCAGGAGAAGCACCTGGCTCCTGCCTTTGGATCAGCGTGGTGCGCCTGCCACAGTGTGCCAGACATGGCAGCCATTGGAGGGTGAACCAATGGCAAAAGGAAAACATTTCTGTCTCTCTCTCTCACTGTCCACTCTGCCTGTCCAAAAAAAAAAAAAAAAAAAAAAAAAAAAGAAAGCAATGGAATTACTTGCCCAAAACATTCAAATGATAAACATTTGAAATAACATTATACATAATTAAGGTGAAAGCAATGGAATTATTTGCCCAAAAAGAGAACCTGGGAATGTCTGCAGTACAATCTGCACTTGTGACTCACTGAGAAAAATGCTTAGAGATTTGTTTAAGAACCTGCAATAGTCACCAGAATTGTGATGCAGCAACCTAAGCCTCCACCATCACTGCTGGCATCCCATGTAAACAGAGGATTTGAGTCCTGGCTGCTCCACTTCCAATCCAGTTCCCTGCTAATCTGACTGAAAGAGAAGTGAAAATGTCCTGAGTATTTGGACCCTTCCACCAATATGGGAGACCTAGATGGAGTTCCAGGCTGCTGGCTTTGGCCTGGTCCAGTCCCAGCCATTGCAGGCATTTGGGGAAGGAAACAGTAGATAGAAGATATCTCCTTTTGTCTCCCTGTCTCTCCCAATCTCTGTAAGTCTGCCTTTCAACGAAATAATCTTAAAAAATAAATGAGCCTCTAGTAGATTCTCTTCTCCACACATTCCTTATCATATTCCCGAATCCAATTAAGCTTCTCAAAGGTATTAAGGACTCCATTACTCTAAAAATTCAAAAACAAACTTAACTGATTTGTGCTTTAGCACTCGGTAACTCTTCCTCTTGCAGAATGCTGTGTTAACTTCATAGATAGCACTAAAACACTGCTCAGTACATCATCTATGTGACAACAAAGACTGATTCACACAACATGACCCCCAAAATGTAGCACATTGTGCTTAGTTTCAACTCAATTCATGTAACAAATATATATTTTGCTATAGCAACAGAAAAACAAGAGACCAAACTGCATTATTAAAGATGACGATAATGTTTCACAATAATGCCAAATTCATCATTCATTTCTGCATATTTCATGAGGACAAATTTTATGCCGATACTTCAGACCAGGGCATTAACCCACTGAGCCACAGAGCCAGCTCTGTATTTTTCCATTTTAATTAACTAGTGTACTGGGACCAGCACTGTGACATAGCAGGTAAAGCCACTACCTGCAGTGCTGGCATCCCAGATTGGTGCCAGTTCAAGTCCCAGTGGCTTTGCTTCCAATCCAGTTCTCTGCTATGGCCTGGAAAAGCAGTAGAAGATGACCTACATCCTTGGGCCCCTGTACCCATGTGGGAGACCCAGAAGAAGCTCTTCAGTTCTAGCTTTGGATCAGTGCAACTCCAGCCATTGTGGCAAACTGGGGGGTGAACCAGTGGATGGAAGACTCTCTCTCTCCCTCTGCTTCTCTGTAACTCTGACTTTCAAATAAATAAAAAAAATCTAAAAAAAAACTATCATTAAACTCCTAAAATGAGTACTGACAAGCTGGGGAATAATTTGAGAAAAAAAAAAAACACTTACAAGTGATATATTGATTTTCCTTCCTCCTAGAATCATGTGGAGGGCCTAGAATCATACCTGGGAGAGAAGGTGAATGGCAGGAGTTCAAAGAAAACTCTGGAGGCCAACGCTGTGGCATAACAGGTAAAGTTGCTGCCTGCAGTGCCAGCATTCCATATGGGGGCTGGTTCAAATCCTTCCTGCTGAATGTACAATCTAGCTCCCTGCTATGTCCTGAGAAAGCAGTGGAACATGGCCCAAGTCCTTGGGACACTACACCTGCATGGGAGACCCAGAAGCTCTTGGGTCTTGGCTTTGGATCAGCTCAGCTTTTGGCCTTTGCAGTAATTTGGAGGGTGAGACAGCAGATAGAAGGCTTTCTTTCTCTCTCTCTCTCTGCAACTCTTTCAATAAATAAATGAAACTTAAAAAAAACCCTCTGGTTTCCTTATGCACTGAACAGTGGGAAAAAAAGAATATGATGGAATGAATAAAGAATAATAAATACAATAACCAAGAAAACATCAGCTTCACTGTGGAGGAATATACATGTATATAGGAAAATGCACCCACCTATATTAAGTGGCAGAGATTAAACAGAAGGTATCATTGGTTTAATAAAAGCATTATGTACAAATTTTGTAAAATAATAATGTAAAAGTAAAGAGAAATATTCAGAGTGTTGAAATAAATGAGGTTATCATAGATAAACATTATGTTGTTATCAACGTTTATACTAAAGAAAGTTAACAAATACACATACTGTATATTTCATGCAGTACACTTTACCAGTAATGATTCTAAATAGAACCTTTCCCTGTATTCATCCCTTCACAAAACCCTGGATTGGGGCTGGCACTGTGACCTAGTGGGAAAAGCTGCCACCTGTAGTGCTGGCATCCCATATGGGCACTGGTTCAATTCCCAGCTGCTCCACTTCTGATCCAGCTTTCTGCTATGGCCTGGGAAAGCAGTAGAAGATGGCCCAAGTCCTTGGGCCCCTGCACCCATGTGGGAGACCCAGAGGAAGCTCCTGGATCCTGGCTTTGGATTGGCACAACTCTATCCATTGCAGCGAACTAGGAGTGAACCAGCAGATGGAAGACCTTTCTCTCTCTGCCTCTCACTCTCTGTGTGTGAAACTCTTTCAAATAAATAAATAAATCTTTTTTAAAAAGACCCTGAATTTCACCATTTCACTTCATTTACCCCATGAGATACCAGTAAATGTGAAAATGTGATACAAATAGACAATTTGATAAAAAATTTATTTATTTGAAAGAGCTATACAGAGAGAGGGAGAGAGACACAGAAAGGGAGGGAGGGAGGGAGGGAGGGAGAGTCGTCTTCGAACCACAGGTTCACTCCTGAGATGGCAGTGAAAGGCTGGAGCTGTGTAGATACAAAGATAGGAGCCAGGAGCTTCTTCAAGGTCTCCCACATGGGAGCAGGGGCCCAAGGACTTTGTCCATCTTCTACTGTTTTCCCAGGCCATAGCAAAGAGCTGGATCAGAAGTGGAGCAGCCGAGTCTCGAACTGACACCCATATGGGATGCTGGCACTGCAGGTGGTGGCCTTACCTGCTATGCCACAGAACCAGCACCAGAAATAGACAATTTGTAATGTATTTGCCTTTTCAGATTTTCTTTTTCTGACAGTTGTTATCTTCTGAAAAACCCTGGGGCCTGCCTGTTGAAGAGATAGTATGTAGGCTGGCGTTGCAGCTCACTAGGCTAATCCTCTGCTTGTGGCACCAGTACTCCAGGTTCTAGTCCCAGTTGGGGTGCTGGTTCTGTCCTGGTTGCTCCTCTTCCAGTCCAGCTCTCTGCTGTGGCCTGGGAAGGCAGAGTGGAGGATGACCCAAGTGCTTGGGCCTCTGCACACACATGGGAGATCAGGAGGAAGCATGTGGCCCTGGCTTTGGATTGGCACAGCATGCTAGCCATAGTGGCCATTTAGGGGTGAACCAACAGAAGGAAGACCTTTCTCTCTCACTAACTCTGCCTGTCAAAAAAATGATAATATGTAGCCAAGATTCACCACAAACCCAAGACACTTAAGTGAAGCCTCAATAAGTTCTCCAAGTGACTAAACTCTCATTTCTGCTCCTGGAGTGATCACAGGAACTGCCCAGCTGAGTGCAGCCCATAACATGGGGTCAGAACTGCAAATCAGGGCTGGCACCATGGCTCAATAGGCTAATCCTCTGCCTGAGGTGCTGGCACCCCGGGTTCTAGTCCCAGTTGGGGTGCCAGATTCTGTCCCAGTTGCTCCTCTTCCAGTCCAGCTCTCTGCTGTGGCCCAGGAGTGCAGTGGAGAATGGCCCAAGTCCTTGAGCCCTGCACCCACATGGGAGACCAGGAGAAGCACTTGGTTCCTGGCTTCAGATCAGCGTGGTGCGCCGGCCACAGCACGCCTGCCACAGCGGCCACTGGGGAGTGAACCAACGGAAAAGGAAGACCTTTCTCTCTCTCTCACTGTCCACTCTGCCTGTCAAAAAATAAATAAAAGAACTGCAAATCAAATGGCTATTTCTTAAGCCATTGTGTTTTCTGATTTGTCTTACTTCAAATGCTGATACATATCATTAAGTATGGCAGAAAGTTGAGTTACATGCAAACTACAATGCATACAACTTCAAAATTTCATTTAGAAGTTGCATTAAAACAAGGCCAGCATTGTCACATAGCAAGTAAACCTGCTGTCTGCAATGCAAGCCCCCCATATGAGCACTGGTTCATGTTCTGGCTGTTCTGCTTTTGATCTAGCTTCCTGCTGATGGCCTGAGCAAAGCAATGAAAGATGATCCAAATACTTGGGCAAATGCTACCAATGTGGGAAATCCAGATGAAGATCTTGGTTCCTGGCCTCATTCTGTCCCAGCCCTGCTAAATGAGGCCATCTGTGACGTGAAAAAGCAGAAGGAAGATCTCTCTGGGTCTCTCCTCTATATACAATATTTTCAAATAAATTTTTTAAAAGCTTAGAAAAAAGCTCCTATAAACACAATCTTTGCCTATCAGTTAGAACTTAGGAAAGCTGCTGACACTAAAAAAATATTCCTGGGATTCATACAAATAAATTATCTGGAGATCATATGGTTGTGCTTCACATTTCAGCTTATATATGGTCATTGTGTTCTTTTGGTTTATATTTTAATAAGCTTATTATTGCATGAAATCTAGTTTAATATAATTTTACTATTTCAGAAAGCAGGATAAAGGTTCAGAGTAGTTTTCTGTAGCTGCATGTATACTGCATATTGTTCAAGAAGAAATTACTGAAAGGGGGAAATTTTTATGATATGCTTTTTTTTAAAGATTTATTTATTTATTTGAAAGTCAAAGTTACACAGAGAGAGGAGAGGCACAGAGAGAGAGAGAGAGAGAGAGGTCTCCCATCCAATGGCTCACTCCGCAAATGGCTGCAATGGCCAGAGCTGCACCAATCCAAAGCCAGGAGCTTCTTCCAGGTCTCCCACATGGGTACAAGGACCCAAGTATTTCAGCCATATTCTACTGCTTTCCCAGGCCATAGCAGAAGTGGAACAGCCAAGTCCTGAGCCCATGCCCATATGGGATGTGGGTGCTTCAGGACAGGGCATTATCCCACTGTGCCACAGCACCGGCCTCATGATATGCTTTTTGAAGTCACACACTCTAAACATAGCATTAGTAGCAAAAGGGAAGACATGCTCAGGAAAATTTTCTAAAGCAATACTATGTGAACTGGTGACAATTTCTGAAATGGATCTGAAAAATAAATGTTTTTTAATTAAGTGTGGCAAAGTGGAGCACATTAGACAGAAGTTAGGGTGCCAGGCATTTACAAATCATGTGACACTACACAAAGCACTTTTCTCCTGAAATACAATATGTTTCATCTTTTTTACAAAGATCCTGGCAAAACTTCCTTGAGCTACCAGGGAGGACTATTAGAATACAGGGGGAAGGAGTCCTCCAAGATGGTGGAATAGGGAGGGAGCACACTGATAATCCAGGAAAAGATAGTTTAATAAAAGTGGAGATACTGTAGTTTCAGGGAAGAGTTACAGAAAAAACTTCAGAGGAAACTCTTCCAGAAGTAGTGGGACACGGTGAACCTATGTGGAGGACACAGGTGCCCACGGCTCAGGACCCCAGCTGCCAAGTCTATGCACCAGCTCTGGAAAGGGAGGTGAGGTGAAACCTCAGTAGCCTGACACTGGTGGGGAAGCAGCAGGAAGAGCCTAGAGGGAATGAGGCTTGAAGCCCCATGGGGGAAAGTCCACCAGTCTAACTAGAGGAGAGAAAAAAATAAATAAAATAAAATAAAATAAAAGGGACCAGTACGGACACGATTCTTTTTCTCACTCACCTTACAAAGGTGAGCAAGACAAAGAGCAGGCACCATTCTGGATATACATAAAAGCTATGCCACCTCAGGGCTGTGCCTGCCCTAAGCCAAACAGAAAAACCTGACTCTGGTGGGGAGAAATAACAGGAGGTTAGGACCTAGTGAATGTGTGGAGCTTATGAACTGAGACTGTGAAAAAAAAAAAAGCTGAAGGTGTGTGAGAGAACTCATGGAGTGCCTGAGACGTGAGTACTCTCGGGAGTTGCCACAAACTTGGTAAACTTGGCAACCTTATGAGAGATTGCAGGGAAATGTGAGCTTACACTGAGGACTGCACAGATCCTTTGGGTGGTCCTTGTGACAGAGCAGATGAATATTATACCCACAGGGGCCAGAGCTCAGACAATGACTGCCTTCAATTACACTCAGCTGTGTGGAATTACTTCCCTTCTGAATTGAAAAAAAAGGAGAGAAAGAGAATATTTAGCATGCCTAACCGGGGTGTGTCACCATTAACCCTGAAGAACCGAACAGAGCTCTGTGGCCACACCCATCACAAGCCTCTAAGGATCCATCAAAAGCAGACAGTCCACTTAATCTAGAGTCAATGTATAAGAGAAAAACCACCACAGCAAAAAAAATAGAGATAGAAACCAAAGAATATATTCACAATGCCAAGCAATGAATGAGGAAACTGAGGAAAAAAGAAAAAAGAAGATATCATAACACCCCTGAATGAACAAGACACCCTAATTCAAGACTATGAAGATGATGAGATAGAAGAAACGCAAGATACGGATTCAAAAAATTTATGAAAACAACATTTAGAAGTTCTCAAAAACAAATTCTTGAACTACAGAAATCCTTAATTGACATTTTCTCTCTCATGAAAATGAAATCTTAAGGAGCAAACGAAATGAAAAACTAGTAGAAGATGAAACTGTGATAGTGATGAGAAATCATAATGAAATGAAGAATTCAATAGATCAAATGACAAACACATTAGAGAGCCTTAAAAGCAGAATGAGTGAAGCAGAAGAGAAAATATTGGACTTCGAAGACAGAGCACAAGAATGTATACAGTCAAACCAAAGAAAAGAAGAGGAAATTAGAAATCTAACAAATATTGTTGGGAATCTACAGGATACTATTAAAAAAAAAAAAACAACATTTGGGTTCTAGGAGTTCCTGAAGGCATGGAGAGAAAGGATTAGAAGGCCTTTTCAGTGAGATACTAGCAGAAAACTTCCCAGGTTTGGAGAAGAACACAGACATCCTAGTACAGGAAGCTCATAGAACTCCTAGTAAATATGACCAGAAGAGATCCTCATCACAACACGTTGTAATAAAACTCACCACAGTGAAATACAAAGAAAAGATCCTAAAATGTGCAAGAGAGAAACGTCAGATTACTCTCAGAGGATCTCCAATTAGACTCACAGCAGACTTCTCATCAGAAACCCTACAGGATAGCAGGGAATGGCAAGATATAGCGCAACTACTAAGAGAGGAAAACTGCCAGCCCATAATATTATATCCTGCAAAGCTCACATTTGTGAATGAAGGTGAAATAAAGACCTTTCATAGCAAACAGAAATTGAAAGAAATTGTCATCACTCGTCCAGCCCTGCAAAAGATGTTTAAGATGTGATACACACAGAAACACAGAAACAGCCATCAATATGAAAGAAGGTAAAGGAAGAAAACCTCACAGTAAAAGATCATAGGACGTTCAAAGCACATATTAGAAAATATCTTTGGCAAATGGCAGGGCAAAGTTACTACTTATCAGTAGTCACATTGAACGTTAATGGCCTCAACTGTCAAGTTAAAAGACAGACTGACTGAGTGGATTAAGGAACCAAACCCATCTATTTGCTGCTTAAAAGAAACACATCTTTCCAACAAAGATGCATGCAGACTGAAAGTGGAAGGTTTGAAAAAGTTATTCCATGCTAACAGAAATGAAAAAAGAGCTGGTGTAGCCATTGTAATATCAGATAAAATAAACTTTAACAAAAAACTGTTAAGAGAGACAAAGAGGGGCTTTATATAATGAGAAGGGATCAATTCAACAGGAAGATGTAACTATTATAAATATGTATGCACCTTATTATGGGGCACTGGTTTATTTAAAAAATTTTTATGGGACTTAAAGGGAGACATAGACCCCAATACAATAGTACAGAGGACTTCAATACTCCACTCTCAGAAACAGACAGATAAACTGTACAGAAGATCAAAAAGGAAACAGCATATTTAATTGGCACTATAGCCCAAATGGATCTAACAGATATCTACAGAACTTTTCATCCTACAGTTCCAGAATACACATTTTTCTCAGCAGTGCATGGAACCTACTCTAGGACTGACCACATACTAGGCCATAAAGCAAGTCTCAGCAAATTCAAAAGAATTAGAATCATACCATGCAGCTTCTCAGACCATAAAGGAATGAGGTTGGAAATTAGCAACTCAGGAATCCCTAGAGCATATGCAAAAACATGGAGAATGAACAACACGCTCCTGAATGAACAATGGGTCATAGAATAAATCAAAAGAGAAATCAGAAAAAAAATCAGAAAAAAAATCAGAAAAGAAAAACCATACGATTATCTCAAAAGATGCAGAGTAAGCATTTGATAAATACAATACACTTTCATAATGAAAACTCCAAGAAAACTGGTCATATAAGGAAAATTCCTCAATACAATCAAAGCAATTTATGAAAAACCCATGGCCAGCATCCTATTGAATGGGGAAAAGTTGAAAGCATTTCCACTGAGATCTGGCACCAGACAGTGATGCCCACTCTCACCACTGCTATTCAATATAGTTTGAAAGTTTTATCCAGAGCCATTAGGCAAGAAAAAGAAATTAAAGGGATACAAATTGGGAAGGAAGAAGTCAAACGATCCCTCTTGGCAGATGATATGGTTCTTTATTAAGGGGATCCAAAGAACTCTACTGAGAGACTATTGGAACTCATAGAAGAGTTTGGCAAAGTAGCATGATATAAAATCAATGCACAAAAATCAACACCCTTTGTATACACAGGCAATGCCAGGGCTGAGAATGAACTGGTAAGATCAATCCCATTCAAAATAGCCACCAAAACAATCAAATACCTTGGAATAAACTTAACCAAGGACATTAAAGATCTCTACGATGAGGATTACAAAACCTTAAAGAAAGGGATAGAAGAGGATACCAAAAAATGGAAAAATCTTCCATGCTCATGGATTGGAAGAATATCATCAAAATGTCCATACTTCCAAAAGCAATTTATAGATTCAATGCAATACCAATCAAAATACTGAAGCCATTCTTCTCAGATTTGGAAAAATTATGCTGAAATTCATATGGAGAGACAGGAGACCTCAAATAGCTAAAGCAATCTTGTACAACAACACAAAGCCGGAGACATCACAATACCAGATTTCAGGACCCGTCTTAATTATTACAAAAGTGGAAAATGTGTTTTTCTCAAAGCTTTTCCAACAGCTCCTCAGTCTAGTTTGCCTTCACTTTGAAAAGATACTTTTTCTAGGGTATACATGAGCATTTCATTGACTTTGCCATCAAACATAATTTTTGCAAAGAATTTAACTGTACCCAGCTTTTATCAGGAGAGCAAGAAGTCATCACATTGATGACTTCCTCCCTGAATGAGACTATTTGACCTGCCTTTGAAGAACATACAATGCTAATGCCTTTTAGTCCTTCCTGGGTTTTGGTGCAATGCATGCCTCCTTTCAAAAATTATTTGTCATGGATGCTACAAATCAGCCCAGCTTATATGGCCCCCCTTCCAATGAAAAGTGCTAAAATCAGTCAAATTGAATTCTGTAGGCACTCTCATTAATGCTCTCAGTGACTTCTTCACTTGTGGAGCTCATACGCCTTCTAAATTCTTTGGATCAGTTATGATATCCATTACTTCTCAAGGGCTGTGATGCAAGGAATAGCCTCTCTTGGAACCTTGCTATGTGCCAGTAAAATTAAATTAGATGGCTATTAACTGTGCTATACTGGAAAAACAGTCACCCACACACCTTGAGCCTGTGATTCTCCAAACCTTGTTGTCTAGTAGGACTTTGGCCATGGATATAGAACAGTAAAACATGAGAATGGCTACTATGGCCTCCTTAATATATGATGGAC
This sequence comes from Oryctolagus cuniculus, assembly GCF_051225735.1. Classification (NCBI taxonomy): domain Eukaryota; kingdom Metazoa; phylum Chordata; class Mammalia; order Lagomorpha; family Leporidae; genus Oryctolagus; species Oryctolagus cuniculus. The sequence continues at coordinate 26,135,862 of NC_142882.1, read as the reverse complement.
CCAAACTTGACATACTGCATTTGGCAAAGGGGATGGCTTCCAATGTCTACTGTCTACATCGAGATGCCAGGGTACTGCAGGAGGTCACTATTCTAACAATAAAATAGAAAAACCATTTAAGTTCAGCTGGACACCATTCTGCTGACTGTTGATCTCATTACTGTTAATCGGAATGCCTTCACTTGTGACAAAGCAGAGACCCAAAGTAGTCACAGCCATTATCTGCTAACAAAAGCTTAAACCAAGAGTTATGGATTAATATCTATTATAACACAATTTCTCAGAACCCATCTAGTCCACGTGTTGAGAGTTGGAAGCTGTTATACTTGGCCCATCCATAAATAGGATGTTAATTGTGTCAGATGGGTTCTATATCTTTGTACTGCAAGGAATATGTCATAGATATTGATGTTTCAAACTTATCCAGCTCCCTGCTAATGTGTCTGGGAAAACAGCAAAGGCTTGCCCATATGCCTAGGCCCCTGAACCCATGTGATATCTGGAAGAAGCTCCTATCTTACGAGATCAGCCTGGTCTAGCCCCAGTCATTGTAGCCATTCTGGAGGAGAACAAAGCAGAGAGATTAGTCTCTCCCTTTCTCACTCTAACACTACCTTTCAAATATATAAATAAATCTTTTAAAATGTAATCATTTCAATAGATTCCTCAGTGCTCAGTCATGATGACTTTTACTGTCTTAAGGACATTTTCATTTCTTTTTTTATTTATTTTATTTTTTTAACTTTTATTTAATGAATATAAATTTCCAAAGGATTACAATGGCTTCCCCCCATATCTTCCCTCCCACCCACAACCCTCCCATCCCCCGCTCCCTCTCCCCTTCCATTCACATCAAGATTCATTTTCGATTCTCTTTATATACAGAAGATCAGTTTAGCATATATTAAGTAAATATTTCAACAGTTTGCACCCAAATGGAAACACAAAGTGAAAAATACTGTTTGAGTACTCGTTATAGCAATAAATCACAATGTACAACACATTAAGGACAGAGATCCTACATGAGGAGTAAGTGCACAGTGACTCCTGTTGTGAACTTAACAATTTGACACTCTTGTTTATGGCATCAGTAATCACCCTAGGCTCTTGTCATGAGTTGCCAAGGCTATGGAAGCCTTTTGTGTTCACTGACTCTGATCATATTTAGACAAGATCATAGTCAAAGTGGAAGTTCTCTCCTCCCTTCAGAGAAAGGTACCTCCTTCTTTCATGACCTGTTCTTTCAACTGGCATCTCACTTGTGGAGATCTTTCTTTTTTTTTTTTTTGACAGACTGTCTTGGCTTCCCATGCCTGAAATACTCTCACAGGCTTTTCAGCCATATCTGAATGCCTTAAGGGCTGATTCTGAGGCCAGAGTGCTGTTTAGGGCATCCGCCATTCTATGAGTCTGCTGTGTATCCCACTTCCCATGTTGGAATATTCTCACCTTTTTAATTCTATCTACTAGTACAGACCTTTGACTCTTAATCCTATCATTAGTCATAAAAATTCTGCTCTAAGCAAGACACACATAAAGCCAAGCTCATCCCTTTCTCAACAAAAATTTAATGCTAACTGCATATTTAGGAGTGTTCTATTGCATTGAATTACAGTACTTTTCTATATCTTATTTTTTCACATTTTATTTATTTGAGAGGTCAAATTATAGACAGTGAGAGGAAGAGACAGAGATAAAAGTCTTCCATCTGCTGGTTCACTCCCCAAATGGCTCTCACAGATGGAGCTGCACTGGTCTGAAACCAGGAGCCAGGAGCTTCTTCTTTGTCCCCTCTTGGTTAAAGGGGCCTAAGTACTTGAGCCATCTTTTCCCAGTCCATAGCTGAGAGCTTGATCAGAAGAGGAGCAGCTGGGGCTAGAACTGGTGCCCATATGGGGTGCCAGTGCCACAGTACCATCCCCTCTACATCTTATAAACACATCTTATCTGTAAGAAGAAAACTGAAAAGTGAGTCAAGTATATCACAAATTATGTTAGAAATTATCTCTAATTTAAAAAAAAGGAAAACCCTAAAATAGAAATGGTTCATTTTGGCAATCTGCACAAATGACCTGTGTCCTATTACTTTATTCATTGGAGTACTTTTCAAGATTTTCTGGCCTTCCTGCCTTCCCTTGTTCCTCATACCCTTTCAATATCACTGCCTCTCTGTCCCTGCAGTTCTCTCCCTTTGAAACCAGTCTTGTAGACTGTCAATCATTATTGCAAAATGTTTTGTAGGAAGGGCCTGAATGGCCTTCTAATATCCCTTAAATATATATTTCCATAAAACAGGCAATAGAGGGGCTGGTACTGTGTCCTGGAAGGAAAAGCTGCTGCCTGCATTGCTGGCATCCCTTATGGGTGCTGCTTTGAGTCTCAGCTGCTCCATTTCTGATCCAGCTCTCTTCTAAGGTCTGGGGAAGCAGTAGAAGATGACCCAATTCCGTGGGCCCCTGAACCCATGTGGGATAACTGGAAGAGGCTCCCAGTTCTTGGCTTCAGTTTGGGGTAGCTCCAGCCATTGCAGCCATCTGGGGAGTAAACCAGAAGATGGAAGACCTTTCTCCCTCTCTCTCTGCCTCTGCATCTCTCTAACTCCAAGAAAATAAAACAAAATAAATAATAATAATAATAAATAAAAATAATTTTAAAAACAGACAGTAGAGCATAGTGGGAAAGCCATTGCCTGTGATGCTGGTATTCCATATTGTGCATGAGTTCATGTCCCAGTTGCTCTATTTCTGATCCAGCTCCTTCATGTGCCTAGGAAAACTGCAAAGGATGGTGCTTGTGCTCCTACTCCCACATGGGAAATGTGGAAGAAGATACTGGCTCCTGACTTTAATCCAGCTCCAACCCCAGCTGTTGTGGCCATTAGGGGTGTGAAATAGTGGATAAATGATTTACATCTCTCTCTCTCTCTCTCTCTCTCTCTCTCTCTCTTTGTAACCCTGCCTTTCAAATAAATAAATATTTTTAATTTTTTAAAAAGTTTAACAAATGGCACTAAATATTCTGACTCATCTTGACATGTAACAGGAGCCAAGAAAGTTGCTGCTGACTTTATGTAGTGTCTCCTCAATCCATTCTATAAGAAAAAAATATTTATTTATTTTGCTATCCAAGCATTCAAATCCAAAAGAAATAATACTACCCAGTACAGCTCTGTTTAAGGCTGCTCCTGCACTGAGGAAAAGTAAAGGAGCAAGGGGCCCAAACCCTGTGTGGCAGGGTGACAGTCCCTTCCCCACTTTGCATCTGAGTTTCTGATTAGAGAGGGAGACAAAGGCAACTCCAGATACTGCAGTGGTACACAAACAGCCTCAATCACAGACACGCCTTGTGTGTGTGTGCAACAGAAGGAGAGCACAGAGCACTATGTAAGGGAGGAATACATTGAACACAAAAGGAAAAGGTGTGAATGGACATAGCTAAGAATTTCCCCACTCTGCTGATCATGATCTCAAAGATGTCCAGGCCAGAATTCCATTTCACTTTGGAAAACCCACTCCATAAATTTTTTTCCACCTAGGAGTATTCTTCTGTGAGGAATCTGTCTTCCTGTGAGAGATGGCACCACCACAAACTGAAAACCAGTCAAAAAGCAGAGTTATGGCTTTAATTCTCAGAGGTGAGTGGACAACCACATCTATGAATTCTGCCTTAAAAAAATAAGCTTCCTTCTGCTCTAGAAATCTGATACAGATTTGGGCTAAAATGAGAAACACAGAGACCAGTTGAGTCTGTTAGGTGAGAAGGAAGGAAGCTTGATTTCCAGTTGTTACTTTGTAGCATGTTAGTTTTGAGAGGATTTCATATTCCACTTCCATTTGAAGAAATGGAAAGGTAGAATCAGTGCCAGCCTAACACATGGCAGCTTTAGCCACTGCTGACATCACAGCTTGCTACCCAAAAGGGACAGCCAAAATAAACTCAACAAATGAGAACCAAAATAAAACAGAACAGTCTAACATAATACCAACATTTGTTCAGCAGATATTACCAAGATCTTGACATACAAGTCATCAGAAGGATAAAGGGTGGGGCTGGCTTTGTGGCACAGTGGATTAAGCCACCACCAAATAAAATAATATGTGTGTCCACCCTTTAAAAAAGATTGATTTATTTGAAAGTCAGAGTTGTGGGAGCTGGTGCTGTGGCACAGCTGGTTGAGGTCCTGGCTGGCATCCCATATGGTCACCGGTTTGGGTCTTGGCTGCTCCACTTACAATCCAGTTGCCTGCTAATGTGCTTGGGAAAGTGGCACAGCATGTCCCAAGTCCTTGGCCCCCTATATCCACATGGGAGATCCAGAAGAAGCTACTGGCTCCTGGCTTCAGATTAGCTCAGATCTGGCCACTGAGGCCATTTGGGGAGTGAACCAGCAGAATGAAGACCTCTCTATCTGTCTCTATCTCTATCAGTAACTCTGTCAAATAAATAAAATCAATCTTAAAAATAGTCAGAGTTATGGAGAGGAGGGAGAGTCAGATGGGATGCCATTGTGGATTAGCAGGTAAAGCTGCTGCCTGCAATGCTGGCATCCCATATAGGCAGCAGTTCGTGTCCTGGCTGCTCCACTTCTGATCCACTTCTCTGCTAGTGGCCCTGGAAAAGTAGAAGATGGTCCAATACCTGGGTTCTTGACACCCAAGTGGGAGACCTGAATGAAGCTCTTGGCACCTGGCTTGGGCCTGGCCCAGTTCTGGCCATTGCAGCCATCTAGGAAGTAGACCAGCAGATGGAAAATCTCTTTCTCATTCTCTCTCTTTCTCTATCTTTGCCTTGCAAATAAATGCTAAAAGAGAGAGAGAGATCTTCCATCTTAGATGGCTGCCATGGCCAGGGCTGAACCACACAGAAACCAGGAGCCAGGCACTTCATCTGGGTCTCTCACATGGCTTACAATGGCCCAAACACTTAAGTCATCCTTTGCTGCTTTTCTCAGGCCATCAGAAGGGAGCTAGGTTAGAAGTGGAGCAACTGGGACATGAACTGCTGCTCATCTGGGAAGCTGGCATTGCAGATGGTGGCTTTCCCCATTGTGCCACAATGTCAGCCTCATGAGTGCCAGTTTGAGTCACAGCTGTTCCACTTCTGGTCCAGCTCCCTGCTAATGCAACTGGGGAAGCAGAAACAGATGGCACAAGTACTTGGGTCCTTGCACCAACATGCAACACTTGGTTGGACTTCCAGGCTGGGCCAGCATTATTCATTTCAGTCTCTTGAATGAACCAGTAGATGCAAGATCCCCATCCTTCTGTCTCTGCCTCTTTCTCTGTAACTCTGCCTTTAAACTAAAATTTTTAAATCTTAATAAAATAAAGGGAAAGGGTGAAAGAGTAGCCATAGTAAAGTAATAGAGCAAAGCTACAGTTGTGCTGTCCCTCAGCAGCCTTCTGCCTTAAGTGGGATGTCTCCAGCTTACAGACACTGACATAAAAGACACATTCACAAGACATTTGAAAACAACAGATGAGAGTTAACAAAGCATATTTGTTTTATGATAACTTTCATTCAATAGGTACACTGGGTTTAGATATAAGCCTTTTGTGCATCCAAGTTAACCCAGGGTCTAAATCAAAGAGACATACTGAGGAAAATGTGCTGCCAGGGGAGAGAGCTGCATTGTCTCATTGCTCTTGTAGCATCATAAAGAGAATGAAAAGAGCTACTCATGTGCATGGTTATAAGGAGGACAGAAGCACAAGCATTTCAGAAGGGGGGAGCAAATTTCAAATATAGTTATTTTAAGAAAATGAAATGAAGTCAATTTCAGAAAATAATGTGGAGTAGAAAAACACCATCAGTTCATCAATTCTCACAGGGATCCAGGAAAACTGCCCTGCCTATCCATAGACCAAATGTTTCAAAACCCATTTTCTGATTAAATTCAGAAGATTACAGGAATCAGCACTCTGGGTGTTCAAATGCCAAATTAAGTTTTAGTTTCCACTATGGGCAGATGTAGCCCAATCACTCAGAACATGAGAAAAACTTTTCCATATGAAGGAACATGAAATATTCAGGCACACAGAATAACTGTGCTTAGTGCTCAAAGTGAACCCCAGGATAAGCACCCAGAAAACCTGTTAGGTCTTGGGTCCAGTGCAGTGGTGCAGCATGTAAAATTTTATTTGTTTATTTAAAAGGCAGAATTACAGAGAGGCAGAGGCACAGAGAGTGGTCTTCCATGCACTGATTCATTCTGAAAATGGCTGCAATAGCCAGAGCTGGATCTATCTGAAGCCAGGAGCCAGAATTTTCTGTCAGATATCCCATGCAGGTGCAGAACCCAAGAACTTGAGCCATCTTCCACTGCTTTTCCAGGCCACAGCAGAAAGCTGGATCTCAAAAAAGCACCCATATGGGATGCCAGCACTATAGGTGGCAGCCTCACCTGCCATGCCACAGTGCCAGCCCTCAAAATAAACCTATTTTAAAAAGCATTTTAAATGAGGGATGGGAGAGAGTTTGTTTCTCCAAAGCAAGGATAACAAGATAATACCACACAGAAGAAGCTCCTGGCTCCTGGTTTTGGATCGGCACAGCTCCGACCACTGTAGCCAATTGGGGAGTGAACCAGCAGATGGAAGACTTCTCTCTCTCTACCTCTCCTTCTCTCTGTGTGTAACTCTGACTTTCAAGTAAAATAAATAAATCTTTAGAAAATAACTACTAGTACTCATTAACTCCAAAAGTATAGAAATTTAATGAAACTCAAAATATAACCAAAATAATCTACTACAAATTATAATCTTTGAGTCATATTAGAAAAAAATTAACCCCTCCCACACTTTGAAAAAATGCACATGGGGCTGGTGTTGTAGGTTAAGCAGACCCTGGCAGTGCCAGCACCCCACATGGGCACTAGTTCAAGACCTGGCTGCTCCATTTCCAATATAGCTCCCTACTAATTCACCTAGGAAAGCAGAGGGTGATGGCCCAAGTGTTTGGGCCCCTGAAATCAAGTGTGAGAACCAGAAGAAGCTCCTAGCTCCTGGGTTCACCTGGCCCAGCCCAAGTCATTGTGGCCATCTGAGGAGTGAACCAACAGATGGAAGACCTCTCTTTCAATCTCTCTGTAAATCTGCCTTTCAAGTAAATAAAATGAATCTAAAAAAATACACTGTACACAATGTAGTATTTTGGTTATTCCCTCATACAAAGAAAGCTCGGATAAACTGTAGATGAATTCTCCTGGTTTGATGCAATTCAGAAGGATGATTGCCTTCTGCCACCCTGTGGTAGACATCAATGAAAGTTATTAATGGGAAGATGAATGGGCCAGTGCCATAGCTCCCTAGGCTAATCCTCCACCTGCAGCACTGGTACTCTGGGTTCTAATCCCAGTTGGGCCACCAGTCCTGTCCTAGTTGCTCCTCTTCCAGTCCAGCTCTCTGCTGTAGCCCAGGAAGGCAATGGAGGATGGCCCAAGTGCTTGGGCCCTGCACCCCATGGGAGACCAGGAGGAAGCACCTGGCTCCTGGCTTCAGATCAGTGCAGCACTCCAGCTGTGGCGACCATGTGAGGGGTGAACCAATGGAAGGAAGACCTTTCTGTCTCTCTCTCTCGCTGTCTAACTCTGCCTGTCAAAAAAAATGGGAAGATGAATGGATACCATCAGACTGCTTCCTCACATGGCACATTTTCTTAAAGACATCACTACTACATTAACAGATGTCTCTCATGTGAAACATATCTCTCCTAAAAATTTTAAAAACTTGCCAGAAACTTAGAGCAGAGCAGGGAATGATGTGCTAAGAACAGTCAGTTAGCCTGAGTAGTCTAGGAATCCTGTTCTTGGCTGTTTTCAAGTTTGTATTAATGTACACACAACATAGTTGCTGAGAAAGTGTCTTACAGTTGTTTCCTGGGTGTGAAGCAACTCTTTTCAGCAGAAATACATGACTGCTTGTCCACTCACAAGCACTGTGATAGGGAGTACATGGGGGAAAAGGTCAAAACACACTAGGTTAGACAAGAAGAATGCTGTTACCCTAACAACCTCTATCCAGGATTCCCTTTCTATTTATACTTCCTATTTTTTACTATGCTAAATGAGTTTCACAGATTATTAATCTTGTGACAACAGGACTCTAACAGAATCTATGAATCACTCAGTTAATCAAGTGAAAACTTCATTATACTGAAAGTCTATAGCAATAGTTTTTAGGGCCACATCTCTCTTTTTGTAAAGATGATTTATTTATTTATTTGAGAGGTAGAATTACAGATAGTGAGACAGATAGACAGAGAGAAAGGTCTTCCTTCTGCTAGTTCACTCCCCAGTTGGCTAAAATGGCCAGAAGAACTGCACTGATCTAAAGCCAGGAGCCAGGAGCTTCTTCTGTGTCTCCCACATGGGTGCAGAGGCCAAAGCCCTTGGGCCATCTTATACTGCCTTCCCAGGCCACAGCAGAGAGCTGGATCAGAGGAGGAGCAGCTGGTACTTGACCAGTGCCCATATAGGATGCTGGTACCACAGGCAGAGGATTAACCTGCTGAATCACAGTGCCAGCCCAAAGCCACATCTTTTACTGTACTGTGTGTGCATCTCTTGGGGGGAAGGGGCATATTTTCTCTTTTCTTCTTTACTCCTCCTCACATTAACACCTTGTACAAAGGCTTACACAGACCACAGTCATTATGAAAATCTATCACTAATATCCTCCCATGTTGAAAATGTCATGGGGTTAAACACAGAACCCAGAATAAGAAAAGTAATTGGAAGCTGGGGTTCTGGCTGAGCGGGTAAAACCATAAGGGTGCTAGTTCGAGACCTGGCTGCTCCAATCTGATCCAGCTCTCTCCTATGGCCTGGGAAAACAGTGGAAGATGACCCAAGTGCTTGGTCCCCTGCATCTGTGTAGAAGACCTGGAAGAAGTTCCTGGCTCCTGACTTCAGATCCATGCAGTTCTGGCCATTGTGAAGATCTGGGGAGTGAACAAGCAGATGGGAGACCTCTCTCTCTCTCTCTCTGTGCCTTTCCTTTCTGTAACTCTGCCTTTCAAATAAATAAATGTTTTCTTTTTAAAAAGTAATTGGCCCTCTTAATTAAAACTGTATGGACTGTAAGATAACCAGCTTGGTGGAGCATTGAGTGACTGTAAAGAACCAGAAGAGAAAAATTGCACTTTTCTGTATTTATGTTTTCATAGCTCTCCACTTTATGAAAATCCATATTAAAGTAGCTCATTATTAACACACATGGTAGACTTGCATTAATTTCAGTTCACGCCAGTGCTGCGGCTCAATAGGTTAATCCTCCACCTAGCGGCACTGCACTGGTACACCAGATTCTGTCCCAGTTGCCCGTCTTCCAGGCCAGCTAACTGCTGTGGCCAGGGAGTGCAGTGGAAGATGGCCCAAGTGCTTGGGCCCTGCACCCCATGGGAGACAAGGATAAGCACCTGGCTCCTGCCTTTGGATCAGCACGGTGCACTGGCCTCAGCACGCCAGCCACGGCGGCCATTGGAGGGTGAACCAATGGAAAAGAAAGACATTTCTCTCTGTCTCTCTCTCTCTCTCTCTCTCATTGTCCACTCTGCCTGCAAAAAAAAAAAAAGTTCACTTCTCACTTTGCAAAGAGATTAGCAGCAGGTAGTAATAGTTGACATCCCGAATAACATAAGAAAGAAGGGGTGAAGACAGAAATTGAATAGCAGGAAAATAAATCAGCTGTGTTTCCATGGCCTCAAGCTCCAGATTGAAAAAGGGTCTGTTAATTAAACACACAGGAGAGATCAATGCACAAAGCTACTGCACAAGCTTCACATTGCCGCTGGGAAATACATCCAAACACAAGGTGCCCCAGCTGTCAGATGTGTCCACGGGGTCCAGCATGGGGGCCATGAGCCAGATCCTACTCTGATCTTCTATCTCCACCTCTCTGCTGCCTCAGGCTCCCAGCTGAAGGCCACCAAGCCCGCCCAGCTGGAACTACCATGGGATATAACAGGAGGCCCAGCCAGAAAACATTCTTTGACCCACCCAAAGTGAGAACTGGGCTTATTTAAATATAGGGAATGGGACCCCTTCCTTCACCTTACTCTCAACTGCCCTCCTTGTGCCGTTACTCGTCCTGTGTACTTTAAGGAGAATTTGAGTGAGGCAACCTGTGGGACTGGCCGAGCATTGGGAGACTGGGAAGCGGCGGTGGGAGACACAACACCTGGGCCCCAGCCTTGACTCTGCCGGAGAAGCTCCCAGAATCACTGAGAAGCTAGTGATCAATGTCTGGGAGCCGTCATCCACCATCACACCCACCCCTCTCCCACACATGCATAGATGCCCCTTCCTATTCTCCATACTTGCCATGTAAAACCTTAGGAGCACGTCCCCTTTCTTCAGGACACCTGGAGGGCAAAGTGGAGAGTGTGGGACAGGAGAAGTCACTGGAATTTGGGACCCACGGGTGGCAGATGCAGAAGCACAGAAGCAGCCGGTGGTAGGTCTGGGGTGTGTGCTCCCCAAATGCCTGCAATTGCACTTGCAGAGCAAGACGCCCCAGTGAATGTGGGAGAAAGAGCAAAGCAGCCTCTCAGGGAACACTCTGATCAGTAAATGAACTTCATCTGTTCCCAACCCTGAGCCACAGGGAAAGGCATGTGCATGCGCACGTTCTCCCACATTCACGCGCACAGGCATTCAGAGAGGAAAACGTTAGAGCACCGGGTGACTCTGGGAAATGGAGTCCAGGCCAGGGCATTCCTAGATAGACTTACTGGCCCTCTCCTAGGGCTTCAGTGTGGGGTAGGTGGAGACAGGCTGGGAACCAGAGGGCATTTGCTTTTGTTTACATCCCTCCTTCCCTTCCTTCCCACCCCAAATCTCAAGGGTCAGGTGCTGTTCTTCCTTTCTTGAACAAAATCTTAAGAACTGACAGCCACTGCAGCTGAGTCCCAAATGCCAGTTCCCTCACACACGCTGTTTCCCTCAGAAAAATCCCCCTGCTGCTTTATTCCTGGGCAGCTTCTCTCAAGTAATAAATGGCAATTATTTCAATGTAACTCTTAGCACAGGTGTAGACGGCATAGTTTAACATATAGATGTGAGAATACAATTTTTATTTGTGTCTTGTTGATGTTTGTTCTTTTCAAAGCATTTCACACCACCCTCAAATTCACCAAGTACAAAAAAAAAAAAAAGAGGAGAGCTGGATACAGGACTAACATTGCCAAGTATCTTCTAGGGGCCAGATTAATAGAGTAAATGCCTTACTTTGTATCATTTATACATTAGGTCAATTCTGGAGACAGCATTATCAATTTACAAAGAGAAAGCCGAGGTGGAAAGAGTTCAGAATTGAATTTGCCCACGGAAATATGGTTAAAAAGTCTAGGTTAAAGGCCAACCAAAGTTAACTATAGGCATTCCGATCTGGCTGAAGAGCCCATGAAATTATTTTAGGCATGGAAAGTCAAGACACTCTCAAAAAAAAAAAAAAAACTAAATGAAAGATCTCTGTGAGTGAGATCCCAGTGGAAAGAATGGGCCATCAAAGAAGGGTACCTTTCTGTGAAGGGAGGAGAGAATGTCCACTTTGACTATGACCTTATCTAAATAAGATTGAAGTCAGCAAACTCAAAAGGCTTCCATAGCCTTGGCAACTCATGACTAGAGCCTAGGGAGATTTCTGATGCCATGAACAAGAGTGTCAATTTGTTAAGTCAACAACAGGAGTCACTGTGCACTTATTCCTCATGTAGGATCTCTATCCTTAATGTGTTGTACAAGGTGAATTAATGCTATAACTAGTACTCAAACAGTATTTTTCACTTTGTGTTTCGGTGTGGGTGCAAACTGTTGAAATATTTACTTATTATATACTAAGTTAATCTTCTGTATATAAAGATAATTGAAAATGGTGCACGCCACACAGAAAACAGCGGGGAGACTTGAGACGCTCAGGGCTCCGAGTCCACACATCAGCGCTGGAAGGGGAGGTGAGCTCAATAACCCGAGACATTGGTGGGGAAATGGGGGTCAGAATCTAGAGGGGGGCCGGAAAGTGCAGCAAACTCACTACCGGAAAGGAGGAAAAAAAAAAGCTTTGGGGTTTCTCTTCCCCCTAACCTTGCAAAGGTTACAAGCCTGCAAGACTTGAAGAATTCCCAAGAGACAAAGAGCAGGCCTCCTCTTTGGATTTACATATCAGTGGGGGAGAGTTAAGGAACTGAGTCACTACAATTCAGTAGCCTAGGCAACCCAGTGGGAGTCCAGAGGAGCCAAAGACTGGAAGCTAAATACCATCAATTCTGCACAGCCCTGCCCTGCAGTGTTACTTACCCCCTGAATAAATAAAATAAATAAATAAATAAAAAGAGAGAGATTTACCACGTATAACCTGAGGGTGTCACCTTTGCACACCCTTAACCTGGAAGAACCAGGCAGAGCTCTCAGGCCCCACCCATCTCAAGCCTCCAAGGCTCCTCCAACAGCAGGCAGTCCACTTAACACGGACACAGTATAAAAAAAAAAAAAAGAAAAAAAAAAAGCGCACAGTGACGCAAGAAGAATTAACTATGCCGAGTAACAAACACAGAAATAGAGGGAGCAAGATCAACGATGACACTATGATGCCTCCAAATAAGCAAAACACCCCAAGCCAAGAGTATGAAGATGATGAGATAGAAGAAATGCAAGATACGGATTTCAAAAAATTTATGATAAGAACATTTAGAAGTTTTCAAAAGCAAATCCTTGAACTACAGAAATCCTTAATGGACAAGATTGAAAATCTTTCTCGTGAAAATGAAATTTTAAGGAAGAGTCAAAATGAAACTCAGAAACTAGTAGAACAGGAAAGTGTAATAGTCAAGAGAAATCAAAATGAAATGAAGAGCTCAATAGATCAAATGACAAACACATTAGAAAGCCTTAAAAACAGAATGGGTGAAGCAGAAGAGAGAATATCGGACTTAGAAGATAGAGCACAGGAAAACATACAGTCAAACCAAAGAAAAGAAGAGGAAATTAGAAACCTGAAAAATATTGTTGGGAATCTACAGGATACTATTAAAAAAACCAACATTCGAGTTCTAGGAGTTCCTGAAGGCATGGAGAGAGAGAAAGGATTGGAAGGCCTTTTTAGTGAGATACTAGCAGAGAACTTTCCAGGTTTGGAGAAGGACAGAGATATCCTAGTACAGGAAGCTCATAGAACCCCCAATAAACATGACCAAAAGAGATCCTCACCACGACACGTGGTAATTAAACTTACCACAGTGAAACATAAAGAAAAGATCCTAAAATGTGCAAGAGAGAAACGTCAGATTACTCTCAGAGGATCTCCAATCAGACTCACAGCTGACTTCTCATCAGAAACCCTACAAGCTAGGAGGGAATGGCGAGACATAGCACAGGTGCTAAGAGAGAAAAATTGCCAGCCCAGAATATTATATCCTGCCAAGCTCTCATTTGTGAATGAAGGTGAAATAAAGACCTTTCATAGCAAACAGAAATTGAAAGACTTTGTGGCCACTCGTCTGGCCCTGCAAAAGATACTTAAAGATGTGCTACACTCAGAAACACAGAAACACGGCCATCAATATGAAAGAAGGGAAAGGAAGAACACCTACCAGTAAAAGAGCATGGGAAGCTCAAAGCATATACTAGAAAATATTTCCGGGAAAATGGCAGGGCAAAGTCACTACGTATCAATTGTCACATTGAACATTAATGGTCTGAATTCTTCAGTTAAAAGACACCGTTTAGCTGACTGGCTCACAGAACACAACCCAACTATTTGTTGCCTACAAGAAACACATCTCTCTAACAAAGAGGCATGCAGACTGAAAGTGAAAGGTTGGAAAAAGATATTCCATGCCAACAGAAACCAAAAAAAAGCAGGTGTAGCCATATTAATATCAGACAAAATAAACTTTAATACAAAAACTGTTAAGAGAGACAAAGAGGGACACTATATAATGATTAAGGGTTCAATTCAACAGGAAGATGTAACTATTATAAATGTATATGCACCTAATTACAGGGCACCGGTCTATTTAAAAGATAAGTTAAGGGACTTAAAGGGAGATTTAGATTCCAATACAATAGTACTGGGGGACTTCAATACTCCACTCTCAGAAATAGACAGATCATCCGGACAGAAGATCAACAAGGAAACAGCAGATTTAATCGACACTATTGCCCAAATGGATCTAACAGATATCTACAGAACTTTCAACCCTACATCTACAGACTTCACATTCTTCTCAGCAGCGCATGGAACCTTCTCTAGGATTGATCACATACTAGGCCATAAAGCAAGTCTCAGCAAATTTAAAAGAATTAGAATCATACCATGCAGCTTCTCAGACCACAGTGGGATGAAGCTGGAAATTAGCAACTCAGGAAACCCCAGAAAGTATGCAAACACATGGAGACTGAACAACATGCTCCTGAATGAACACTGGGTCATTCAAGAAATCAAAAGAGAAATCAAAAACTTTCTGGAAGTAAATGAAGACAACAACACAACATATCAAAACTTATGGGATACAGCAAAAGCAGTATTGAGAGGCAAATTTATAGCAATAGGTGCCTATACCAAGAAATTGGAAAGGTACCAAATAAATGAGCTTTCAGCGCACCTCAAGGACCTAGAAAAACTGCAGCAAACCAAACCCAAATCTAGTAGGAGAAGAGAAATAATTAAAACCAGAGAAGAAATTAACAGGATTGAATCCAAAAAAACATTACAAAAAATCAGCCAAGCGAGAAGCTGGTTTTTTGAAAAAATAAACAAAATTGACACCCCATTGGCCCAACTAACTAAAAAAAGAAGAGAAAAGACCCAAATCAATAAAATCAGAGATGAAAAAGGAAACGTAACAACAGACACCACAGAAATAAAAAGAATCATCAGAAATTACTACAAGGACCTGTATGCCAGCAAACAGGAAAACCTATCAGAAATGGATAGATTCCTGGACACATGCAATCTACCAAAATTGAACCATGAAGACATCGAAAACCTAAATAGACCCATAACTGAAACAGAAATTGAAACAGTAATAAAGGCCCTCCCAACAAAGAAAAGCCCAGGACCAGATGGATTCACTGCTGAATTCTACCAGACATTTAAAGAAGAACTAATCCCATTTCTTCTCAAACTATTCAGAACAATCGAAGAAGAGGGAATCCTCCCAAATTCTTTCTATGAAGCCAGCATCACCTTAATCCCTAAGCCAGAGAAAGATGCAGCACTGAAAGAAAATTACAGACCAATATCCCTGATGAACATAGACGCAAAAATCCTCAATAAAATTCTGGCCAACAGAATACAACAACACATCAGGAAAATCATCCACCCAGACCAAGTGGGATTCATCCCTGGTATGCAGGGATGGTTCAACATTCGCAAATCAATCAATGTGATTCACCACATTAACAGACTGCAGAAGAAAAACCATATGGTTATCTCAATTGATGCAGAGAAAGCATTTGATAAAATTCAACACCCTTTCATGATGAAAACTCTAAGCAAATTGGGTATAGAAGGAACATTCCTCAATATAATCAAAGCAATTTATAAAAAACCCACAGCCAGCATCCTATTGAATGGGGAAAAGTTGGAAGCATTTCCACTGAAATCTGGCACCAGGCAGGGATGCCCACTCTCACCACTGCTATTTAACATAGTTCTGGAAGTTTTATCCAGAGCCATCAGACAAGAAAAAGAAATCAAAGGAATACAAATCAAGAAGGAAGAAGTCAAACTATCCCTCTTTGCAGACGATATGATTCTGTACTTAGAGGATCCAAAGAACTCTACTAAGAGACTATTGGAACTCATAGAGGAGTTTGGCAAAGTGGCAGGATATAAAATCAATGCACAAAAATCAACAGCCTTTGTATACACAAGTAATGCCATGACTGAGAAAGAACTGCTAAGATCAATCCCATTCACAATAGCTACAAAAACAATCAAATACCTTGGAATAAACTTAACCAAGGACGTTAAAGATCTCTACGATGAAAATTAAAAAACCTTAAAGAAAGAAATAGAAGAGGATACCAAAAAATGGAAAAATCTTCCATGCTCATGGATTGGAAGAATCAACATCATCAAAATGTCCATTCTCCCAAAACCAATTTATAGATTCAATGCAATCCCAATCAAGATACCAAAGACATTCTTCGCAGATCTAGAAAAAATGATGCTGAAATTCATATGGAGGCACAAGGGACCTCGAATAGCTAAAGCAATCTTGTACAACAAAAACAAAGCCGGAGGCATCACAATACCAGATTTCAGGACATACTACAGGGCAGTTGTAATCAAAACAGCATGGTACTGGTACAGAAACAGATGGATAGACCAATGGAACAGAATTGAAACACCAGAAATCAACCCAAACATCTACAGCCAACTTATATTTGATCAAGGATCTAAAACTAATTCCTGGAGCAAGGACAGTCTATTCAATAAATGGTGCTGGGAAAACTGGATTTCCACGTGCAGAAGCATGAAGCAAGACCCCTACCTTACACCTTACACAAAAATCCACTCAACGTGGATTAAAGACCTAAATCTACGTCCTGACACCATTAAGTTATTAGAGAACATTGGAGAAACCCTTCAAGATATTGGCACAGGCAAAGAATTTCTGGAAAAGACCCGGGAGGCACAGACAGTCAAAGCCAAAATCAACTATTGGGATTGCATCAAATTGAGAAGTTTCTGTACTGCAAAAGAAACAGTCAGGAGAGTGAAGAGACAACCGACAGAATGGGAAAAAATATTTGCAAACTATGCAACAGATAAAGGGTTAATAACCAGAATCTACAAAGAGATCAAGAAACTCCACAAAAACAAAACCAACAACCCACTTAAGAGATGGGCCAAGGACTTCAATAGACATTTTTCAAAAGAGGAAATCCAAATGGCCAACAGGCACATGAAAAAATGTTCAAGGTCACTAGCAATCAGGGAAATGCAAATCAAAAGCACAATGAGGTTTCACCTCACCCCGGTTAGAATGGCTCACATACAGAAATCTACCAACAACAGATGCTGGCGAGGATGTGGGGAAAAAGGGACACTAACCCACTGTTGGTGGGAATGCAAACTGGTCAAGCCACTATGGAAATCAGTCTGGAGATTCCTCAGAAACCTGAAGATAACCCTACCGTTCGACCCAGCCATCCCACTCCTTGGAATTTACCCAAAGGAGTTTAAATCGATAAAGAAAAAAGCGGTCTGCACCCTAATGTTTATTGCAGCACAATTCACAATAGCCAAGACCTGGAACCAACCTAAATGCCCATCAATGGTAGACTGGATAAAGAAATTATGGGATATGTATTCTTTAGAATACTATACCGCAGTAAGAAACAACGAAATCCAGTCATTTGCAACAAAATGGAGGAATCTGGAACACATCATGCTGAGTGAAGTAAGCCAGTCCCAAAGGGACAAATACCATATGTTCTCCCTGATCGGTGACAACTGACTGAACACCAAAAAGGAAACCTCCTGAAGTGAAATGGACACTATGAGAAATGGTGACTTGATCAGCATAGCCCTGACTGCTAATGGACAACTTAATACATTATCCCTCATAGTATTTTTTTTTGTCTGTTCTACTTAATATGACTGGTTTAATTCTGTAATTATCACACAGTTATTCTTAAGTGTTGAAAATTAACTGAAATGTGATCCCTGTTAAACATAAAAGTGGGAATAAGAGAGGGAAGAGATGTATAATTTGGGGCATGCTCGGGCTGACTTGCCCCAATTGGTAGAGTTGGAAACATACTAGGGGATTCCAATTCAATCCCATCAAGGTGGCATGTGCCAATGCCATCTCACTATTCCAAGTGATCAATTTCAGTTCACAATTGATCATAATGAAAGGACTAAGAGTCAAAGGGAGCACATAAACAAGTCTAGTATCTGCTAACACCAACCGATAGAATAAATAAAGGGGAGAGTGATTCAACATGGGAAGTGAGATACTCAGCAGACTCATAGAATGGCGGATGTCCTAAATAGCACTCTGGCCTCAGAATCAGCCCTAAAGGCACTCGGATCTGGCTGAAAAGCCCATGAGAGTATTTCAGGCATGGAAAGCCAAGACACTCTGGCAAAAAGATCTCTGTGAGTGAGATCCCAGTGGAAAGAACAGGTCTTCAAAGAGGGAGGTGCCTTTCTCTGAAGGGAGGAGAGAACCTCCACTATGACTATGACCTTGTCTAAACAAGATAAGAGTCGGAGAACTCAAGGGGCTTCCATAGCCTTGGAAACTCATGACTGGTGCATAGGGAGATTACTGATGCCATAAACAGGAGTGTCAATTTGTAAAGTCAACAACAGGAGTCACTGTGCACTTACTCCTCATGTAGGATCTCTGTCCTTAATGTGCTGTACACTGAGGCTTAATGCTATAACGAGTACTCAAACAGTATATTTCACTTTGTGTTTCTATGGGGGTGCAAACTGTTGAAATCTTTACTTAATGTACACTAAACTGATCTTCTGTTAAAAAAAAAAAAAGAAAAGAAACTATCAATTCCCAACTTGACTCTCACTGGGATTAAACATGACAATAGGTCTGATCTGATTTCATCATCATTTAAAAAAAATCATCTATTATTTTTCACTTTATGTTTCTGTGTGGGAATAAACTGTTGAAATCCTTACTTAAGGTATACTAAGCTCATCTTCTGTATACTAAGATAATCGAAAATGAATCTTGATGTGAATGGAAGGGGAGAGGGAGTGGGAAAGGGGAGGGTGGTGGGTGGGAGGGACGGTATGGGGGGGAAAGCCATTGTAACCCATGAGACGTACTTTGGAAATTTATATTCATTAAATAAAAGATAAAAAAAAAAGATAATTGAAAATGAATTTTGATGCGAATGGAATGGGAGAGGGAGTGGGAGATGGGAGGGTTGCGGGTGAGAGGAAAGTTATTGGGGGGGGAACTATTAACATCCAAAAACTGTACTTTGGAAACTTATATTTATTAAATAAAATTTTAAAAAAAGAAATATTTTGGGACCAGCACTGTGGCATGGTGGGCTAAGCCTCTGCCTTCAGCACTGACATTCTATATGGGTGCAGGTTCAAGTCCCTGCTGCTCCACTTCCAATCCAGCTTTCTGGTCTAGCCTGGGAAAGCAGTAGAAGATGGCCCAAATGCTTGGGACTCTGCATCCACACTGGAGACCCAGCACTTCCTGGCTCCTGACTTTGGATCAGCTTACCTATGGCCATTGCAGCCATTTGGGGGAGTGAACCAGTGGATGGAAGACTTCTCTCTCTCTCTACCTCTGCCTCTCTGTAACTCTGCCTTTCAAATAAAAAAATAAATATTTAAAAGGAAATATTTCTTTTAATTTGGGGCTCAGTTTCTAAACCCCAGATTTCTCATCTCTAAAATAAAAAGTGAAGGAGAGGAAGAGTATCTACAATGCTAATCTTCACTATAGAGAAACACATAGGATTATAACTTATCTAAAAAAGAAAGGAGATTCAAAGTTGCTATTGCTGTATGGTTAATTTTCTCATGTTTAGCATCAAGATAGCATATAAATATTATGCATTCTTAGGTATATGTGTGGTGTCTGATTTTTAAGATTTAAGTAGGAATGTAAGTGGAAGCAGGATGACATGGAGTTCTGTTTGTGATTACTTCTGGCAATTATAATTCATGGGATTAGAATTGCTCGATTAGGAATGCTTAAATGTATCCATTCATTTCACACTAATGTTTATCATGTCAGGCAATATTATTTGTGTAGACTGCTTTTTCTTGCCAGATTGAAAATTCAGGAGGGCAAGAAACATGTTTGCTTTGACATTAAAACTCAGCATCTTGATAGAGTCATTCTTTTAGTTGAATGAATAAATGAGGCTATAAAAATTAAACAAATACAATTTCTGATCCCAAGAACTACCTAGTTGAAGAGACAATGAAATAGATATCTATTTGATAACTGCCACAATTAGATGACTGTATAATTTGTTGCTCAGAGATAAATTTGATCATAAAAGAGACATATTAATAATGACACAGGGTTGAAATGTATAAACAGAAACCATCCATGGCCAAGCAGGTTAAATGTTCACCCTAGCTTTGTAAGGCATTCCATTCATTATTTAGTAAGCATTTACTGAGCATTCTTTTGTGTGGTGTGTTGAAAGAACTACCAGCCACATGATTTCCCTAGTTATTGGAGTAAGAGAACCTGAGCAATCAGAAAAAGGTTTGGATGAACTAAGAGGATTTACACAAAGGTAAGAAAAACAAAAAGCAGAGAGGTCAATTACAAAGTATATCAAAGGTAATTTAGTAGGATCTGAACCAAGGTATGGTGGTAGTGGGAATGAAGAAGAAGCAACAGATTACAGGGAGATCTAAAATGCAGAAACAACAGGATTTTAATGGTAGATGAAGGCAGGAGGGAACTCATGTGTAAGTCTTCATTTAGATTTTATTATTTAATAGGCAAGGAGTTCTCAGTACATTAATGTTTATCAGTAATAAAAGGCTACCTCCAACCGACTTATAAACTGCCCCTAAATCCAGGACACAGTCTCATGGGTAGCTACAATCTATAAGCCTTATGTTGATCATCATGCCAAATATTTTTAACTGCTACAATATACAATGGTCCTTGTTATGATGCAGTTACTTAGAAACTAGAAGATATAGTCAGGGTCTATAAGAACAATCTAAATAAAAAAGTAAAATTCAGGGGCTAGCGCTGTGGCACAGCAAGTTAACACCCTGGCCTGAAGTGCTGGCATCCCATACAGGCACCTGTTTGAGACCTGGATGCTCCACTTTTTTTTTTGACAGAGTGGACAGTGAGAAAGAGACAGAGAGAAAGGTCTTCCTTTACCATTGGTTCACCCTCCAATGGCCACTGCAGCCGGTGCGCTGTGGCCAGCACATCGCACTGATCCGAAGCCAGGAGCCAGGTGCTTCTCCTGGTCTCCCACGTGGCTGCAGGGCCCAAGGACTTGGGCCATCCTCCACTGCACTCCCAGTCCACAACTGAGAGCTGGCCTGGAAGAGGGGCAACCGAGAAAGAATCTGGTTCCCTGGCCAGTAGTAGAACACGACGTGCCTCTCCTCTCTCTGTGTAACTCTGGTTTTCAAATAAATAAATAAATAAATATTTTTAAAAAGTATAGTAATGGTCAATATTTATAAAAAAGTTAAATTAAAAACACCTCAAAATCATATAATTCAAAGCTAAATTTGGAATACCTCAGTAATTCACAATTTATATATTCACCAACCTTAGATAACTAAAGCACAATCAAGCAAGAAAGAAGTGAAAAAAAATTTCCCCGTGGTAGGGGGTGGCACTATGGTGCAGTGGGTACAGCTGCCACCTGCAGTGCCAGCATCCCATATGAGCATCGGTTCGAGTCCCAGCTTCTCCACTTCTGCTACAGCTCTCTGCTATTACCTGGGAAAACAGTAGAAGATGGTTTAAGGCCTTGGTCCCCTGCACCCACATGGGAGACCCAGAAGAGGCTCCTGGCTCCTGGGTCATGGCTCCTGACTTCAGATTGACACAGCTCCAGCCATTGCAGCCAGTTGGGAATGAACCAATAGATGGAGGGCCTTGCCCTTTCTTTCTTCCTCTCCTTCGCTCTCTGTGGAACTATTTCAAATAAATAAGTAAATCTCTAAAAAAATTTCCTGTAATAACCAAAATGTACATTATAAAGTCCAAGTAAGGTGTCTAGCCACTGGGTCACCTTCATGACTCATAAAAAACTCACTCTGCCTTGGCTACTCTGATATGAGTGGATGGGCATAAGGCAGAAAAGAAAGCAATAGGTTTGAGCAGTGAATAAATGGAAAGGGCTCCAAGAACAATGCTGTAGAGCTCTGTGGTTCCTAAATGAATGTAATATGCAGGCAGGCATCTCCTTAATTTCTGCCATGCTCTGAGTTGTTCTAGGACCATAGAACTGAGCACAAAAATCAGAGCTTTCAAGTCCAACATCCACAATTCACTTAGTGATAGTGGAGTACTGTAGCTTTGTTTCATGAGTACAACTAAACCTCACACACTTGATATGCCATTCTGTTAGGATCCACTGGAACTGGAGAGTGTATTGGGTCAGAGGGAGTAGAGGAGCATGGTGTGTGGGTCTCATGGTGGTGGTAGCTGTGCAGAGGGAGGGGTGGAGGAGGAGGAGAAGAGCAAGAGCCCGTAGCACTGTGGGAATGAGGAGCAGAGGGTGAATGCAGACAGGATGACTTATATGCATTATGCCTGGTACTCTCCTGGGTATAATTGATGCAACATGAATAATGTGAGTATCATGATTACTCTCAAGGCAATTTGAGTCCTGGTGGACAGATGACAAGGACATAGATAATTAAAAACAATGTGACAAAAGTTGTAGGTGCACAATACAATCTCCTACATCATTTTTGGATGCCATGCCTATCAGGCAGGAACCATCAGGTTAAGGTCAGATTTCAGGGCTGGCATTGTGGTGTGGAGGGCAAAGCCACCCCCAGCAGTGTGAGCATCCCATATGGGCACCAGTTCAATTCCCAGCTGCTCCACTCCTGATCCAGCTCTCTGTGATGGCCTGGGAAAGCAGATGGCACAAGTCCTTGGGCCCCTGCACTCTCATGGGAAGACCTGGAGGAATCTCCTGGCTCCTGGCTTCTGAGCAGGGCAGCTCCTGCCTTTGTGGCCAACTGGGGAGTGAAACAGGGTATGGAAGACCTCTTTCTCTCTCTCCCCCTCCTTCTATCTCTGTGTAATTCTGAATTTCAAATAAATAAATCAATCTTTTTTTAAAAAAAGTGTCAGATCTCAGAGGTAGCAGAGCCTAGAAATGACAGCATTCTATGCAATGAAAATAGATGGTAGGTAGAGATCAGAACATGGATCTTGACTGGGAGGCTGTCAAACCACTCATCAACCTGGACAAGGCTGGGATCTCCCAACATCTGTCCTAGTGCCCATGCCTTGGCAGAGAGGCATAACCAAGAAAGAGAAAATCATCTCTGGCTTTGGCTGAGAGGACTATGGGAGCACCCCACATTTGAAGCCAGAATCTTTTTAACCCTGAGATTCCCTCTTTCATAGGAAGGCTTTTCTGGCCTTGTCTTCTTAGCATAAACCTCTCATGCCACCAGACCTCCCATAGACCCACATCACAGGGCACATGATAACGAATGGCTGAATGAACAGAATCTTGAGGTATCATGTAAATGGAAGACTCATGAATCTATTCTCAGCTTATAGGTATACTTGAAGGTGAGAAAACTGAAGCAGGGGACATTGGTCAGGCTCAACCACAGAGTCCTCCTTACAAAGCAAGCAAGCAAGAAAGAAAGAAAGAAAGAAAGAAAGAAAGAAAGAAAGAAAGAAAGAGGAGAAAGAGAGAAAGAGGAGAAAGAGAGAAAGAGAGAAAGAGAGAAAGAAAGAAAGATGAGAAAGATGAGAAAGAAAGAAAGAAAGAGAGAGAAAGAGAGAGAGAGAGCTAGGGAGGGAGGGAGGGAGGAAGGAAGGCAGGAAGGGAGGGAGGCAGGAAGGGAGGGATGGAAAAAGAAAATCCTATGCACACTTCAGAAGTGCCCAGCCACCCACCTCCTGAGTACATGCTCCTGGAACAATGACAAATCCCTGAAGACCAGAATTGGACAGGCACTATCTTGACAGTGTAGAAAGCATTTGGGGAGGAAAAGCCCTGCCCCACTAGAGCCCATTGGTCAAAGGATACAGCATAAGACTCAGAGGCTTGCTGCATCACACATCTGCCCACAGAGTAGGATGATCACAGAAGGCCTGAAGACGTTTTGTGAGTTGTGGCTTTGTGGTACTGCCTGCAGTTGTTGACACATCAGGGATGACTGGTGGCAGTGGTTTGAACTAATCCTGTCTCAGCTTAACCAGCACTGCAGTATGCATGAAGCGAATCTGTTCCTGGAGTGCCTGATGAGGCCAAGGGATGTGTGTAGACCTACAGTCAGAGGAAGTATGAAGCACTGGCCTCAAGGTTGGAAAGTTGCCATAGCAACAATATTTTCAGGGGATGATGTGGCAGGGTTAGCCCTGCAAGGCAGGGTGGTCTCCTAACTACATGTTCTTCCCCTAATGCTCCTCTGAACTTAGATGAGCCTGAGTCGAGTGCAACAACCTGGGTGGGTGATGCTGAGAGACCACCAGATGAAATTCTGGTTAATGTATGCAGGTTGTGGGTCATAATGACAACCGTATGTGCAACGTTGGGTGCTGTCCCCTGCGTTCACCTACATGCCTGATATGAATGAGGGTCTGACAGAGGGAGAGTGGGCCATGGGATTTTCAAGAAGGACTGTGAGCAAGTGAAGCAGGCTGATTTCTTACCTGGGGCTACTAGAGAAGGGGAAGGGAGGTTTGCAAGCTAGAAAATGAGCAAAGAGATAGGAAATACTACATCCCCTTAGCCCCTTCCCCAAGATTCACATTCAAGGTTAGCAATTGCCCTCCTCTTAAATCTGAATTGGTGCTAGTAATGATGTAAGAACTTGTGAATAAAGGGCCCAATGTGGCCAATATTCTGCTGGTCTTTCCTAAAATGACCCAACAAATAATATTTTCTTAAAACAAATAGAGGCATGCATATAGCTTGAGACTTGACTGAGAGTTCTTGCAAAATATAAGTACTCTTTGCTGACTTGAAAGATGCTAAATGTGTGGCTCCATATTGGGGGTTTGGAGTTCTGTCATTAGAGCTGGATTTTGCCATTGGTGGTGCACATCATTTTCTCTACTAGGTCTCTGACAACTCCTATGGCATTTACCCTTGCTAGACATTTCCTCAGATTCCCAGCTGAAAGGCAGCCAAATGTGAATCCCATTATTGAAAGGCTTACATATGTGGTCTCTTTGTGTAAGACTCTCATTTGTTAGGCTGGAAGAGTGAAAGCGTCACTCAACAAGAAGCACCGGAGACAGACCTGATGAGCATGTCTGTTTATTAGCAATCAGGCACAGATTTGTATAGGGTAAGAGGGGAAGAAAAAAGCCTGGGGTGGTAACAGTAATTCTATAGGGCAGAAGGGGCAGCATGCCAAAAGGCTTCTAACTAATCGACTTATAGGTCACATAGGACACATAGGCTCCTGGGCTCCTTTGTGCAACCAGCCCACATCTGGCTGTTGCTTATCAGCTCTCTGTTTATGAACCACAAAAGCACAGCCACAAGGCTTCCAACAGGAAGTGGGGAATGGAGGAAGTGGGCCTGGAGCTCCTGCAACTTGCCAGCAGCCAGGCTGTGGGGTCCCTCCCAGCAAGCATGGTGCACCATGCCCTCTCAACTTTCTGCATGGGGCAGGGCAGGCAGCCCCATGGGATCACCCACAGAAATCTATCTTAACTGCAAAAGATTGTGATTGGCTACATTTTTATTATAGAATTTATATCAGAAATTTGCCATCAAAGTATTCTTTATTCAGATGTATCATACACAGTGATGGAGGAAGAAAAAATCTTACATCCATGTTGGCCTCTCACCTACACAACAAGCAGACTCCTGTTTGTCTTCCTAATACAGCCTCTTCCCCCCACCCCTGCCTTGACCACCCTTGCCCTGCCTCAACTTTTGGACACAACAATATATGAAAGCTCCTGCTATCAGCCTGAGATCTCCTTCACTCTTCCCAAGCTGTCTCCCTCTATCTCAGCAGCTCAGCCTCAGAATCCAGCCTCATTCCAAACCCCTCCCAGCTCACACTGTGACCTCAAAGGACCTTTAAATCTAGCCCAAGCACTTCTCTATCTCTGCAGCTCTGCTTTAACTCAGACCTCCAAGCTCCTTCCCACTACTTTGTACTATATAAAGCACTAGTCTGTAAGACAGGGGGTTCTCTCTTTGCTGTGTGTTTGCTGGGAACTCTCTGCCATGCATTCACCTTGGAGTGAATAAACCTTCTGAATAAACCTGGACTGCCTGTGGCTTCATGCTCTGTCTCCTCTTTCTTGGCACAAAGTTTGTATTGTTTTGTGGACTTGTGTAATGGAGATGAAGTATATTACCTCAATCCCTGACCATTTAAAAACCAATTTATAAACAAGGACATGGAATGTGGCTCCACTAAAGTGTATCTGTGATCTTAGAAAGTCTTTTGGCTGCTTTTATTGGAAGGTGAGTGTCAGGAAGTGAACTGACAGAAAGCAATTGATGAGATTTCCTTTGAATTCTGTGGTGCTTCCCTGAAACTTGGAACACTTTGGTGATTTAAGCCCTTCAAATTAAAAGCTCATTACCAATTCTTGCTCAAAGATGCTAAAAATAATCAGCTACCTAGATCATGGACCTTGGATAAATGTTCTCTCTCCAACTTGAAGCTTTAAAAGAGGACTTAAAATGTCTTAAGATTGATGTTTTCAGGAATAAAATACAAAGAACTACCCTTTTTTTCTTTGACTTAGCTGAACTTAGCTGTGAGAAGGAAGGGGAGTGTGGAACCCAGTGACTACTGATATTGGGAGGCCTGACCTATTAATGGCTACTCCCATGATTTCCTAAAGCTTTTATATGTGAGTTAAATCAAGTGAGAAACTATAGTGTGCAAGCAAAAGGACTCTGAAAATCAATATGTTGCCCATGATAGAGATGAGGGTACATGAGGAGTCTTCAAAAATTTCATTAAAAATGTGTGTCAGAGAAAAGCTAGGTATCAATTTTTTAATTGTAATAAAATTAACTTACCTTTTAATTCCGTTTTCTTTTTTTAAAAAAAAGATTTTATTTATTTACAGACATTGAGAAGGAGAGACAGAGAGAAAGTCCTTCCCTCCATTGGTTCACTCCCCAAATGGCTAGAACAGCCAGAGCTGCACCAATCTGAAGCCAGGAACCAGGTGTTTCTTCCTGGTCTCCCATATGGGTGCAGGGGCTCAAGCACTTGGGCCATCTTCTATTGCTTTCCCAGGCCACAGCAGAGAGCTAGATTCAAAGAGGAGCAGCCAGGACTAGAACTGGCACCCATATGGGATGTGGACACTGCAGGTGGAGGATTAACCCACTGCACCACTGCACTGGCCCTTAAATTCCATTCGTCTTGTGTATTCTTAAGAGTCTCCTTGGATATAGTTTGCCCCATGTGTAGTCTAGAGCACTCTAGGGAGGAATATGGGAGACACTGATCCCTCTGAAGCTACATGATGTGTTGATTGAGCTTATAAATTCAGAGTATGGGAACTCAAGGGTAGCCCATTGGAAATAGCCTGTTAGGACATAATAGTAATAGTGGTTAACCAGTATTTAATGAGTCATTATATGCCAGTCATGACTATTAGTATTCTAAATGTGTTGTCCCATTTCATTTTTGCTTAAGCACTAGAGATAACTATTGTTATCATTTTCCAGATGAAGAGGAACAGAGATTACCCAAGATGCTATTGCTAAGCATGACAAAGTCAGCATTCAAACCTGGAAGCATTTCTTAATGACGATGGTTAATTTTTGTTTGGATTTGTCAGTCTAGTTGATTGTATATACTATATATCTACTGTCTACAGATTCCAAAAGGTTTTCCTTTAAAAAGATTTATTTATTTGGCCAGCGCTGTGGCTCACTAGGATAATCCTCTGCCTTGCATGCCGGCACACTGGGTTCTAGTCCCGGTAGGGGTGCGGGATTCTGTCCCGGTTGCCCCTCTTCCAGTCCTGCTCTCTGCTATGGCCAGGGAGCGCAGTGGAGGATGGCCCAAGTGCTTGGGCCCTGCACCCCATGGGAGACCAGGATAAGTACCTTGCTCCTACCATCGGATCAGCGTGGTGCGCTGGCCACAGCACGCTGGCCATGAGGGTCATTGGAGCGTGAACCAATGGCAAAAGGAAGACCTTTTACTCTGTCTCTCCCTCTCACTGTCCACTCAGCCTGTCAAAAATTTAAAAAGATTTATTTATTTTATTTGAAAGGCAGAGAGAGAGAGAGAGAGAACTTCCATCCATGGGTTTACTCTGGCTGCAATGGCCAGAGGTGGGCTGATCCAAAGCCAGGGGTTTTTTCTGGATCTCCCACTTGGATTCAGAGATTCAAGAACTTGGATCACCCTCCACTGTTTTTCCAGTCACATCAGCAGGGATCTGGATCATAAATTGAGCACCTGGGACTCCCACCAGAGCCCATAGGGTTGCCAGAGCTGCTGGCAATAACTTTACTTGCTATGCCATACCACTAGCCTAAGGTTAAGTCTTTCAAAAGGCCTTATATATGACCTAAGTTGATGAGAGTAGAGAAGAGTTTGAGGCACTAAGGGACTTTGTATCACACCTTGAATGAGAAATCTGAGAATATTAGTGTCTCACATCTCAGCTAACCTTCAAAAGAGGGTGATGTTGAGAGTTAATTCCCTTTCTGTTTTCCAAAGGGATGTGGCCCTTTTGTCTCTCCTAGGGATTCAAGAGTGAAACACAAGGCAACCTTTGCCTACCCAGGCCAAGGGATTTTGGCTGTATTTTTAGAGAGCTATAACACAGTGGGATAAACAAGTGCTATGCTTCTGTAGGACCCAGAAACAATTTAACATAGCTTTCAGCCTTACCACTACTGAATCACCATGAGCTCTCACTAGAAATTCAGGTACTTTGAAGACCTACATTAGCACATAGCTTTATCAAGATGTAGGTGAGTGTGGCTAATTCAATGAGAAAGAAGAAAGCTGGAAAAAAATTGACACTTGGCATTGTCCATTCCATTCATGTGGTAGTGGGCTGTTTGTCTTTGAAACATTCTGTGGGCTTCACTGGGTGTTATCTCCTCTACCTTGGATGGGAGTAGCCAGGTGCCAGCTGGCAGCCATTCAGAGACAAGCCTTTGTGTTTGTTGGAATGAGGCCACTTCTGTTCTGAACAGTGAGGTTTTTGTTTAAAGACTAAAGTAGTGAGAAATTTAGGAGCTGGATTTAAAAGGAGGAAAGGCAAACTTTCTGCCTTACCTTTATTTGTTTCTATTTTAGGAAACTTGCATTATTTGTAACTAAAACTTTAGTTAGGCCACTGAGGATTAGATATTATGCAAATTTCAAACAAAAATGTAAAGAGAAAATAACTTTTTTCACACGTTCAGAAAACTTTTCTAGACTTTTATCAATGTTCCTGTTACTACTGCATTTGTGTTTTCTTTTCCTTGCTGCATTTAAAAAGTCCTACAGTCATTCAGGGCCTCTAGGGGAGTGTGTGTCTGGAACTGGCAAAAGAAAAGTCCTAAGACTGTGTTTACTTGACATCTTTAGGCCTTGTTCAGTCTCCCAAAGTGCTATCTTATAGTATAGGGGGTTGAGAAATTGCCAGAATGTCCTGAGTAAACTCTGCTCTGGTGGACATTGCTTTCACATTTGGAGAAGGGAAGACGCTGTGTGTGCAGGCCTGCAGCACAAAGAACCGGGTTTCCTGAAACAGAGAGTGGGAATGCAGGGACAAGGACACAAAGAATGGAGCCAAGACAAGACCTGAACAAGGCTCATTTATTCAACAAATCCAGTAGTATTTAAACATGACCAGTTGTTTACAAGAAAGAGAACAAAAGATTTACATATCTAAAAGGCTTTTAAGGTTACAAAGAGTTCCAGATAAGGTTCTTAATTATTGCTTACACTTAGGTGATAAATGCAGGTTTCAGGTGTGACTGATTATCTATATCATCTCTTGTGAGAGGTATAGCAGTGAGATAAGGTTCTTCCTGCCTCTTCCTGGAATCTCCGTAGTCTAATTGTCTGTGCCAGGAAGTCTCCATCCATATGGTTAAGTGTAAACAAAGGGAGTGACTGCCTGTGGCTGCCCACATTTCCCCCTTTTTTATTTTGTGAGGCATTGTTCCTGTCTTAGGTTGCCCATGTCTCTTCTTGTCCTTACCTATCATTGGACACCCCAGACATTCTCTGAGGCTCCTGTCTTAGGTTGGTACAAGGAGACCGAGTCTTACCCGTCATTGGAATTCAATGCCATCCTTTTTGGCTCGGGGGTGAAGCTGTGAATGCAACGTTAAAATCTCAGACCAAATGGCACCAAATGACACAGAGAGGCATTGGAATATACAGGGGAGCCACAGACAAAAAGGCAGAAGCTGCAACAAAGGACCCAGCAACATCAAAAGCCAGTGGGTCCATTGAGAGTCACCAAAAGAAAAGGGATTAGTTAGAAATATATGCTGAAGTTCACCTTTTAGCTGCCGTACCAGATATTTTATGTAAGGAACATTATTTGAGATGTTAAAGCAGCAACCTCCAGGAATCAAGTCACAGCTTATACGATCTTTCAGTAGTAAGTAGTTAATGGCAGCTAAATGTAGCCAGAAATTGCTACTTTCGACAGAGAAGGAGGAATTGACCATAAGAGTTACTTTAACAGTTTTTGACCAATACAGCAATGAGGCATCTTTTCCAGAATTGACAAAGCTATACCAGAGTCTGTCAATGTGACCAGTTTTGATATGCTAAAATCAGTATTCTCCCTTTTTGATTGATCAGTCACATTAAGCCATTGATTTTCAACTATATCCCTCCCTATACGGAACAAGGGTTGATTGTTCCTTACCCATTGTACAAACCCTGCTGTTTTAATTAAGTACATGAACAAGTTAGAATT
This sequence comes from Oryctolagus cuniculus, assembly GCF_051225735.1. Taxonomy (NCBI): domain Eukaryota; kingdom Metazoa; phylum Chordata; class Mammalia; order Lagomorpha; family Leporidae; genus Oryctolagus; species Oryctolagus cuniculus. The sequence continues at coordinate 26,105,283 of NC_142882.1, read as the reverse complement.
ACCGGCAAACCAACAGAGGTGGTAATGTAGGTTTGGCTTGATGTGAGCCGGCAAGCTTCATTCATCTTCAGGGGGATCCCGATCAGCAATGTTATCATAATAAAGATCAAGGAGCTGCTTCGTGACATTGTCTGTTTGCCACACCAGTCACTCAGGTAACCATCGTACTTCATTGTCTTTTTGCGAGAATATAGAAACATGTCCACGTCCCCATATTAAAGCAGGGTCAGGTCCATACCATTGAGCAGTTAGAGGGTCTTTCCACTTCCCATAGACTTGTTGTCTTTTGGTTTCAGAATACCAGTGATGATCAGCTGCAGATTTCCCTTGATCATCCAGTATTAAAAATTTTAAGATGAAAAGAGCATGTGATAGCCATTTTTGTGGGGAATGGGCCATGGTCCTGTATTCCCCCTTTTTTATTTTTTGTAAATAATTTTTTAATGTGGCATGTGCACGTTCCACAACACCTTGTCCCTGGGGATAAGGAATCCCGGTGATATGAGAGATGTGGAAGTTACCACAGAAGTGCTTAAAAGAGTTGGAAGTATACGCTGGGCCATTATCAGTTTTTATCTGTATAGGGGTTCCTAGAACAGCAAAGGCCTGAAGGCAATGAGAGGTGACATGTCTGGCAGCCTCGCCGGATTGGGGGGTGGCAAAAATAAAACCTGAACATGTATCTAAAGAGACATGTATGTATTTTAGTTTACCAAATTCAGGAAAATGGGTAACATCCATCTGCCAAAGCTGATTAGGCATAAAACCTCTAGGATTTACACCATAATGAGGGACCGGGAGAAATGTGACACAGGAAGGGCAGGAGTTTACAATTTGCCTTGCCTGTTCCCTGGTGATTCCATATCTTAAACATAAGGTCTGGGTATTGAGGTGATGCAAATCATGACCACGGGATGCTTCTTCTATGGAATAGATACGTAAAATACTATCAGCAAGTCTATTACCATCATGTAAAGTACTAGGTAGGTCAGAGTGAGCACAAACGTGGCCAATGTAGAATGGCTGCACCTGTTCATGGATTAAGGATTGGATATGAGTAAATAGTGGGGTAGCCCAAGAAACAGAAGAAAATACAGAACAAGTTTCCAATAGTGGTACAGAATAGAAAACATATTTACTATCAGTATAAACATTAACGGGAGTATGCACTGTAATCTGCAATGCCATGACAACAGCAGCCAATTCTACCAGTTGTGGAGAAGAAAAGGGAGTAGAGAAGGAAATGGTACACTTGTCATATACAACAGCGGCCTTTCCTTGTTTAGATCCGTCAGTGAAAACGAGAGAAGCTGAAAGCAGGGGGTGAAACTAGTGACCTTAGGAAAAATGCAAGCATGAGATTGAAAGAATTGTACAAGCTTGTTAACAGGGTAAGAATTTGAGGTCTGGCCAGAGTAATGAGCCAGGGCCAGTGGCCAATCATCGGTAAAGGAAAGAAGCCAAGAAACCTGTTGACCGGTATAAGGAAGACATATAACATTGGGCTCAGATCCAAAAATTTTCCTGGACTCTAATTGTCCCTTAGAGATCAATTCAGCAACAGCCAAATAATAAGGAACAATTGATTTTTTAGGAGAACTATTTAAGTGAATCCAAAGCAGGGGAGCACCCTGCCAGAACAAACCCATAGGTAAATAAGCAGTTGCTAATACTAAGTAATACAAGGGCTTACTGTAATCAAAGTAAGTAAGGAAATTTCTCTGTAAAACATCTTGAACCTTTTGTAAAGCTATTCGTGCCTCAGGAATGAGTTCCCTGGGGGAAGTAGGGTCAGGATCCCCCTTTAAGATATCAAAAAGTGGCTTTAAATATCCAGTTGTTCAATGTAGGGTAGGCCAAATCCAATTTATATCTCCCAATAATTTCTGAAAATCATTTAAGGTTTTTAGGGTGTCTAATCGTAGAGTCACCTTTTGTGGGACAATTTTTCTAGGATAAAGTTGAAAACCAAGATAGTGATATGGATAATGCAATTGCACTTTATCGGGTGCAACTTGTAAACCGTACCTACATAATTGTTCCTTCATAATTGATAAACACAGGTGTACTTCGGATTCTTTGAGTCCAGCAAGCAATATATCATCCATGTAATGAATTATATAAAGAGAAGGGAATTGAGTTCAGACACTAGAAATTGCTGAAGCGACAAACTGTTGACACAGGGTGGGGATGTTGGCCATACCTTGGGGGAGGACTTGCCAGTGATACCTTCTCATAGGTTCTTTGAAAATAATGGAGGGCACGCTGAAGGCAAATCGGCAACAATCAGCAGGATGGAGGGGGATAGTATAAAAACAATCTTTTAAATCAATGACAGCAATATATGAATTCTTTGGAATGGCTGAAGGGTTTGGTAACCCAGGCTGCAAAGGCCCCATAAGTTGCGTAGTAGCATTAACTTTATGGAGATGCTGCAGGAGTCTCCATCTCCCTGATTTTTTTCTGATCACAAAGATGGGGCTATTCCAGGGGGAGGTGGACAAGACGATATGTCCTGCCCCCAGTTGTTCCTCAACCAGGGCTTGAGCAGCTACTATTTTTCCCTGTGTTAAAGGTCACTGCTCCACCCACACGGGTTCATCAGTCAACCAATGAATTTTGTCAGCATGGGTGACAGGCTGAGCAGTGGCCACTAAGGGTTTTTTATTTTTGAAAGTTGGCTATCAGGACTATTTATTACAGACACCTCACGAGTAGGTCCAAGGGGTTTTATCTCATTAGGGCTACACAGGATTGCACCTAATTGTGATAGGATATCTCGTCCCCATAGATTGGTAGGCAAGCCCTTTAAAATATAAGGTTTAAAAATTCCGGTATGGCCAGCATCATCCTCCCATTTGATAAACTCAGCATTCTGTTCTAAGTCCTGACTCTGTCCTATCCCTCTCAACTGAGTCATAGATGGATGTATTTTCCAGTTTCACAGCCAATTGTTGGAGGCAAAAACTGATACATCAGCTCCTGTGTCTAATAACCCTTTAAAATTTTTTCCATTTAATTTCAGTGCAATAATGGGGCAATTTTTGTGATAGGTTCTAGCCAGAAAACATCTGAGGACCCAAAACCTTTGTTGCACCTACAGGTAGCCATGTAGTTAGAATTATAGCTTAATGGAAGCAAAATCAATTGTGTGATCCGCTGTCCTGGGGAAAGTGTTATTACAACATTATCAGCTTGGGCCATGATTTTTATCTCCCCTGAATAATCATTGTCAATGACACCAGGAAAAACCTTTAAGCCTTTCATTGTTAAGCTACTGCATCCAAAGAGTAATGCAAACATGCTGGGTGGTGGAGGCCCAAAAACTCACGCAGGGAGGACCTGGTCCCATATCCGGGATTAATATTGTGTGCTTAGAGACGCTGAGGTCCAATCTGGCATTCCCTGAGGTTGCTCTCCAGAGGGTGCTAATGTCCCAGACAGGGGTTGTTGGGGGAGGAGAGTCATGGCCCCATAGATTTCTTGTGGGGCCTGGGGCTGGCCCCTCCTCCCATTTCCTGAAATATTGTTAACTAAGGGATTGCCACCATCTTTATGGGTCCTTGAGAGGCATTCATTTGCCCAATGCTTTCCCCATTTACATTTGGGACATAAAAAGGGGGGGGGGATGCTCCTATTTCTATTGTTACCTGAAGTATCATTTTGCGGGCAGTTCTTTTGTAAATGACCTCTCTTTCCACATTTAAAACATTCCTTCTTATTCATTTCTGCCCTTTGAGCTGACTCTTTCAAGGAAATTCCCTGTAAAGCAGCAGCCATGGCCAAACCTTTTGAATAAGAGGGGCCAATATCTGCACATCTTAATATATCCATCCAAATCATTTTTCTTTTGGTAAGGACAAAGTGCCTGCTGACAGGGAGTGTTGGCATTTTCAAATGCTAACTGGGTAACAAAAGGCATACCAGCCTCAGGATCTCCAAATATCTTCCCTGATACCTGTATTAATCTATTAACAAAATCAGCATAAGGCTCATCTGGTCCTTGAATAGTCTTAGACAAGGACTCACCAATTTTTGCTCCTTTAGATGGTAATATATTCCAAGCACGCCTGGCCCCAGCAGCAGTTTGTTGGAAAATTGCAATGGGCTGAACCATTTGTCTTTTAAGGTCTTGGAATTCACCTTCTCTGGACAGCATATTGGCATTCTAATCCGGATTTCCCCCCTGGCTATTTAATTTAGCAGTGCAGCAGCATTGGTCAACAAACTCTGCTTTCCATAATAAAAAATCACCTCCAGAGAGGCAAGCTTGAGCTATTGTTTTCCAATCAATTGGTGCTAGAGTAGTTTGAGACAGACTATCCAACAGAGTTCTCCTATAGGGAGCAGTAGGCCCATATGCATCACAAGCAGATTTTAAATCTTTTAATATTTTAAAAGGCACTGGATGGTGACAGCGCATTTCCTGGCCGTCTTCTGTATATATATCCACTGGAAAAGCATCAAAAAAGATTTCGGCTCCCTCCCTGCCTTGCTCTGCGGCTTCCCTAAGAGTTTGAGCAACACTCTTTTCAGGATATATGATGCTCTTCATTTTTGTTTGGCAAACATTCCCCTTCTTGACAAAGGGATAATCTTTATCATCGCTATCTTTTAGAAAGAATTCAAAAGGAGGAATGGAGGGAACAACCTTTTCCATAGAAATAGTGGATTGGCGGGATCGATTATCCTCACCATCACTGCTTCTAGCTTCCTCAATTTTCTCATGTAGGAAGTCAAGAGCTCCTCTTAGCAAGGTTTTGTCTCTTTGTTGAGTTAAGATATCCTTTACTAATGACCATAGGGAGAAAGTTAACAAGGGTAGTGAGTCAGGTCCATGTTCTTGTAAGTAAGAATTAAGTTCTTCTCCAAGTTCCTCCCAATGTGCCTCATCTACAAGGCCTTCTTCAATAAACCAAGGACATACAATTTCTATGGTCTCTATAAATTGCTCTATTACTTTTTTTTAACCCTATTCCTCGCATCTGCAATAATGCCTTGACTGCCTTTACTATTGATGGTTTTCCTGATGCTTGTCCCATAATGCCTGCTCAAAAAAATTCTCCACAATTTTGGTGTTGGGTACTCACCACAAATTGTACACTTCTATAGTCATGACTCCATGAATCCAGGTTCCTCACTGCTTCTCTAATTCTCAGGTCCCACGTTCCGGCACCACCTGTGCCGGCCTGCAGCACAAAGAAGCAGGTTTCCTGAAACAGAGACTGGGAATGCAGGGACAAGGACACAAAGAATGGAGCCAAGACAAGTCCTGATCAAGGCTCATTTATTCAACAAATCCAGTAGTATTTAAACATGACCAGTTGTTTACAAGAAGGAGCACAAAAGATTTACATATCAAAAAGGCTTTTAAGGTTACAAAGAGTTCCAGGTAAGATTCTTAATTATTGATTACACTTAGGTGATAAATGCAGGTTTCAGGTGTGACTGATTATCTATACCATCGCTTGTGAGAGGTTTAGCAGTGAGATAAGGTTCTTCCTGCCTCTTCCCAGAATCTCCTCAGTCTAATTGTCTGTGCCAGGAAGTCTCCATCCATATGGTTAAGTGTAAACAGAGGGAGCGATGCCTGTGTCTGCCCAGAGCTGTGAAGAGGTTATCAGATCAAGATAGGAAAGCCAGTGATGAGTGATTGGTAATAGGCTGAGGAGAGTCTTAGACATTTCCCCTGAGCTTTAATGTGAACCATTGCCACCTGTAGGATCCCAAAAGCGGTGTCCTTTTGTGACGACCCCAGAAACACAGACTCCAGACCAGACGATGCAAAAGGCAGGAGGCAGTTTTATTTCATTTGCGCAAATGGGCCCTCTTCTTGCTGCCGCAAGCAGCGGGGGCAGAGAGGAGCCCCGAACAATCATTTTACACAGTTTTTTAAAGGGCAAAACCACAAAATTAACATACTATAGGGTGGCGTAAGTTTATTAGGCAACTACAAGGGGAGGAGGTCGTCGAGGAGGAGGAGAAACAGAGGGCTACGTGCCCTACGTGTCTAAGCTTGGATATGGGGAGGGGGTCCTTGAAGAGCAGAAAGGGGTGGCTATGTGCCCTATGTGCCTTGCGGTTTCTTTGTTAAGCTTGAACAAGCACAGGGGAGGGGGCTTAGGTGCGTACCAGGATGTTCTGTCACCCTTATCTCTGGGTAGTAGCACTTATCTCTGGGTAGTAGCTATCTGCCTTCTCTGTGAACTTAGTTTACTCCCCATTTCCCAGGACTGTTTTATTAAGGCCATTCTTAGGGCGGCTCTTGGCTCTCGGCCGTTCCTTTCACCACCCAAAATGTGTCCACAGGTTTTCTCCCTTCTCTCTTTTGACCTTCAGAGCTCCATCTACAGGTGAAGGTCAGTGTTGCATGTTGTTTTGAATGATTTGGGTGACTCAGAGCTGTAATAATATATCAGGTACTGATATTAGGGCCCTGAGCTTCAGTAATGAGTACTATGGTTAAGAAGAGGGGACCAAAGACACGGGAGAGTCAGGTGCTTCATGAATATTACTAAAGATTGCTATCCAGTGTTAGAACAGGTGAGAGTGGATTCAATAGGAGGAGAGTAACAAATCTTTCTTAAGATTTTATTTATTTACTTGAGAGGCAGACTTACAGACAGAGGGAGAGACAGAGAGAAATGTCTTCTGTCTCCTTGTTCATTCGCCAGTGGCCACAATGTCTGGAGCTTAGCTGATCCAAAGGCAGGATCCAGGAGCTTCTTCTTGGTCTTCATATGGGTGCAGAGGTCCAAGCACTTGGACCATCTTCCACTGCTTACACATGCCATAACAGAGACTGGATTGGAAATGCAACACCTGGGATATGAACTGCACCCATATTGGGATGCTGGTGCTGCAGGTAGAAGATTAGCTTACTGTGCCATGGCCCTGGCTCTGCTTTTTCTTCTTCTTCCTTTTATAATATTAACTATACTCCCCTAAGATTTAGATAAATCTGGCTGTTAAATTCTTCCATCTTTACAGACTGGAGCAGTTACACATACCAGGGACGGACAGCCTTGCTTTGTCCAGCCCCTGTCAGAGTGACAGACCTGGTTTGTCCAGGCCCTCTGGCTGTGGCAGTCTTGCTTTGTCCTGCCCCTCTGGGTGTGGCATCCCTGCTTTGTACCACCCCCTGGGACTGACAGCCCTGCTTTGTCCTGGTCCTATGGCTGTGGCAGACTTGCTTTGTCCTGCCCCTCTGGGCGTGGCAGCCTGCTTTGTCCTGCCCCTCCAGAAGTGACAGGCTTGCTTTTTCCCAGCTCCTGCAAGTGACAGCCTTGCTTTATCCTGCCCCTGTGGGAGTGACATCCCAGCTTTGTACTGACCCCTGGGAATGACAGCCCTGCTTTGTCCTGCTTCCTGATATTGGCAGCCCTGCTTTGTCCAACCCCTCAGGGAGTGACAGCCTTGCTTTGTCCCACCCCTCTTGGTGTGACAACCCTGCTTTGCCCTGCCCCCTGGGACTGACAGCCCTGCCTTGTCCTGCTCCCTGAGAGTGACAGCCCTGCTTTGTCCTGCCCCTCAGGGAGTGACAGCCCTGCTTTGTACCACCCCCTGGGATTGACAGTAATACTTTGTTATGCCCCTCTTGGTGTGACAGCCCTGCTTTGTCCTGACCCTAGGGAATGACATTGCTGCTTTATCCTGCCCCTTTGGGAGTGAGAGCCCTACTTTGTCCTGGCCCTCTTGGAGTGACAGCCCAGCTTTGTACCGCCCCCTGGGAGTTACAACCCTGCTTTGTCTGCCACCTGGGAGTGACAGCCCTGCTTTGTCTCGGCCCTATGGCTGTGGCAGTCTTGCTTTGTCCTGCCCCTCTGGGCTCTTGCAGCCCTACTTTGTACCGCCCCCCTGGGCTTGGCAGCCCTGCTTTTCCCCATGCCTGGGATTTACAGGACTGCTTCATTCCACCCCTCTGGAAGTGTCAGCACTTCTTTGTCCCACCCCTGGTAGTGACAGTGCTGCTTTGTCCTGCCACCTGGGAGTGACAGCCCTGCACTGTCCAGCCCCTCTCAGAGTGACAGCCCTGCTTTGTTCTGGCCCTATGGCTGTGGCAGTCTTGCTTAGTCCCGCCCCTCTGGGCATGGCAGCCCTGGTTTTTCCCAACCCCTGGGATTGACAGTACTGCTTTGTTCCACCCCTCTGGGAGTGACCACCCTACTTTGTCCTGATCCCGGAGAGTGACAGCCCTTCTTTGTCCTGTCCCCCTCTGAGTGATAGCCCTATGTCTGACTCCTGCTGCCTTTCTCTTTTTCTGACTGCTCTTGATGAGGCTTCCAATACTTCATGAAATAAGAGCAGTGGGAGTTGATATCTTTGGTTCCAGGTCTGAGGGTAACTTACAGATGACTTTGCTCTTCTACTTTTCCTCCATCTGTTCCTCCACATGAATATAGGGTAAAATCAAGCTTTCATCCTTTTGGCTTCTCTCAGGATTGTGACTGTGACTTGATAGTCCCGGGAAGTGTTGCTTTCCTGAGTGAGTGGGTAAATGAGTGAATCAAAACAATGCTTCCTGAAGTCATATTATTGCCCTATTATGGGAACAAGTGGCCAAAGCAGTCATTGGGAAAATGTGGACGTTCATGAAAATTGTCTGTGAGAAAAGGAAACAATGATAAATTGACTTCAGTTGATTAAACCTGCAAAGATAATCTGGGTGCAATTCATTAGATATCTATACATTTTTTCTCTATGCTTAAAGGATCAAAAAACTAGAGTGGGCAGATCCCAATAGGATGTTCATTGCTTTTTTATATTATTCTTAGAGATTATTCTTTGTAACATTTTTCTCATTTTCTCAGACATGTATTTGCTTCAATGGAGGAGTGAATGAGAGATCTCACATCTGAGGTTCCCTCTCTCAGATTCCTTCAAGAACTTGGGCTGGGCCAGGCAGGATCCAGGATCCTGGAGCTCTATCCCGGTCTCCGACTTGGGTGTCGGTGGCAGGGACTCATGGACTAGGATCAGGAACCACCTCATTCTCATGTGCATTATCAAGAAGCTGCGTTAGATGCAGAGTCTCCAGGACTCCCAATGGAACTTGCATATGGATGCTGTTGTCTGTCGTGGGAGCTTCACCTGCTGCACCTTCACACCTCCTGCAACTTCTGCTTCTTTAACTGCTTTATACTTCTGGAAGTCTTTCTTGGGACTCCTTTTCTGTATTGGAATATTCAAGAATAGAGGGTAGGTGTGTGCATCGATTTCACATTCACAGGAATCAATGTTATCACGAATGGATCAGTAGCAACATTTTATAGAAATGACATCCAGATGACGGTTAGGAGAAGAGGAAGAGAATGTTATCAACCCAGGACTCTGAGGAACTGACAATCACTGAAGTTTGAACAATCATTCTCCTAATGTGAAATGCAAGGTAGACAGGAACAAAAGTTTGGTTTAGTAGTGTATCAGCAGTCGAAACCATTTCTAGAAATGAAATGTGTGACTCCCTCTGTGGTATGTATACTATGTGTGTGTGTGTGAAATCATGGCTTCCTTTCTTGCATTCCCATGGAAACCAACTAGGACCCCGGGGGATCTGGAGGGGAAATCCACTTTGGGATCAGGTGATTCTGGTAGAGGGGTTTCCGCGGAGTTGACTCTACATGAGACCTTCAGCACCTGACACCCTGCGCCAGCTTAGTCATGCCGGTTTGCAGGGACTGCTTTTCCAAAACATCACCAAGGCTTAGTCAAGTCCCACTGATCTTGGAAAGCAACCCAAATGCTCCAATTCCCCCTGCACATGCACACTGAGCACTTCTGGCCACCAGGCTTCTGTATGCCTGTGCAGCCCACAGAGCTCGAGAGCAAGGCATGCCTGCACAGTTATGTATTAGGCGTTGCTTGGCAACAGTTACTGTGAGCTCAGAGAAGAGCCCTGAGCCCCTGGCTTGTGGCTGCACACAGCTGCCACGGGTTCCTCAGGACTCGGAATCTGTGAGAGGTGGCCGCCAGCCTCAGCCTGGAAGAAGGCTTACTCCTTCTCATTTGGGAAGTGGGATCAGGTGTGAAAATGGTGGGTAGGATGAAATCCCAGTCCGGGGCCTGTCAGCGTGGGTGGAGTGGCCCGAGTCCACCTTAGGTATGGACTACCTGACCTACCTCCTCCTGCAATAGTTCTTCTGTTGTCACAGGTTTTTGATGGGCTGTGGAGCTGTTTCTGAGGCTCTAATCATGTCATCTGCAGATATGGACTTTTGGTTTTCCTCCTTCTGTTGACTACCCACCTAATGTTTCATATGAATTTTCAATATGAGAGATTTATTTGGAAAATAGGAATATATTAAATAATAACCCAGAAAATAATACTTTATTATTTCTACCTGCAGCAGGACACATTCTCAATTAGTTACAAACCTGGAATCTGTTTTCCTCCTCCTGAGACTCAAGGCCATCTAGTACTGCCAACAGTACATACACACAAAGGAAAAAGATAAAAGACTTCATGCCCCACTTTCTACCTGACAACACCAAGTAGCCACAACTCATATTGTGTGAGAGTGCAAAAGAATACTCTAGATTACAGCAGAGAGGAGCAAAGCACCCTTAATTTCAGCATTGCACAGATGCATATGATAGAAGATAGAGACAATAGACTCAACTCCAAAGCATTCAAGGGAACCTTGGCATTTCAAATGTGAATCTTAAATAGATGCTGAGTGAGAAAGATGTCTTCACAGTTGGTTAATGGAAAAAATTCCACTGTGAAGGATCAACTGCTATGTCTGAAAATGTGAGAGCACACAGGTCATGAAGGAACCAAACTCTGTTGGAAAGGACAATGAATTCACAGCCCAGAATGAAAGTTGATCCAGAGTCACACAAGCTTACTGCTTACCCTTCTTCTCACTGTGAAGAATTTAATGTCAACCCTACTGCATGGCATATTTTATGTGTTGAAAGTAGATATCTTCCTGTTTAAGTTGAGTAGAAAGCATGTGTAGAATATTTGTCATGAAGTGTGAATTCAGTCCTTCTCTATAACTTGAATAGTAAAAACATTCTGTGTCAATATACAATGGGAGTATGGGAGAAATAATTTTAGTCTGGACTGGAGGACTAGAGAAGTCCCTTATTGAGAATATCTGGTGTGGGGAGCAACTCGGACTAGACTAAGTTACTGGAATTAAGACTTATTCTATGCATCTGCTCTCCCACAATATGGCACTGGGAGAGGAATAAACAGCTTCTACGCAGCTGTCTCTCGCCAACTTGAGTGATGATCTGCAGGAGCTGATCCTGCTCCTGATTGGAGGAGAGCAGCGTACTCGGTGTGTGGGTAGCAGAGTTGGGATTGGTGGAAGAGGACTATAAAGGAGGAGAGAGACAACATGCACCAGGAACATCTATCTGAAGGAACACCTGAGCAGCCCCCGAGAGAGCCAGCCGGCGGTGTGCTGCTCCCCTATGGAAGTGGGGAAAGTGGCAGGGGGAACTGCCCTTCCACGGAGATGGAAGGGACGGTAGCCAACCCAGGAAGAACCAGCAGTAAACCCGGGGAGGGCCAAGCAGACAAAAGAACAGCGCAGGGTCCTGTGTCGTTCCTCCACGAAGAGGGGGAGTGACATAATGGTGCCGTGACTCAGATAGGAAACCTAGGCAGGTTTTAGTGTTGTTCCTCCATGAAGAGGGGGGCGACATAATGGTGTTGTGACTCGGATATGAAGCCTAGGAGGCATAATGGTGCCGTGACTCGGATAGGAAACCTAGGAGTGAAGAAGTGGGAAGAAGTTGGAAAATACCGGAGAGAGAGACTAGCAAAGATCCTAGGGAAAAGCCAGATGGAAAAAGTGCCGGAAGAAGTTAGGATTGAAAGCGAAAGTGAAAGCTGGAAGAAACATAGACTTGGATGCGGACTCTGGTGGGGAAGCTAGGAGATTAAAAGTGAAAGTGAAAGCTAGAAGAAACAGACTTGGATACGGACTGCGGGGAGAAGGTAGGAGAAATGAGAGGGGAATATTGTTGGAAGAAAAGTTAGGAAACATACCGGGTAGAGAAAAATGTTAGGGAAAATGAAGCCGTGGGGGCAGGCTGAGGCGGAGACGTAAGCTAGCTTGGAATTCGTCAAGTCAGCCCGGGGAACAAAAGGCAAAAAGCTAAAACCAGAGGCGGAGGCTAGGTTGAATTTCGTCATGTTAGCCCGGGGAACTTCGACTCAAAGTCGGTGGCAGAAACGTGAGCTCAGCTGTATGATTCGCGGAAGCCGCCGCACGCAGAGAGAGCATGTGGGGCACGAGCAGAGAGAGCGCATGGGGCGTGAGTAGATAGGGAACGTGGGGCTGGTGTGGAGGCCGTGGTGCGGGCGCGAAGGGCGCAGAGACTGCGGAGCGTGCGCGAAGCCGGGAAGCCGCGCAGATGAGAAGCGTGGGCTGAAGCGGCGCAGAGCCAGGAAGCCACCGCAGGGTGAGGCGCTGAGAAGCTGCCTCGGGGCGGGTGCCGGGAAGCTGCGGGGATAAGAGAAACAGAAGTATAGAAGTAAAATGAGAGAAATAGGAATGCTGGCAGATAGAAGTAAGATAAGAGAAATAGGAATGCCCAGAGATAGAGAAATAGAGAAAAATAAGGCCTCCCCACAACATGGCAATGAGAGAGCTCGGATTTGGTCTGCCTGATTAGGCAATAAGCACCAGCAGGCAGCTCGAACAGAGTATGAGCTGCAGGTCACTGAAGATAGGTACGAATCAACATCAATAAGTCCCCCACAATACGGCAATGAGAAGGCTCGGATTTGGTTTGCCTGATTAGTAGGGCTTGTAAGCACCTGCAGACAGTTCTAGCAGAGCAGAGCATGCGCTGCAGGGCACCGAACACAGGCATGCATCAGCGCCTAAAAACCTCCTCACAATGTGGCGAAGAGAGGACCCGGATTCGGTTTGCCTGATTGGTAGGCTTGTAAGCACCTGTGGGCAACTCTAGCAAGCAGAGCAGAGTGTGAGCCACGGGGCACCAAAGACAGGCACATATCAACGCCAAAAAATAAAAAGAAAGGGGGAATTATGGGGAGCAACTCGGACTAGACCAAGTTACTGGAATTAAGACTTATTCTATGCATCTGCTCTCCCACAATATGGCACTGGGAGAGAAGTAAACAGCTTCTACGCAGCTGTCTCTCGCCAACTTGAGTGATGACCTGCAGGAGCTGATCCTGCTCCTGATTGGAGGAGAGCAGCGTACTCGGTGTGTGGGTAGCAGAGTTGGGATTGGTGGAAGAGGACTATAAAGGAGGAGAGAGACAACATGCACCAGGAACATCTATCTGAAGGAACACCTGAGCAGTCCCCGAGAGAGCCGGCAGCGGTGTGCTGCTCCCCCATGGAAGTGGGGAAAGTGGCAGGGGGACTGCCCTTCCACGGAGGTGGAAGGGACAGTGGCCAACCCGGGAAGAACCAGCAGCAAACCCGGGGAGGGCCAAGCAGACAAAAGAACAGCGCAGGGTCCTGTGTCATTCCTCCACAAAAAGGGGGGGCGACATAATGGTGCCGTGACTCGAATAGGAAACCTAGGCAGGGTTTAGTGTCGTTCCTCCGCAAAGAGGGGGAGCGACAATCTGGTACACCAATGTTCTCTATTACCACTTTCACAAGGTGACATAAGGACAGGTAGAATCACACTTCCTCCATTTGATGGAGGGAAAACTGAATCACAAGATGACACAACCTGGAAGAGCTAATCTTGCAGTCGAAAGACTCCAAGGTCTCTCCATTTAATGGTACATTCACTCTCTTCTATTCTTTTTGAAGTTGTATTGATTTATTTGAAAGGTAGAGTGAGAGGGAGGCAGAGGCAGAGAGAGAGAGAGGTCTTCCATCCACTGGTTCACTCTCCAAATGGCCACAATGGCAGGAACTGGGCTGGTCCAAAGCCAGGAGCCCAGAGTTCTTCCAGGTCTCCTCTGCAGGTGCAGGGGCCCAAGGACTTGGGCCATCTTCCACTGCTTTCCCAGGCTATAGCAGAGACCTGGATCAGAAGTGGAGCAGCTGGGACTCGAACCAGCACCCATATGGGATGCCAGCACTGCAGTTGGTGACTTTACACACTATGCCACAGCGCCAGCCCTTAACTCTCTTCTTAAAATGGGTCTAGTAGGTCCTAACAGCAAGGAAATTGATCTTTCTCCAAGCATCCTAACATCCTTATAAAATTTTCTGGCACAGGCGGGCAAGAGAAATTTATTATATAGTGGATGATACATCCTTGGAATAGTGATGAAATGTTTCTATAACATAATCTTTTGTTACTATAAAATAAGGTTTATTCTTTTTTTTCAAAGATTTATTTTATTTATTTGAAAGAGTTACAGAGAGAGGAAGAGACAGAGACAGAGGTCTTTTTTTAAAACTTTTATTTAGTTAATATACATTTCCAAAGTACAGTTTATGGATTACAATGGCTTCCCCACCCCCAACTTTCCTCCCACCCACAACCCCCCATCTCCACACGCTCTCCCATTCCATTCACATCAAGATTCATTTTAAATTATCTTCATATAGAGAAGATCAATTTAGTATATATTAAGTCAAGATTTCATCAGTTTGCACCCACACAGAACATAAAGTGTAAAATACTGTTTCAGTACTAGTTATAGCATGAATTCACATTGAACAACACATTAAGTACAGAGATCTTACATGAGGAGTAAGTACACAGTGACTCCTGTTGTTGACTTAAGAACTAATTATCAAATGCTCTTGGGGCCAGCGCTGTGGTGTAGCAGGTAGAAGCTGCAGTGCCAGCATTCCATGTAGGCGTTGGTTCGAGTCTCAGCTGCTCCACTTCTGATCCAGCTCCCTGCTATGGCCTGGGAAAGTAGTACAAGCTGGCCCTAGCCCTTGGGCCCCTGTACCCATGTGGGAACCTAGAAGAAGCTTATGTCTCCTAGCTTCAGATCAGAGCAGCTCTGGACATTGTGGCCATCTGGGGTGTGAACTAACAAATGGAAAACCTCTTTCACTCTCTTTCTACCTACCTGTAACTCTGCCTTTCAAATAAATAATAAAACAAAAGAAAGCTCGAGCCAGCACTGTGGCACAGTGGGTTAAAGCCCTAGCCTGCAGTGCTGGCATACCATATGGGCACCATTAGAGTCCTGTTGTTTGACTTCCATTCCAGCTCTCTGCTATGGCCTGAGAAAACAGAAGATGGCCCAAGTCCTTGGGCCCACACACCCACATGGGAGACCGGAAGAAGCTCCTGGTTCCTGGCTTCACATTAGCTCAGCTCTGAACATTGTGGTCATTTGAGAAGTAAACCAGCAGATAGATGACCTCTGTATTGCTCTACATCTCTCTGCAACTCTGCTTTCACATAAATAAAATGTCTCTAAAAAGAAAAAGCTCAAGTTGACAACTTAGTTAGCAGCAAACAAAATATCTTCAACAAAAAATATATTACCACAGATATAGAAAGGCTTTACATCATAATAAATGGATTATACATTAGGATGATATAACAATTATAAATGTTAATGTACAAAAAACAAAGCCTCCAAAGGCAGAAAACAAAATTCACACAATTTAACAAGAAATTTTTAAAAATACAAGTAATATTAGACAATTAATATAGGATTAACCTATTTAGCCACGGGGCTGGCCTTATTTATTTGAAAGAGTTAAACACAGAGAGAAGGGGAGACTGAGAGAGAGGTTTTCCATCCGCTGGTTCACTTCCCAATTGGCCAAAATGACTGGAGCAACACCAATCCGAAGGCAGGAGCTGGGAGCTTTTTCCAGGTCTCCCACATGGGTGGAGTGGTCCAAGGTCTTGGGCCATCTCCCACTGCTTTTCCAGGCCATAGCAGAGCTGGAATGGAAGTGGAGCAGCTGGGTCTCAAACCAGTACCCATATGGGATTCCGGCACTGCAGGTAGCAGCCTTACCCACTATGCCACAGCGCCGGACCCCCAAATGTTTCAAAACACAATTATTTTCTGGTCAAATTTGAGTAGAAGATTATAGGGCTTTGCACTCCAAGTCTGCAAGTGCCAAATAAATATTTAGTTGACACTCTGGGTGAATGTAGCCAGAGTCCAACCAGGCACTTGGAAATCTTGAGAACAGCTGTTTCATAAGTTGTAGACATGAAATATGGGGCAGTCACACAGGACAACTGTGTCCAGTGTTCAAGTGAGACCCAGGATGAGCAAGCCTGTTATATCCCAAGAGAAGTCAGCTTTCCAGTCTATTACAAGATAAGCACCAGGAAAACACAGCTGCTTGAAATGAAAGATGGATGCTTTATGGAAGACAGATGACACCTCTGTCCTTCACTGAAAAATATCCTGAGGTGGACAAGGGCTGAGAGTTGTGAAAACAGAAGCCCATGCAGTCCGTTAAGTGTGAAACAACAGAAAGCCTGGAAAATAATTCCGAGGTCAGAGAGGCATAAGGAGGAAGGCAAAGAAATAGGGATGGATGGATGGATTTCTGGATGCCATCTCTTCCACCACATTCCACAGGAACTTACACTTGCTAAAGCAGGGGCATTCATTCCACTGCCAAAGGACTGCAAAGGTAGCACAAGTTGGCTGCCTCAAAGGTGCCCACATCATGTCCATCAGCATCTCTGCCAATGGCCAATGTCCCACAAGAAGCAGTCTTCCCAGAGGGACAGAGGCTGACTGGCAATTTGGATCAAGGAGTGAATATTCCTGGAAAATCCTCCTCTTTCCAGACCAGCAGTAACAGCAAACAGAAAAAGAGAGAGGGGGAAGAAAGTCTGGGGCAGAAAAACAGGGAAGCCCCAATGGCTGAGCTGCCATCTTTCTGGCTTCCAGATGCTCAGATGAGAGCCACCACAGGCCTTAGGAGCCAGTGGGCAGCAGCAGCAGAGCACTGTCACTCAGGAAAACCCACAGATGGCATCCTGGGATCTACACACAGCTGACTTTGGTCTGCACACACACTGGGTAAAATGCAGTTGAGCCAAGAAAAAAAAAAACCTGCAAAACCTTCAGCTACAATATTTCCTGGGAAGATGAGCTTTGCAAGGCCAAGTCGCGCAGAACAGGTGAGGGTCTCTGGGGAAGAAGCACCATGCATGGTGGGCCTGATTCAGAGCCCAGTTTCCAGCTGTGTGGTTCCCCCACCAATATATCTTCTCTTCATCTCCCCAGACAAGGCCCAGACACAGAGGAATCCCCGCATCATGCTCATCTGCACAAGGAACATCTGTACACGTGAGTCAGTGTGCAAACACACGGATACCTCCAATACTGTGGCACAGACACACACATCTTCCTGTGTCTCTTTTCAGAAATAGGTACTATGTGAGCCAACAGCCCCTGGAACTGACCAGAGTTACAACAGACTTCTTTCCCTTTCCCTTGTAAAATTAAGACTTTACAGTTTCAATGCTACCAACAGCATTTCCAAATATCTATGGAGGAGCTGGCTCCATGGCACTGAGGGTTATGCCACTGCCTCCAATGCTGGCATCCCCTATGAACACTACTCAAGACCTACTTGCTCTGCTTCTGATCCAGCTCCCTGCTCACACACCTGGGAAAGAGCAGAAGATGGCTCCAGTATTTGGGTCCTTGCCACCCACATGGGAGACCCAGATAGAGTTCTGGACGCCTCTGTCTCTCTGTCTCTCTCTCTCTCCTTCTCTGTGTCACTCTGCCTTTCAAATAAATAAAATAAATCTCTATAATGTACATTGAGTGAGAGATGAGAGAAAGGTTATTGCATTAACAGCCAGGATAATATAAGCGGATTTCTAGCATTCATTAACTTGAAAAACATAAATTAAACAGAAACTAAATGAAACTCAAAATGTAACCAAAAAATCATCATTTGCTACAAATTACAATCTTTACATGCAGAGCTGTAACTGAAAAAATGTTATTACCTCTTTAAAAAAAACACACACAAAATGAAGTACTTTGGTCACTCCCTCCAAATGAAGCCTCCATTAAACTGTAGCTGAATCCTCCCAGTCACTGGAGTTCAAGGACAAGGCTTCCTTCTCCAGGCCATATCAGATGTCAGTGGCTGCTACTAACAGGGAGATGAATGGACACCATCAGACACCATCAGCTTCCCCACAGGGTGCCTTTCCTAGAGTCATCACTGCTAAATCACCAGAGCATGTATCTCATATTGAAATCTTCTCTTCCACATGCTAAGTACCTTGCCTGTTGCCCTCCAGCGGTGCTTAGTATTATCTGCGGAGGACAGCCTGCCAACAGGACAGCTATAGAATCCTGTTCCTGGCTGTTTCCCTGGGAGATGAATGGTCACAGGACGTGGGTGCTCAGAACGCCGGCTTGAAACAGCACCTCCCAACAGCAATACACAGCTGCTGGTCCATCTGAGGCTCCATAACAGGATGCAGCCTGGGGACAAGCAAACCCCACACTGGGGCTGAGAGGAGGCATGCAGAAACCTTCACACCCACTGCCTAGAGTCCCTTCTGCTCCTCCCTCCTAGGCTGCCTCATTATGGGCAATCAGGTTCATCAACCGGGAATCCGGTAACAGCACTAATCTAACAGAACAGGGACTCACTCAAGACTGGTTACTCTGCTGACAATTCCACTATGCGGAAGATAAGTGCCGTATTTTCCTAGGCCACATCTCTTTCCCCACTGCGTGGGCATCTCTGCGGGGGAAAGAGGGTGCTTATTTCTGGTCCCTTTTTCTCTTTTACCCCTCCTCACACTTGTACAGAGGCCTCCACAGACCAGACCTTGTGCAAATTAATAGTTAGTGCGCTCCCAATTCCAAAAATGTCTTGGGCTTTGGCACCAAACAGAAAATAAGAAAACTCAGCGCCCCCTTACTTCCAGCTGCAGGGACTGTAGGACAATCAGCAGGGAGCAGCACTGCGGGGACAGTGAAGAACAGGGAGAAAAAGTCAGCTGAGCCTGCGGAGCCCCAGCTGCCCCGAGTTCCCGCGGGGACCTCACCTTGTGGCTGTGTGCATGTGGAGGGGGGCAGGGAGGCTGAGCCATCCACTGCAGCCCTGGGCTCCCTGCTGGGGGCCACCCAGCCCTGCTCCAGGGGAACTACTGCAAAATGGCCTGGTAAGTCTGAGGTCGCATGGGCCCCGAAAGAGGAAGCTAGCTCTTAACAACTCCAGTTCTGGGCAGTCACCTGCCTGCATGCACCCAGACCACTGACCCAGCTCTGCACTGCGGCATTTCTCAGAAAGTCTCAGCTCCAACCTCTACCTGGTTGTTACGTGGTGGTGTTGTTATTATTTTTTTTTTTGTATTTTTTTTTTTTTTGCCTTTAGCCAGTTTTTTCTTCCCAAGAGGAGGGGTCCCTGCCATACTTAGAAGCATATAAAAATGAACTCTCCCACCCCACCCCTCCGATTGTGGCCCAATTAAAAAAAAAAAGCGAGACTTTTAAAAACGTGGTACACCTCCTGAAAACCAGCATCCGGCTCGCTTAAGACTACTTTCGCTTGGCACAATAAAGCTTCTGCCTTTTTTGCTACCTTTTCCCGGCCGTTTATTGCTACACTGAGCCGAAGAAATGAACCCACCGATCCCTTCCAGTAACTAAACACCCCCCACACACCCTTCGCGACTGGGAACACCCCTTGTACCCCGTAAATAAAAGGCATTTAGGTAACTTGAGAAAAGGGGACGCGGGACCCCCCGAGCGTGGGGAAACGTGGGACAGCCTGGGTCCTTCTCAGTCCTTATCGCCGCCCGATGGCACCCAGCGAGCCAGGACCCCCAGCCGCCAGAAGCCCTGGCACCCAACCCCTCTGCATGGTCTACTTATCTGCCGTGAGAATTCCAGGGAGCCCAGCGGCTCCCTTCAGGACACGCAGGGAAGAAAGGGGACGCGCGGGAACGGTAGTGGCGATGGCTACAGATCAACAGCAGTTGGAGGAGAAGCAGCGGTCCCGGCCCGGGTGTTGTGCTTGCAAACTGCCTGGGACCGCAGGTGCAGAGTAACAGACTCCCTGAGTGCAAGTGAAGTCACTGCCCCGCCTCCCAGCGCTGGCTCCCGTCAGTGAATGAACTTCCGCAATCCTGGGCTTTGGATCCACCTGTGCGCACATGCGCTCTGACTTGCACACATGCATGCAGGAGCTTGGGTGCGCATGACGTCAGGGCAGGAGGAACTCTGGAAAATGGAGTCCAGGACCAAGGCTTGCCTGCAGACCAGACTCCGTGGCCATCCTCAAGGACTTGACAGTCTCCAGCAGGTGGAGACAGAACGGGAACTAAGAACCTTTGCTTTTGTTTACATCTCTCCACTCTTCCCCTCCAAAAATCTCAAAGATGGGTTGCTGCCCTTATTCCTTTCTTCAACCAACATCCCTTTTAAGATTTTCTTATAAAACTTTTATTTCAAAAGTACAACTTTAGGATTATAGCGGTTTTTGTCCCCATAACCACCCTCCCACCTGCAAACCATCCCATCTCCTACTCTTTTCCCATACCATTCTTCATTAAGATTCATTTTTAATTATCTTTATATGCAGAAGATCAACTTAGTATATACTAAGTAAAGATTTCAACAGTTTGCACCCACACAGACACACAAAGGGTAAAGTACTGTTTGAAGACTAGTTTTACCATTAATTCACATAGTACAACACATTAAGGATAGAGATCCTACGTGAGGAGAAAGTGCACATTGACTCCCATTGTTGATTTAGCAATGGACATTCTTATTTATGACGTGAGTAATCACCTGATGCTCTTGTCACGAGCTGCCAAGGCCACGGAAGCCTCTTGAGTTCACAAACTCCGACCTTATTTAGACAAGGCCAGAAGCAAAGTGGACGTTCTCTCCTCCCTTCAGAGAAACTGAACCAACATCCTTCAGAGTGACACCCAGTGAAGCTGACCCCAATTTCAGGATGCTTTATAAACTCTGCCTTCTTCCAAAACTACCCTACCTGCTGCTTACCTGGAAGATTTCTCTGAGTTTTTACCTGTAACAGTCAAATAGTAAATCAGAATGAATGCAAAATAATTTTTGATGAGTTGCAGAGAGGAAAGCATAGCATCCAGATGTGAGAATAAAATTTGTATGGTGTTTTATTGATGTTTCTTAGTTATTTTCAAATCATTATATGTGATCTTTTAGTTCACCAAGTACAGAAAGAATAACGGGAGACCTGGATAGAGAACTAACATTCCTGAGAGACTAAATGCCTTACATCATATCTTTTAGCCCATAGATTAATTCTGGGGACCATATTATCACTAGTTCACTAAGAGGAGACTCAGGTGGAAAAGGTTTTGTCATTTGCCCATGGGGAATATAGTCTTTTAGACTAGAAGGAACACCAGCTGAAGTCTAACACAGCTTGAGAAATCAATGTTTTGACTTATGGTTCAGTTTCTCAAACCTCAGATTTCCCAGCTGGGAAAAAAAAATGAGAGGACCAGCACAGGGGCTTAAGTCACCAGCTGCAAGGTTGGCATTCCATATGGGTGCCACTGTGAGTCTCTACTGCTCCACTTCTGATCCCAGTCCCTGAAAATGTGCCTGATAAAGCAGTGTAAGATGGCTCAAGTCATTGGGTCCCTGCATACATGTAGGAGACCCTGATGGAGTTCCAGGCTTCTGGATTCAAACTGCCACAGCCCTGGCCATTGTGACCATGTGGTGAGTGAGCCTACAGGTGAGAGATTGCTCTCTCTGACCCCTCCCTCTGTTACTCTGCCTTCCAAATAAATAAAACTTTCCCAAAAAATGTGAGAAAGAGGAATAATACCTGTAGAAGAACACACTGCAGAAGACCATATAGGATTGCAAATTGCCTAAAAAATGAATTACACTCAAAGTCTCACTCTTATTATTTCATGGTCTTTTTTTATGTTTAATGTTAAGGTAACAACTGTGCTCAGATATGCATGTGTTATTTGTATTTTAACTTTTTAATTAGAAGCTGTTTATATAAATAGTTAACTGGATCATTTGCAGTTCTATGTCTGTGCCTTCTGTCTCTTGTTCAGATTAGAATTGCTTGGTTTGGACAGTTTAAATTTTCAGCCATTCAATTCACACTTAGTATTTACTACATAAGGAAGTATCATTTGCCTGGTTCATTCTTTCCTGGCAGACTGCAGACTTCATGAGAGCAAGAACCATGTTTGCTTGATTTGACTTGTTAACCTCAGAACCTGACAGTCTGTCTCTTAGCTGAATGGATAAATGAGATGTAAAAATGAACGTGGGGCTAGTGGTGTGGCACAGTGGATTAAGCCACTGCCTGTGACACTGGCCCCCCATATGAGTGCCAGTTTAAGTCCTAGCTGCTTAACTTCTGATCCAGTCCCCTGTTAATGTGCCTGGGAAAGCAATGGAAAATGACCCAAGTAATTGAGCCCCTGTCACCTATGTGGGAGATTTTATGGAGTCCAGGCTTCTGGCCTTATCTAGCCCAGACAGAGGCACTGTGGCTTTTGGGGGAGTGAACCAGTGAATGGAAGATATCACTCTCTCTCTCTCTCTCTCTCTCTCCCTT
Source organism: Oryctolagus cuniculus (assembly GCF_051225735.1). Classification (NCBI taxonomy): domain Eukaryota; kingdom Metazoa; phylum Chordata; class Mammalia; order Lagomorpha; family Leporidae; genus Oryctolagus; species Oryctolagus cuniculus. The sequence goes on along the minus strand of NC_142882.1, from coordinate 26,082,823 downwards.
CCTCCCTCTCTCTCTCTCTCCTTCTTTATTACTCTACTTTTCAAAAGATAGATAAATTATATATATGTATATATATGTATATATATATATATATATATATATATAATTAGGGAAGTGTGGTTGTCTTCTTGAAATCATACCTATGAAAAAAGGTCCTGGCTCCTGGCTTCGGATTGGCACAGCTCTGGCATTGTGGCCAATTGGGGAGTGAAACAGCATATGGAAGACCTCTCTCTCTCTCTGTGTGTGTATGTGTGTCTCTCTGTGTAAATCTGAGTTTCAAATAAATAACTAGATATTTATATATATATATATGTATATGTGTATGTGTGTGTGTGTGTGTGTGCGCACTGGCATTGTAACATAGAAGGTAAAACAGATTGTCCCTCTGCTGATGAACAGCCTACATATGCACTTACGGCAAGCCCAGGCACAGCGTGGGTGCTCGTGTCAACTGCATCTGGATCTCCATTTGATTATTGCTTTTAATGTACTTTGTGGATGAGCTGTCTTCATTGGCAAGGGCTGTGTCTAGGAACCATCCTGAGTCTCTGTCCCATCCCGCCGGACAGCAACTGGGGCCGAGCACCTAGAAGGAGAAATGAAAGGGACAGGAGACACAAAGATGGCAGCAAGACAGGTGCCGATCAAGCTGCGACTTTATTTTTCAACCACACACTTATATATCATAGAGGCAGGGTATCGGGTTGGGGAAGGAGGGGGGCTTATCTTGTAGCTGCAATGCTAGTGCAAGTAGGAGAAAGGTTACAAGGCCTTAAGGCATGAGGTCACACAAGGTTGCGTTATCAGTACTATCTGGTCTGGCCTGTCTAGCCCTGTCTCTCAACTAAGAGGTCACATGCTGCGTGGTCCCTGACATATCCCCCTTTCTTATCAATTATACAAAAATGGCTACCAGTTAGGCCAAGCGTGATGAGCGAGCAGTGCCTGTCTTAGGAATCGACCTGGGTCTCTATCACCTCTTACCCGTCATTGGATATCCTTGCCAGTCCCCAAGGACTCCTGTCTTAGGTGGGTGAGGTTCCGGGAAGGTGCCCGTCATTGGCTTACTGCTCATTTTATTGATAGGCCTGGGGCCCTTCCTGGGCTCCTGACTGGGGCAGCGGCAGACCGAAGGGGAGAGTCAGTTGGAGGGACCGTGAACTCACTGGCCAGACTTCACCTGCCAGAGAGAGAGATAACGTTTTCCATGGGATCTTCCATGACCAGACTTTGGTAATGTATTTGAAGTGGTCTCGCTGCTAAATTATCTACTTGTTGTCTGATAAAGGTCATCAGCCTATTGAGGAGACAAGGACCTATAGATAGCACAACAAGCAACCCAACAATGGGGCCTAAAAGCGGTAGCAAATAGGGAAGCAGTCCATTCCATCCCGTCCAAAAGGAATTTTCAGCCATGGCACGTCGACGACACTCCAGATCTTCTTGAAGTGTCTTGATTTTATCACGAACAATGCCGGACTTGTTAGCATAAAAACAGCATTTTTCCTGTAAAGCCAAGCAAATACCTCCCCGTTCAGCAGTAAGCAAGTCTAAGCCTCTACGATTTTGTAGAACCACTTCTGTTAGGGAATCAATTTGATCTTGGAGGTCCTGAATGGTGGTGGATAGGGTCTGCACATCATTAATAAGTTGTTGGGACAATTCTCTATATTTGTGGACCGCGATTCCTAGTCCTGTGGATCCTGTAACCATAGCTGAGGAAATCCCCAATGTGGCTAATAAAGGAATAAATTGAATAGCTCATTTTTGTCTCCCTGCAATATAATCAAGGGAGGGGATAGGAACAGGAGTATCTCCATTGATAATCTCTATATCAGGAAAAAGTATAGCATGCATGCAATTACCGGTCCAATTTGTTGGTAAAATGGTATAAGCTAAATTATCCCTACATACAAAAATGGTGGAATTAGGGGCATAAAGAGGGTAGTTTACTGTTACATTATTTGTACAGAAAGGAGCAAGGCCTACATCGATTTCGAAGGGATTGTTGTTGGGAGGTTTATAAAGGCAAGTGATATTTTCCGTTGGGACAGGAAGAACGGGAAAGGGCTGCATGGGGGGGTGGCCCAAGAAGATATTAAACTCAAGGGTATTATTAAGCGGTAGAAAATGGCAAGAGGAAGGGGGGGGGTCCCTGGCGTAAACAGAGCCAGCAGTCTCTTGCAAGGTTTGGGGCAGAGAGATTAAGCAGTTTATGGGTGTTGGTAAGGATATCAATGGTATTGACATCCAAGTCTTTATTTCCTCTGGAATGAACTTTAGCCAGGGTGTGGTATTGGAGGGAAGGGTAAAGGCTGTCAAATACGGTTTGGAGTACCTTTTGTGTTTTTAATTTAGTAAGGGTATCCTGAGGACCTCCACCGTCAGACACTCCCACAGGGGCTATAGGGTACCAGCAGGCTACATGTCCCTTAGTGGGGCAGGAGGGGGAGTTGAAGCGTGAAGAGGACAACTCTCCTCCGAATGTTCCCTCATAATCTCCTGATATAACAGCAAACAATAAATGCTGATTTCCCTTGTTACAGGTTTGATACTGTGTATAACAGGAGGAGTGCACGGAGTAATGGATAGTTTTATTGCATTCTGACGGGCACTGATCCCCAGTGCGGTAAGAGTCTAGCTTAGGTTTGGGAGCACAGAACCATCGGGAACCCAGGAAGGTCAGATAAGCAGTTTTGTCTCCGCAGTCTTGTGTAAAATGCGGCTTTTGAGCACGGCCACGGGTTCGTGGGAAGGATACTATTATGCCCCCTGAGCAGGTACAAGGGTGATGCTGTTGAAGGGGTTTTTGAATGCCCTGAGGGTTGTCAAGCCCTGCAAAGACTGGTGGAGCCCAATGGATGGTGTAGATTGCCATCATCAGGAGAGCAAGGCTGAGGGCCATTGTATTAGGGCCCTTTGGCGGGGTTAATCAGTGAGCCCTCAGGAAATGTAGCAGGGGAGGAGAGAATAGAGAGAAGATAAGATACACAAATAGCAACAATGGCAACAATTCCAGCAATAATAAGGAGTCCTGTAATGAGTCCCAGTAGTGTCCAGCCAGGTCTTTTCATTCCTGTGGGTATAAAGAAAAGGCGTTCTCAGGGCCAAGTACAGGCTCTGGAACAACATCATTATTTGTAGGAATTGGTGAATTAACTTGTTTAATTAATCTTTCAGGTAGCCATCTTGGTGCCGATTGTTTTTGGTCCAGGATGCAGGCTGAGCCACGTCCCCAAATGAGTACTGGATCTGGGCCGTGCCAGCTACTGGTGAGGGGGTCTCACTACATTACCATAGGCGGAGCCATATCAGGGGAAGGGTGCCAATGACGGTCCGCAGCTGAATGATTATTATTATCCAAGGTCAGGAAGTTTAGCACAAAGAGCGCATGATTCAATCGGTCGCTGGGAGAGGCAAAAGACAAGGAAGTGGCTTCAAGCCGAGTGAGCCAAGTTTTTAGTGTTTGATGGGCTCTTTCAATGATTCCCTGTCCCTGTGGATTGTAGGGAATTCCTGTAATGTGGTTAATATGGAGCGCCTCACAAAATTGTTTAAACTTAGTGCTGACATAAGCAGGACCATTGTCTGTCTTAATCTTAACAGGTTTTCCCAGTACAGAAAGAGCTGTGATAAGGTGCAAGATAACATCCTTAGTAGCTTCTCCTGTATGGGGGGAGGCAAAGACAAAGCCACTATAGGTGTCTATAGAGACATGGAGATACTTTAGTTTGCCAAATTTTGGGAAGTGTGTGACACCCACTTGCCACAGTTGATTAGGGAGAAGACCATGCAGATTGACTCCCAAATGTGGTACAGGTTGGCTTGTAACACATGAGGGGCATTTTTTGACTATTTCACGAGCCTGTTCTTGTGAAATTTTACAAAACAAACAGAGAGATTGAGCATTTAAGTGATGCAACCTATGCAAGTTTTGAGCTTCCTGTACTGATCCCACAGTTATGGGGAAGGTAAGCCTTGTAGCAGCATCTGTCTGGGCATTACCTTCTGAGTTTTGAGCTTTCTGCACTGATCCCACAGTTGTGGGGAAGGTAAGCCTTGTAGCAGCATCTGTCTGGGCATTACCTTCTGAGTTTTGAGCTTTCTGCACTGATCCCACAGTTATGGGGAAGGTGAGCCTTGTAGCAGCATCTGTCTGGGCATTACCTTCTGAGTTCTGAGCTTTCTGCACTGATCCCACAGTTGTGGGGAAGGTAAGCCTTGTAGCAGCATCTGCCTGGGCATTACCTTCTGAGAGTGATCCTGGTAGGCTTGTGTGTGCCCTAATATGTCCCAAATAGAAGGGCTGTTGTCTTTCTTGTATTAGCTTTTGAATTTGTATAAACAAGGGCATAGCGTTGGAAGTTGTTTTAAGAAAAGGAGAAGTCTCAAGCAACGGAATGGAGTGAGCTACATATGCACTATCGGTATAAATATTTACAGCCTGACTGGAAAACTGTGTAAAGACTTGAAGTATGGCATACAGCTCAACCAACTGGGCCGACTGATAAGATGTTTTAAAAACATGGGAACGGTTATCTGCCACGAAGGCAGCCATTCCATTGGAGGACCCATCTGTAAACACCGTAACAGCCTTTGGAATGGGGTTACTTTTTGTATTTTTTGGGAAAATAAAGGAATAGGATTGGGCAAACTGTAACACGGGGTCATCAGGGAGGTGATTGTCAATGACTCCCATAAATCCTGACATGGCTATTCCCCAGTCATCAGAAGTTTGAAGAAGGAACTGGGTCTGTTCTCGGGTGTATGGCACTACTACAACATTGGGGTCTTTTCTGAAATATTAGTGGGAAAGGAAATGAGCCTTGATGATTATTGAAGCAACCTGAGACAAATATACTGTAATTACCTTAGATGAGGAAATGGGGAGATGAACCCAGAAAAGAGGTTGACCCTTTTTATTGGGCATGAGGGATTTTTGCCAAAAAACTCCAGTGGGCGTATGTGGTGTGGCTAAAACTACAAAAAGCAGGGGGAGAGTATAAGAAATCTGTGAAACAAACTGTTGGCTGATGGTTTGTGCTACTTGGTTTAATGCATCTCCCGCAGCAGGGGTGAGCTCACGGGGGGAAGAGGGATCTGGGTCTCCTCGCAGAATGTCATTGAGGGGCAAAAGGACATTATTAGATATTTTTAAATAGGGCCTAAGCCATTGAATATCTCCTAGAAGTTTTTGAAAATCATTAAGGGTATGGAGGCAATCCAAGCGGAACTGGATGCGGGGCACAAAAACCAAATCCTGTTGTAATTTTAAACCTAAATAGGTAAAGGGGTCTTGTAACTGGACCTTATCAGGAGCAATTTGTAAACCAAGGGTAAGAAAGGCTTTAGAAAGTGCTGTAAAGCAATCTTGTAGGTCTGACTTGTTTTGAGCCACCAGTAAAATGTCATCCATATAATGTAGAATATAAATGTGCGGCCAGTGTAAACGAACCGGGTCCACTGCCTGGCTACAAACTTTTGACAAAGGGTGGGGCTATTGGGCATTCCCTGGGGCAAGACTTTCCAATGAAATCTTTGCTTCGGCCCTGGAAATTAACACGGGGGAGGCTAAAGGCAAAATAAGGACGATCATCAGGGTGTAGAGGAATAGTGAAAAAGCAGTCTTTGAGATCTATAATTATTTTGTAATAACCATTTGGGATGGCCACGGGGGTTGGGATGCCAGGTTGGAGGGCACCCATGGGTGCCATGACCTTATTAACGGCGCGCAAATCCTATAAAAGTCACCATTTACCAGATTTTTTCTTTATGACAAAAATGGGCGTATTCCAGGGAGAATTGGAAGGCTCTAGGTGTCCAGCCGCGAGCTGCTCCTGTACAAGCACTGTAGCGGCATTTAGCTTTCCTTGAGTAAGCGGCCACTGATCCACCCAAACAGGAGTTTGAGTATTCCATGTGATTTTATCTGCATGGGGTACAGGAAGGCCAGTGGCCGTTACTAAAAATCCAAATATCCAAGCCCATGTCTATCTGTTTTAGAGGGGGCTGTAATAGGTTGAGTTATGCCCTGTCTCATTTTTCCAAGTCCTGTGCCAGGCACATAATCCATGCGCAGCATTTGTTGTGTGACCACAGCATTAGGGCTGCACAGGATAACTTCCATTTGGGAGAGAATGTCACGTCCCCACAGGTTAACAGGAAGGCCTGGTAATACAAAAGGAGTCACAGTGCCCTGATTGCCTTCCTTATCTTTCCAGCGTAATACCCTTGAGCTGACTTGGGGGTTATTGGACTGGCCTACACCTCGCAAATCGGTGAGAGATGCGGTCAGTGGCCAATGGGCGGGCCAATGATCTTGAGATATGACTGTGGCATCTGCCCCTGTATCCAAAATGCCCTTGAAATCCTTTCCTTCAATAGTAAGGGTTAACACAGGCCTATTTTTTGTAATTGGCTGGACCCAATAAGCATCCGAGGAGCCCAAAGGGGTAATGCCTCGGGGCCTGGAAGAAATTGAGGATGTACTTCCAGTAATTAAAGGCAGAAGAACCAGTTGTGCTAGACGGGTGCCCTGTGGAACGACAGCTACTCCATTAATAGCGGCTGCCAGAATTTTTATCTCCCCGGTAAAGTCACCGTCAATAATACCGGGAAAAACGTGAATGCCTTTAAGGGTGGCTGATGCTCGGCCAAGAATAAAAGCACAGGTACCCAAAGGCAAGGGGCCCCACACCCCTGTAGGGATAATTTGTGGGCCCTGGGTGGAATCTAATATTGTATCGGAGGCGGCACAGAGGTCCAGTCCTGCACTACCTGGGGTTGCTCATTGGAGAGAAGCAATTGTTGAGGTATTTGCTGAGCCTGAGGCTGGGAAGGGACAAACCATACTGCCCCAGGGTTTGTCCTTTGAGAAACTGGGGCCAGGGGCTGGCCCCTCTGGGAGTTTCCTGGCACGCCAGGAGGGAGGGGTTGGCCTGAAGAATTAGTCTTTGACCTGTATTCGTTTGCCCAGTGATAAACCCTATGACATTGGGGACATGGGGTGGAGGGGAGCGGCCTGCCTGGGGTAGATGGATCCGGGCCTTGGGCCATGGGCCTGTTTGATAAGGCAGTTGGACATTCGCGGGCAAAATGTCCAGGCTGTTTACAGGCGTAGCAAGTGGAGGTCCCCTTGGAGGGATTTTGGGTCAGTTTGAGTGCAGCCCCAATTGCCAAGCCCATGGCATGGGCCGATCCCATACCAGCGCAGAGCCTCACATAGTCTGAAAGATCACCCTTATGTTTATGAGGCCAAAGAATATCTTTACAAGCTGGGTTGGCATTTTCAAAGGCGAGGTGCGTAACAAATGCACTTCCATTTTCTCCTGGGCCAACTAGTCTCTCAGCTGCAACATTAAGGCGTGAGACAAAATCACTATAAGACTCGTCAGGCCCCTGCTGAATCTTAGCCAAAGAGGTAGTGACTGCTGCCCTTTGAGGAAGCTTTCTCCAAGCCCCTAGTCCAGCAGTTTTAATTTGCGCCAGAAGTCCATCAGGGAACTGGGCTTGTGAATTGTTGGAATTATATGGGGCATCTCCCAAAAGTTTTTTGAGGGTCCAATTTTTAGATGAAGCTTTAGCAAAATTTTGTTGGGCTATTTCTTTACAAATTTGAACATAATCAGCCCTCCACAGGACATAGTCACCTCCGCTGAGAGCAGCTCTGGTGAGGAAGTCCCAATCATTAGGTGTAAGCCACCGGGCACTCTGGCTTTCCAATAAGGCCTGAGTATACGGGGCAGTGGGGCCATACTGGGTGCAAGCAGTTTTAAGTTTTTCAATAAATCTGAGACTAAGTTTTTTATAGGGTGGCGCTGTCCATTACCAGGTCCTTGATTGGGGACCTGATCTTCCTCCTATGACCCAGGTTCCTCACTATCTTCCTCAGAGTGGTGGGGTGAATTCTCCTCAGCCTCATTTTCCCCATCAGCGGCAGGCTCAGAATGACCTCCGGCTTGCCTCCTGGTTACAGGGAAAGCTAGAAGGGGTTGGGTTTTGGACCTGACTTTACCTTGTTTAGGTTTTGGAAGGGGCTGCTCTAAGGCAAGGTGGCGGAGCTCCTCTTCGAGGGATTTTATTTCCTTAAGGAGCTGGATGTGCTCTCGTCTCTGTTGAAGTGACTGTCACAAGGCCGACAAGTCAGGCACAGGAGGGTTAAAGTCATAGAGAGTGGGGGCACAAATGGGAAGGTGTGGGTGAGTATTGTACAGCAGGGGATTTTTAACATTTTGGGGCCAATTGGAATTATGATAGTGCATGACCTCTTCCCCTGGGGCAGCTTCCTCATCTGAATCTAATTTGCCTCAGATGGCAGGATATAGTTCACTTGCTTCGTTGGTAGGGGCTAAAATGGGCTCTTTAATTTTATTGTTGGGGTCATCATCAGTGGAGGGTATATCTAGAATGACAGATGGGCATTTAGATGCAGATTGGGAGGATTGCTGTAACGTCTCCTCACTATCCCTTACTAGGGCATCAATAGTCTTATCTAGGTGATGGGTTTTTAGAATGTCATTAATCAGGTTCCAATATGAAAAAATCGTAATAGGCACTTTTGCAGGGCCAAAGGTCTCATGAAAATCCTTTAAACAACTTCCAACTCTTTCCCACTTGATCTCGTCAATTGTTCCTTCCTTGGGGAACCAGGGACACAATCTTTCTACATACTCAAAAAATGCCTTTAGATCCTTATTTTTAACCTGAACTCCTCGTGTCTTGAGGGCCTCCCTGAGACCCGAAATGAACATTTCCTCTGACGATGATGCCTGTCCCATAGCCGTCACTTACCTTGTGCCGTCTGCACTCTGCAGCATCGACCGATGCTGATGATCTCGGGTGGGCAGTTCGAGCCGGTCGCACAATCACTTGGATCCAAGTTTTCCTCCTGGAAGGCGACGTTCCTCCAGTCTTACAAGCACTCGAACCCCAAGGGCCGCACTTGAGCCCCATGTTGGGCACCAGTTGTCCCTTCCCGCGGGACAGCAACTGAGGCCGAGCACCTAGAAGGAGAAATGAAAGGGACAGGAGACACAAAGATGACAGCAAGACAGGTGCCGATCAAGCTGCGACTTTATTTTTCAACCACACACTTATATATCATAGAGGCAGGGTATCGGGTGGGGGAAGGAGGGGGGGCTTATCTTGTAGCTGCAATGCTAGTGCAAGTAGGGGAAAAGTTACAAGGCCTTAAGGCATGAGGTCACACAAGGTTGCGTTATCAGTACTATCTGGTCTGGCCTGTTTAGCCCTGTCTCTCAACTAAGAGGTCACATGCTGCATGGTCCCCGACAAGTCTCTATTTCTCCCTTAATGTCTGAGAAATGCTAAGAAAGGGAGGGAATGTAAAAGTGGGAGAAATGTCAAGTTCCAAGCACTACTAACAACTGTGCTATGTCCCAGGTGAGGTGCGATATGGGCTCAATTAGTTGGTGGCAAAGTCAAACTGAAATCCATTATATATTGTGAACCTGCCTTAGGGTCTCTCCCAACTTACCCTTCCCCAGACCATCCTCCTGAGGGTAAGCCATGATTGGGGAGCCAGGGCAGATCCACAGGATGAAGGACGTGGGAGCATAAATGAAGAGGAGAAGCAGTGTCCATAGAGGATATGAGCTTTTCTTTGATGTTTTCCTTGACAGCTTGCCTTGCCATGGCTCACTCCTTTTCATTAGGACTGCCAGATTAGCAGAAATATCAGTTAAATTTGGCTTTCAAACAATTTTTAAATACAAATAGGTTCCATTCAATATTCTAAATAATTATCTTAGTCTGCTTCCAGGTCTGAGGGGGAACTGATAGATGATTTTGCTCTAGTGGTCAGATCCAAATAGGATGTTCACTTCTTAAAAATTCTTCTTGAAATTATTCTTTGTAGCATTTTTCTCATTTTCTCAGACATTTAGTTACTTCAATGGAAGAGTGAGAGAGGGAAAGAGTGAGAGATCTCACATCTGCTGGTTCCCTCTAACAGATTCCTTCAAGAACTTGGGCTGGGCCAGGTGGGATCTGGGAACCTGGAGCTCTATTCAGGGCCCAGACATGGGTGATGGTGGTGGCAGGGACTCAAAGACTCGGATCATGAACCACCTCATTCTCATGTGCATTAGCAAGAAGCTGGGTTAGATGCAGAGTTTCCAGGACTCCAAATGGCACTTGGATATGGATGCCATTGTCTCTCATGGAAGCTTTACCTGCTGCACCTTCACGTCTGCTCCAACTTATGCTTCTTTAACTGCTTCAAACTTCTGGAATTCTTTCTTAGTACTGCTTGTATGTATTGGAATATTCATGAACAGAGGATAGGTGCGTGCATCAATTTCACATTCACAGTAATAAATGTTTTCACGAGTGGATCAGTAACAACTTTTATAGACGTGACATCCAGATGAGGGTTAGGAAAAGAGGAGGAGAAAGATATCAACCCGGTACCCTGATGGACGGATAATCACTGGTTAGAGTTTTAAAAATAATTTTACTGACGTGAAGTGAAAGGTAGATAGGAACAAAAGTTTGGTTTAGTAGTGTATCAGCAGTAGAAATCGTTTCTGGAAAGGAAATGTGTGACTGCCTTTGTAGAATCTATACTACGTGTTAGTGAGAAATCATGGCTTCCTTTCTGGCATTCCCATGGCAGCAGACTAGGACCCCAGGGGATCTGGAGGGGGAATCCACCTTGGGATCAGGTGATTCCGAGAGAGGGTTTCAAGGGAGTTGACTCTGCATGACACCTTCAGCATCCTGACACTCTGCACCAGCTTAGTCATGCCGGACTGCAGGGACCACTTTCCCAAAACATCACCAATATTTCGTCAAGTCCCACTGACCTTGAAAAGCAACCCAAGTCCTCCAATTCCCCCTGCACATGCGCACTGAGCACTCCTGGCCACCAGGCTTCTGGGCGCAGCCCACAGAGCCCGCGAGGGAGGCGCGCCTGCACAGTTGTGTGTTCAGGCATTGCTTGGCAGCAGTTACTGGGAGCTCAGAGAAGCGGCCTGAGCCCCTGGGTTGTGGCTGAAAACAGCTGCCACAGGTTCCTCGGGCCTCTGAGTCTGAGAGGTGGCTGCAAGGGGGATCAGGTGTGAAAATGGTGGGTAGGATGAAATCCCAGTCCGGGGTCTGTCAGCACGGGTGGAGCGGCCCGAGACTACCTTAGGTACGGACTACCTGACCTACCTCCTCCTTGAATAGTTCATCCGTTTTCAAAGCCTTTTTTTTTTTTTTTTTACAGGCAGAGTGGACAGTGAGAGAGAGACAGAGAAAGGTCTTCCTTTTGCCATTGGTTCACCCTCCAATGGCTGCCGCGGCTGGCGCGCTGTGGCTGGCACACCGCACTGATCTGAAGACAGGAGCCAGGTGCTTCTCCTGGTCTCCCATGGGGTGCAGGGCCCAAGCACTTGGGCCATCCTCCACTGCACTCCTGGGCATAGCAGAGAGCTGGCCTGGAAGAGGGGCAACTGGGACAGTATCCGGCGCCCCAACTGGGACTAGAAGCCGGTGTGGCAGACCTGCTAGGTGGGGGATTAGCCTATTGAGCCACAGTGCCAGCTTGTTTTCACAGCTTTCTGATGGGTTGTGGAGGTGTTTCCGAGGGTCGAATCATGTCATCTGCAAACATGGACTTTTGGCTTTCCTCCTATGAAATTTTGATGACTTCTTTTTCTCTTTTTCTTTTTTTTTCTTTATCCACACCCTGTTAGTGAGAGCCCTGCATTGTCCAGCCCCTCTCAGAGTTACAGCCCTGCTTTGTCCAGGACCTGTGGCTGTGGCAGTCTTGCTTTGTCCAGGCCCTCTGGGTGTGGAAGCCCTGCTTTGTCCCACCCCTCTGGTTATGGCAGTCCTGCTTTGTCCTGCCCCTCTGGGAGTGAAAGCCCTACTGTATCCCGCCCCCCTCAGGGAATGGCAGCCCTGCTTTGTCATATCCCCTGGTAGTGACAGCCCTGCTTTGGCCCGCCCTTCTGGGAGTGACTGCCTTGCTTTGTCCCGCAGCTCTGGGAGTTCAGCCCTTCTTTGTCCTGCCCCCCTCTGAGTGACAGCCCTATGTCTGACTCCTGCTGCCTTTCTCTTTTTCTGACTGCTCTTGATGAGGCTTCCAATACTTCATGAAATAAGAGTGGTGGGAGTTGATATCTTTGGTTCCAGGTCTGAGGGGTACTGACAGATGACTTTGCTCTTCTACTTTTCCTCCATCTGTTCCTCTACATGAATATAGGGTAAAATCAAGCTTTCATCCTTTTGGCTTCTCTCAGGATTGTGACTGTTCCTTGATAGTCCCAGTAAGTGTTGCTTTCCTGAGTGAGTGGGTAAACAAGTGAATCAAAACATTGCTTCCTGAAGTCATATTATTTTCCTTTCAAGGGAAGGAGTGGCCAAACCAGTCATTGGAAAAATGTTGACATTCATGAAAATTTTCTGTGAGAAAAGGAAATAATGACAAATTTACTTTATTTGATTAAACCTGAAAAATAATCTAGTTGTAATTCATTATATATCTATACATTTTTTTCTCTATGCTTAAATGATAAAACTAGAGTGGGCAGATCCAAATAGGATGTTCATTTCTTTCTGATATTATTCTTAGATAGTTTTCTTTGTAGCACTTTCTCTTACTTTATAAGATATTCACTTACTTCAATGGAAGAGTGAGAGAGTGAGAGATCTTACATCTGCTGGTTCACTTTCCCAGATTCCTTCAGGAACTTGGGCTGGGCCAGGCGGGATCCGGGAACCTGCAACTTTTTCCAGGTCTCCAACTTGTGTGGCAGAGGCAAGGACTCAAGGACTAGGATCATGAACCGCCTCATTCTTATGTGCATTAGCAAGAAGCTGGGTGAGATGCAGAGTTTCCAGGACTCCAAATGGCACTTGGATATGGATGCCATTGTCTCTTGTGGCAGTTTCACCTGCTGCACCTTCATGTCTGCTCCAACTACTGCTTCTTTAACTGCTTCAAACTTCTGGAATTCTTTCTTGGGACTGCTTTTATTTATTGGAATATTCATGAGTAGATATAGATATGTGCATCTATTTAATACTAACAGTGATAAATTTTTTCATGAATGGATTAGTAACTACATTATATAGAAATGACATCCAGATGAGGGATAGAAGATTAGGATAATTATACCCACTGGGGATTCTGAATACTGTCCATCGTAGTTTCCATTTTTCAAAATAATTTGAATGTTGTTAAACATAAGATACTCTTTCTTTCCTCTTTTTTTTGATGATTTGAGATTTGGTGAGCTAGAGACATTGCATTGGCCAATGCTGACTCACAAAGTATCCACGTGCCAGTTGAACAGTTTTGGTCTTCCCTATGTTTGAAAGGGAGTCAACTACTTCAGCCATCACCTCCCAACTCTCAGAGTACACAGTCATAATTTGGAGCCTGGTGCCATGGTACCCGCATCCCAAATAGGTGCCTTTCTAGTCTCACGTGCTCTTCTTCCTAACCAGCTCTCTGCTATGGCCTGGGAAAGCAGTAGAAGATGGCTCAAGTCCTTAAGTCATAAAAATTTGAGGGGCTGGTGCTGTGGCACAGTAGGTTAATCCTCCACAAGTGGGATCCGCATCCCTTACAGGCAATGGTTCCAATCCCGGGTACTCCTCTTCCAATCCAGCTGTATGCTGTGGCCTGTTAACGCAGTAGAATATGTCTCAAGTCCTTGGGCCCCTGAACCCATGTGGTAGTCTGGGAAGGGCTCCTGGCTCCTGGCTTCTGATCAGCACAGCTCCAGCCATTGTGGCCATTTCTGGAGTGAACCAAGGAAAGGAAGACCTTTCTCTCTTTCTCTCCCTCTCATTGTCTGTAACACTACCTCTCAATTCTACAAAATAAATCTTTAAAAAATAAGATTTTGGAATCAGGAGCCTCATGCAAAAATCAAATCCAGGTGTCCTGACTTCAGATTCAGGCATCCTAACTGGTTTCTTAACCATTGGCCAAATACCCATAAATATGATACTTAGACTTCCTCATCTCTGCATATGCTCACTTACAGTTATCAACCTATAATTAGCAACATAATTATGTGCTGACTTATTACTTCTGCATAGTAGTATTCTAATAACATGCAGAATTCATTATTTAAGCCAATGTAATATAGTGCAAAACAAATTCTTAAAGTCAAGTGGTCATTTAGGGCTCTCAAATTAAGTGTATCTAAAACTCAAGGATTATTCTGGTTCATCATATGGCCAAATATTATTCTATGATATATATGGATGTATAAGTGTCCCAATAAGGATAAAAATATTTTAAATAGTATTTTTTTATACTTCAGAACTTGGAAAAATAACATCTGAAGCATACTGGTATAATTCTTTTGAGTTGTCAAGTATAAATCTGTAAGTAACAGTTCAGGAAGAGGAAAAATATAGGGACTTTAAATATGTGGGAGACTACAGCAACAAAAGTTTGGTTTAGTAGTGTTTAAGCAGTAGAAACCCTTCTTTGAAATATACTGTGGGACTGCCTTTTTGGTAACTATACTGTGTGTGTGCGTGTGTGTGTGTGTGTGTGTGGCTTACTTTATAGTGAAAAACTAAAAATCTGGAAAGCAATGGAAAGCACCTGATTTATTTATTTGTTTGTTTACTTTTGATTTTATTTTTTCACTGGCAGTTAGACGGTGAGAGAGATAGATAGAGAGAGAGATACAGAGAAAAGTCTTCCTTTTCCATTGGTTCACTATGGCCACTATGGCTGGTGCTGCAACTGGTGTGCTGTGCCAATCCAAAGCCATGTGCCAGGTGTTTCCTCCTGGTCTCCCATGTGGGTGCAGGGTCCCAAGCACTTGAACCATCCTCCACTGCCTTCCCGGGCCACAACAGAGAGCTGGTCTGGAGGATGAGCAACCAGGATAGAATCTGGTGCCCCATTCGGGACTAGAACCCTGGTGAAAGCACGCAGGTGGAGGATTAGCCAAGTGAGCCACAGCACTGGCAGGGCCTGATTTCTTAGACTTAGGAGCTGCTACCTGATGGTGTCAGCACTATGGTTGATGTCAGAAGGCTTGTTAGTATCCTGGTCTGTAACTTACTATAGAATCATGGAAAAATATAAACTAGCCTATTTGCATATCAGTGACCCGTGGGTAATGAAGAATTGTGGTTAAAATGTGAAAATTAAGAGATGGGCCAAGGACCTCAATAGACATTTTTCAAAAGAGGAAATCCAAATGGCCAACAGGTACATGAAAAAATGTTCAAGGTCATTAGCAATCAGGGAAATGCAAATCAAAACCACAATGAGGTTTCACCTCACCCCGGTTAGAATGGCTCACATTCAGAAATCTACCAACAACAGATGCTGGCGAGGATGTGGGGAAAAAGGGACACTAACCCACTGTTGGTGGGAATGCAAACTGGTCAAGCCACTATGGAAGTCAGTCTGGAGATTCCTCAGAAACCTGAAGATAACCCTACTGTTCGACCCAGCCATCCCACTCCTTGGAATTTACCCAAAGGAATTTAAATTGGCAAACAAAAAAGCGGTCTGCACCCTAATGTTTATTGCAGCTCAATTTACAATAGCTAAGACCTGGAACCAACCTAAATGCCCATCAACGGTAGACTGGATAAAGAAATTATGGGATATGTACTCTTTAGAATACTATACCACAGTAAGAAACAATGAAATCCAGTCATTTGCAACAAAATGGAGGAATCTGGAACACATCATGCTGAGTGAAATAAGCCAGTCCCAAAGGGACAAACACCATATGTTCTCCCTGATCAGTGACAACTGACTGAACACCAAAAAGGAAACCTCCTGAAGTGAAATGGACACTATGGGAAATGGTGACTTGATCAGCATAGCCCTGACAGTTAATGAACAACTTAATACATTATCCTTCTTAGTAGTTTTTTTGACTGTTCTACTTAATATGACTGGTTTAATTCTGTAATTAATACACAGTTATTCTTAAGTGTTGAAAATTAACTGAAATGTGATCCCTGTTAAACATAAGAGTGGGAATAAAAGTGGGAAGAGATGTATAATTTCGGACATGCTCAAGCTGACTTGCCCCAAATGGTAGAGTTAAAAACATACCAGGGGATTCCAATTCAATCCCATCAAGGTGGCATGTACCAATGCCATCTCACTATTCCAAGTGATCAATTTCAGTTCACAATTGATCATAATGAAAGGACTAAGAGTCAAAGGGAGCACATAAACAAGTCTAGTACCTGCTAACACTAACCGATGGAATAAATAAAGGGGAGAGTGATCCAACATGGGAAGTGAGATACTCAGCAGACTCATAGAATGGCAGATGTCCTAAATAGCACTCTGGCCTCACAATCAGCCCTAAAGGCATTCGGATCTGGCTGAAAAGCCCATGAGAGTATTTCAGGCATGGAAAGCCAAGACACTCTGGCAAAAGATCTCTGTGAGTGAGATCCCAGTGGAAAGAACAGGTCTTCAAAGAAGGAGGTACCTTTCTCTGAAGGGAGGAGAGAACCTCCACTTTGACTATGACCTTGTCTAAACAAGATAAGAATCGGAGAACTCAGAGGGCTTCCATAGCCTTGGAAACTCATGAGTGGAGCATAGGGAGACTACTGATGCCATAGACAG
Organism: Oryctolagus cuniculus; assembly: GCF_051225735.1. NCBI lineage: Eukaryota > Metazoa > Chordata > Mammalia > Lagomorpha > Leporidae > Oryctolagus > Oryctolagus cuniculus. The sequence goes on along the minus strand of NC_142882.1, from coordinate 26,066,235 downwards.
GAGTGTCAATTGGTAAAGTCAACAACAGGAGTCACGGTGCAATTACTCCTCATGTAGGATCTCTGTCCTTAATGTGCTGTGTATTGAGATTTAATGCTATAACGAGTACTCAAACAATATATTTCACTTTGTGTTTCTATGGGGGTGCAAACTGTTGAAATCTTCACTTAATGTATACTAAACTGATCCTCTGTAAAAAAAAAAAAAAAGAAATTATCAACTCCCAACTTGACTCTCACTGGGATTAAACATGACAATAGGTCTGATCTGATTTCATCATCATTTAAAAAAAATCATCTATTATTTTTCACTGTATGTTTCTGTGTGGGAGCAAACTGTTGAAACCCTTACTTAATGTATACTAAGCTGATCTTCTGTATATTAAGATAATCAAAAATGAATCTTGATGTGAATGGAAGGGGAGAGGGAGTGGGAAAGGGGAGGGTAGTGGGTGGGAGGGACGGTATGTGGGGGAAGCCATTGTAATCCATAAATCGTACTTTGGAAATTTATATTCATTAAATAAAAGTTAAAAAAAATGTGAAAATGTTGTAAACTTCAAATTTTATGCACAATATGAGACAAAATGGGCACAGAGGTATTCAGTAACTTACATATATAAGGGTCCTTTGGAAAAACAACAGTGATAAAGTGGTACCAGTGCTGAGAACTCATGGGCAGGTAGAATTGGCATGTGGATTTCTATTTTGGGGTCTGTTGAATTTCAGTAGAAAGTAGTTGCTTCATTTTCAGGTCTTTGACTAGAATGTCTAACACCAAGTCTCTCTCTGAGTTAGTTACTGCTTTTTTTATTTAAAGATTTTATTTATGTACCTGAAAGACAGAGTTACAGAGAGGCAGAATTAGACAGAGAGAAAGAGGTTCACATCATAAAGAATTGACCAGGCACTGGAGACAGGGCGGCGGAGTTTGAGCGGGGGGACAGTCGCACCCCTCCTGCCACCCTGTGCCCTCAGCAGGGGGGGTTCCGATACCGCGAGCGAATTAGCAGAAAACAAAGCCTCAAGGAGACAGCGAAGTTTACTGCAAAAGATTGTGTGCAGCGGAAGTGGGGGCCCTGCCTGGGGCAGACTTGCCATCCTCAACACGGGTGTCAGCCCCCCAGCACCTGGGGACCAGCGCGACCTCGCAGCAGGGGCGTCAGCAGGGGGTCTGGGCCCCCTTCCTGCCCAGCTGGACACCCCTGGGTTTCTCAGTGGCTGGGGCAGGTTCGGGGCGGCAGCGGGCACCTCCCTTGGCTGGCACCTGGCATCCCCCACGGTGTGGGCTTCACATGTCCACGAAGACCAGGAAGCACCAGCCCAGCCCCCTGACCAGCAGCATGGAGACGTGGGTGGCATAGACCAGCAGCTCATTGAGCAGCCTGAAGTCCAGCCGCCAGCAGCCAAGCAGCAGCAGCAGCAGCAACAGCAGCGACAGCTGGAGCTGGAAGCGGAGCAGCGCGCACGCCCAGGTACTGCAGGCAGAAGAGCTTGGCCAGCGCGCCCCAGAGCGCTGCAGTGAGCAGGCTGCAGCTGAAGTAGAGCAGGAAGTGGATGAGGCCATACAGCCAGCGCGTCTTCAGGTACACCTCAAAGTTCTATTACTTGGTGTGCACCAGGTACTAGGTGCACACGGGCCCGCAGGCCTCGTGCAGGCAGCTGGTGTGCGGGCCATGGAAGGAGCGCACCCGCCGCAGGATGGGCATCACCGGCATGGGGCTGGTGCGGCGGCACTAGCACAGGCAGTGGCAACCAGCACCGGCCTCATGGCTAGCCCGCATCTGACCCCCACGAGAGGCTCCATATGGCTGGGCCCGGCCCAGGCCATAGCAGAGAGCTGCATTGTAAGTGGAGCAGCCAGGACTCAACCCAGCACCCATATCAGATGCTGGCATGTAGGCAGCAGCTTTATCTGCTACACCACAGGGCTTTTCCCTGAGTTACTACTTTTGAGGTCGGTAGGCTTGTGTGCATAACTTTTCTACTGGTCAGTAGGTAAAAGGACTCAGTGAAAATCCAAGTTAAATCAAAAAAGAACCCAATAAAGTCGTCAAGGGAATATGCATATGTTGATGTTGAATTTTCATAGGCCACTGAGAGATGGACACTTGTCTCAAAAGCTACATTCATGTGACTTTGCACATGTGCAGGAAGAGTTGGGTTAGCTCACATGGACTTGTAGGAATCAGAATACACAGGTGAGTCAAGGTTCTTCAGAACCTGGGAGACCTGTTTGCCTCTTCAGAGTTGCAGTCCTGCACCCAGTGCATTCGACAGGGTGGCACAAGTGACACACCAACATTTGAAAGGCCCTGGGGGAGGGCGGGAATCCCTTGATTCCAGTTGGAATCATCATGGAATATTGTAAAATTTTTTTGATTCTAGAAGTTTCTGATTTCTTCCAGACAAAACATCAGAAAAGCCCCTAAGAATGTTCTCAGACCAATCACTCTCCATTCCCCATGGAACAGGAAGAAGATGTACACAAGACTGATAGGCCCAAGGGCTGGGGCAGTCCTGCTTTTTCACTCCTCCTGCCTTCTCAGTTTTTACCTTGACCTTCTGCTCAACCTTAGGATCTTCTCCAGAGTGATCATAGTTTTGTTCATGTACTAGTAGAGCTGGGAATGTCTGTCACAAGAGAGGGAATGTGGTAGACTGGGGGTGTGGGGGGGAGCTCAGGCTACTGTGATCCAAAACTTTACTGTTGGCCCTTTCTGGAACATGAGAGGTAGGAAAGGAGTCTCTCCTTTCAACCATCACCTCCACCATGCAGGCAGGGAAGGTCATGGGTATTTGCATGTTTCTCTGCCCTAAGGACTCACTGGAGTCTTTCAATTGCCTGTTTTTTTTCTTTTTATTTTCTTAAGATTTATTTATTTAAGCTGCTGCCACGGCTCAGTAGGCTAATCCTCTGCCTTGTGGCGCTGGCACACCTGCTTCTAGTCCTGGTCGGGGCACCGGATTCTGTCCCGGTTGCCCCTCTTCCAGGCTAGCTCTCTGCTGTGGCCAGGGAGTGCAGTGGAGGATGGCCCAAGTGCTTGGGCTCTGCACCCCATGGGAGACCAGGATAAGTACCTGGCTCCTGCCATTGGATCGGTGCGGCGCGCCAGCCGTAGCGTGTCAGCCGCGGTGGCCATTGGAGGGTGAACCAATGGCAAAAGGAAGACCTTTTTCTCTGTCTTTCTCTCACTGTCTGCTCTGCCTGTAAAAAAAAATATTTATTTATTTATTTATTTGAGAGAGTTAGAGGCAGAGGCAGAGAGAGAGAGAGAGAGAGAGAGAGAGAGAGAGAGAGAGAAAGTTCTTCCATCCACCAGTTCACTCCCCAATTGGCCACAATGGCTGGAGCCAGGCCAGAAGCCAGGAGTCAGGAGTTTCTTCCGTGTCTCCCACATGGGTGCACATGCCTAAGGAACTGGGCTATTTTCTACTGCCTTCCCAGGACATAGCAGAGAGTTGGATCAAAAGTGGAGCAGCCAGGATCAGAACTGGTGCCCATATCAGATGTCGGCACTGCAGGTGGCCGCTTTATCCACTATTGCACAGTGACATGCACCTTTTGAAGATTTTATTTATTTGAGTGGCAGAGTTAGAGTTAGAGATGGAGAGAAAGAGGGTCCATCCACTGGTTCACTCCCTAAATGGCTGCAACAGCCAGTCGCGCTCTGATATCTCTGTTCTTGCTAAACCATAAGCTGTACCAATAACATCCACTCTGTTAAAAAAAGATAATCACAACAGAGGCACAGGTGTCAGCATAGGGACAGGAGACTTGAAGAAGCAAGGTACATGTGGCCCTCCAAAAATCACAATGGTTCTCCAGAATTAGATCCTGAAGTAAGGGAAATCCATGAAATGTCAGAAATAGAATTCAAAAGAAAGATTGTCAGAAAACTCAATGCAATGTAAGAGCATACAGATAGGTTAAAGAAATGAAGAAATCAATAAATGGCATAATGAAAATATCACTAAGTAGATAGAAATCATTAAGGAGAACCAGGTAGAAATTTTAGAGATGAAATTTTCAATCAGTGAAATTAAAAATACAATTGAGAGCTTTAACAGCAGAAGAGACCAAGTGGAGGAAAGAGTTTCAGACTTTGAGGATAAGACAACTCAATCAAACAAAAATAAACAGGAAAGAATTTTAAAAGTCTATACGAAATTTGGAATACCATTATATTCAAATTACAGGTATACATGAAGGAAAAGAGAAGAGGCATTGAGAACCTGCTAAAGAAAATAATAGTTGAGGGGGATTTCACTGTGGCATAGTGGGTTAAGCTGTCGCCTGCAGTGCCAGCATCCCATATGGGTGCTGGCTTGAGAGCTGGCTGCTCCATTTCCAATCCTGCTCCCTGCTAATGCACTTGGGAAAGCAGTGGAGGATAGCTCAAGTCCTTGGGCCCCTACAGCCACATGGGAGACCAAGAGGAAGCTCCTGGCTGCTGGCTTCAGACTGGCACAGCTGCAGATATTGTGGCCATTTGGGGGAGTGAACCAACAGGCAGAAGCTTCTCTATCTGTGCCTCTGCCTCTCCATCTCTGTAATTCTGCCTTTCATATAAATAAATCTGTAAAAAAGTAGTTGAGGATTTCCTAGGTCTTGAAAGAGACATGTACATCCAGATACAAGAAGATCAAAGGACCCCAAAAGCAGACTTAACCTTAACTATTGTTGAGGTTTTTAATCCCCAGAAGAGGAAAGTTTTTTTTAGGTTTACTTATTGGCTGGCGCCACAGCTGAATAGGCTAATCCTCCACCTAGCGGCGCCGGCACACCGGGTTCTAGTCCCGGTCAGGGCACCGGATTCTGTCCCGGTTGCCCCTCTTCCAGGCCAGCTCTCTGCCGTGGCCCGGGAAGGCAGTGGAGGATGGCCCAGATGCTTGGGCCCTGCACCCCTGGGAGACCAGGAGAAGCACCTGGCTCCTGCCTTTGGATCAGCATGGTGCGCCGGCCACAGTGCACCAGCCATGGTGGCCATTGGAGGGTGCACCAACGGCAAAAGGAAGACCTTTCTCTCTGTCTCTCTCTCACACTATCCACTCTGCCTGTTAAAAAAAAGATTTATTTATTTATTTGAAAGTATAATTACACCCTGAGAGAAGGAGAGGCATGGGGGAGGGTGGACCAAGGACTTGGGCCATCCTCTACTGCTTTCCCAGGCCATAGCAGAGAGTTGGATCAGAATTAGAGCAGCTGGAATTTGAACCACTGCTCATATAGGATGCTGGCACTACAGGCTGGGGCTTTAAACCACTGAACCACAGTGCCAGTCCTTGAAGGAAAACTTTAAGTACAATCTCCCCTCCCAAAAAAGTCAATGATTCGCTGAGAATCCATGGATTCATGTAGCCTTGGTAACCATATTCTCCTGATTCTCGCAGTGAGTTTAGCACCACCCATTTCCTTTTGCTTAGTGTCTCAATTTCTGATGTCATAATACAGAGGCATCTTTTGCTGTTATTTTTACTTCTTTCCTACTCTTGATTTGAGATCCAGAGAGTAGCACATAGGAAACCAGAACCCATCCACTGGTTTACTTCTCAATTACTGCCAACAGTGTATTATTTTTTCTTACATATTTATTTGAGAATCAGCGACCGAGAGAGAGAGAGAGAGAGAAAAGACAGAGAAACATGAGAGAGAGAGAGAGGGAGAGGGAGAGGTAGAGGAGTTAGTTCTCATTCACTGGTGCAGTCCTCAGATTTAGGCAACACAATGCCTTTGCCTGGCTGAAACCACAAGTTAGGAGTTCAGTCTCTGTAACTAGTAAGGAACCAGTGCCTATGACTTCCCAGCTAATAAGCATTGAAAGAAGTAACAAATACATAAATGGATGTCTAAAAAGAAGCCAGGTGTGTAGTAGAGACAAGGCTGCTGTGGAAGAAATGGGCTTTTTTCCTCTTACTATTTGCTGAACTCTTAGTGTAGGGTTATTCTTATGAGTATGAAGTAAACTGAAAATAGATCATTATAAAAATTGTACAGAAATAAGAGAGGAAGGGAGGAGGAACAGGTGGGAGAGTGGACAGGAGGAAGGGCAGGAGATGAAGAATCACTATGTTCCTAAATCTGCATATATGAAATACATACACTCATGAAATACATGAAATTTGTTTACCTTAAAAAAGTAGAGACAAGGACAAGGTAGAATGTAAGGGCTCTATCTAATCTAGAAAACAGCCTTATTTGAGCCAGAAATTGATTGAATTTTTGGTAAAAATCTAAGATAATATTCACTAAGAGCAGAAAAGCAAGTAGATGAACATACACATGGCAGCCTTCCTTGGAGACCGCAGAATCCCTGTGTCTGGTGCATGATACCAGCTGTTCTCAGAGCAGGGATGGGGAAAAATTAGTGATAAGAGCTCTACACAGTCATCATCTGCTGAGTTCTTTCTGTAGTTCTTTTAGTCCTGTCCTCCCTGCCCATTGTGTGTTGACTGACGTGAGAGGCTCTGATTGATGGATTTTGCCACCACACAGGGCTCTTCTCCTTGCTCCAGCTTGAAGACCTCCTGACGTTTGGTGCTGTAACACCCTGCTCCTAGAAAATGATGCTGGTTTTGTGAAATCAGTAAGTTAGAGTGCTGAAGGACAATATTTGGTCCTAGAATTTATGCAGCAAAAGTGCCAATTTATTTTTTAAGGATTTATTTTATTTATTTGAAAGACAGAGTTACAGAGAGAGGTCAAGACAGAGAGAGAGGTCTTACATCCACTGGTTCACTTCCCAGGTGGCCACAATGGCCAGAGCTGTGCCAATCCAAAGCCAGGAGCCAGGAGCTTCTTTTGGGCCTCCAACAAGGGTCCAGGGGCCCAAGGACTTGGGCCTTCTACTACTGCTACCACAGGCCATAGCAGAGAGCTGAATTGGAAGAGGAGCTGCTGGACCAGTGCCCATATAGGATGCCAGCACTTCAAGCCAGGGCTTTAACCCACTGTGCCACACTGCCAGCCCCAGCAAAAGTGCCCATTTAAATGCTCTGCTCACCCTTCATGGACTCAATTCCTAAACCTACCCAGCCCGAAACCTTGCAAGGTGTCCATTTATTTGTCAAATGGGAATAAAGTTGTCCATTTCAGGGGAGTTTCACTCACCCAAAGACTGTGGTGAGTTTTACTCACCCAGACTGTAGTTCTCAGCATCACATCCCTCTACAGGATCCTCCTAGCATTGTCCACATGCTGCCACTCTTCCTAGCTGAAGCCCACAGCCAGATCTTCAAAAGACACCAGCATCTGTACTCCTGATTATATCTGCTCTCATCAAAGATTGGGATTGCATTCTGTGTGCATATTATTTTCTTTTTATAAGGTGCAGCTTAGTTTGTAATCTGCCTAGCAACAGAAAGCATAATCATAGGGAAAAAAATCTTGCTTCTATATTAATTTTCTAATTCCAAAATCACTACAATGGAGTTTCCCTTATTCTGGAGCTCATTTTTAGTGATTGTGAAAGGAGCTCAGACTGTGGTCTGTAGACTCAAGTATAAACACAGGACTGAATTAACATTCTCGACAAACTACAGGAGAACATCTTCAATTAGGGTAGCAAATAATTTCTTTATTTTATGTTTTAAAGATTTATTCACTTGAAAGGTAGAGATAGAGAGAGACAGAAAATCTTCCATCTGCTGCTTCACTCCCCAAAAGTCCAAAACAGCCAGAGCTATACCAGACTGAAGCCAAGAACCAGGAGCTTCTTCTAGGTCTCTCATGTGGGTGCAGGGATCAGGGACTTGGGCCACCTTCCACTGCTTTCCCAGGCACATTAGCAGGGAGCTGGATGGGAAGAGGAGAGCTGGGACTCAAATCAGCACCCATATGGGATGTCGGTGCTACAGGCCATGGCTTAACCTGCTATGTCATGGTGCAGGATGCAAGAATGTTTTTAAAAATGGATTTTTCTTTATTATCAGGTTTCAGTTCACTCATGCAAGAATTGCTCATAAGAATATGATGCAGCCAGTCAGTTGTTAAAAGCACAGAGAACCCAGACCAGGCCTAAAACCTGTAGCATTTTTAAGTGAGTGGCCTTGGGTTGTGAGGTGGTAAAGGTAGAAAGGTGTTTAAAGAGCTGATACTTAGGTGACACTTTATTTATGTGCTTGATCTAATTCCAATGAGTTTTATGCACTTACTATTTCTTAAAAATTGTTTATAAATTATGTTGGCCGTCGCCGTGGCTCAATAGGCTAATCCTCTGCCTTGCGGCGCTGGCACACCGGGTTCTAGTCCCGGTTGGAGCACCAGATTCTGCCCCGGTTGCCCCTCTTCCAGGCTAGATCTCTGCTATGGCCAGGGAGTGCAGTGGAGGATGGCCCAAGTGCTTGGGCCCTGCACCCCATGGGAGACCAGGATAAGTACTCGGCTCCTGTCTTTGGATCAGCATGGTGCACTGGCCGCAGCGTGCCGGCCACGGTGGCCATTGGAGGGTGAACCAATAGCAAAAGGAAGACCTTCCTCACCTGTCTCTCTCTCTCACTGTCCACTCTGCCTGTCAAAAAAAATTTTTTAAAAAAGTATGTTAATATGTATCTTTCTACTTCCTCCAAATATTATCAACATACTTGTTATTTTTTACATGAAAATAATTTGTTGTAAATAATGAGACCAATAAAATCTGGCAACTACTCGGACAGATTGGTATATTAAATGTCATCCCCAGTGAGGCAAATGGAGAAGAACTAAATGATAGAGGGAAGCAAAACAGAGTGAGACATGGCCAATTTCCATCAGGAAACAGAGCAATAAGAACAGGAAAACTGAGTGTACATGAGAAAATGGAAAAAGGGCAAGAGGAGAATTCACTGCTCTTTGTTGTGAGAGGCCTGACATGTACAGTTTAATTCCACTCTGTGTGTATGATGAGTGGGATAGGCACTGGCACTGCAAACTGAACTTGGGGGAAAAAGGACAAAGAATGTGATGGAAAGAAGTGGAGTTGGGGCCAGTGCTGTGGCACAGTGGGTTAACACCTGGGCCTGAAGTGCAGGCATCCCGTATGGGTGTCGGTTCGAGACCTGGTTGCTCCACCTCTGATCCAGCCCTCTGCTATGGCCTGGGAAAGTAGTAGAAGTTGGCCCATGTTTTTGAGCCCCTGCACCTGCATGGGAGACCTGGAAGAAGCTCCTGACTCCTGGTTTCAGATCAACACAGCTCTGGTCTTGGAAGCCAACTGGGGAGTGAACCATTGGATGGAAGACCTCTCTCTCTCCCTCTCCCTCTCTTTGTAACTTCTCTCTGACTTTCAAATAAATAAAACTTAAAAAGAAAAAAAAGATGTGAAGTTGATGTTGAACACCTTATGTCCAACGTTTCTGTGTCAAATATGTATGGACGTCCAAATGGGAACTGAAGAAATGAGCTGGAATTCAGGAGAGAGATGCAAGCTGCATACAAATAAGAAACTAGGGAAAGGCATATAGTTTACTCTCTGTCCTCAAGAAACAAACAAAAACAATGGAAAAAGGACAATAAGTTTATGGAAAGATGGATAAAATATGGTAAAACTGAAAAATCACACAATAAAATTACACTCAATACACTGTTCACCTAATATATTTGACAAAACTCATTGATCACTGAAGGATCACTTTATTATTTTTTAAGATTTATTTATTTATTTGAAAGAGTTACAGATAGGCAGAAGCAGAGGCAGAGTGACAGAGACAGAGAAATAGAGAGATAGAGAGACAGAAAAAGAGACAGAGACAGAGAGTGGGAGAGAGAGAAGCTTGATTTTACCCAGCATTCAAGTGGAGGAACAGATGAAGGAAAACTAGAAGAGCAAAGTCATTTATCACTTTCCCTCAGACCTGGAACCAGACAAAGATATCAACTCCCAACATCCTTATTTCATGCAGTATTGGAAGCATTACCAAGAGCAGGTAGAAAAAGAGAAAGCCAGCGGGAGTCAGATATGCGGCTGTCACTCTCAGGGGGGCATGACCAAGAAGGGCTGTCACTCTCAAGGAGCAGGACAACACAGTGCAGTCACTAGAAGATGGTCAAAGCAGGGCTGCCACTTCCAGAGGGGCGGAACAAAGCAAGACTGCCACAGCCATAGGGCTGGGACAATGCAGGGCTGTCACTCTGAGAAGGGCTGTCACTCCCAGAGGGCCAGGAAGAAGCAGGATTCTGTCCCAAAGGGGCTGCATAAAGCAGCGCTGTCAGTCCCAGGGGGATAGGACAAATCGGGGCTGTCACTCCCGGGGTTGGGACAAAGCAGGGCTGTCAGTACAAGAGGGCGGTACAAAGCAGGCTGTCACTCCCTGAGGGGTGCGATACAGCAGGGCTTTCACTCTCAGGGGGCAGGAAAAAGCAAGATGGTAACAACCTCAGGGGCGGTACAAAGCAGGGTTTTCACGCCCAGAGGGGCAGGACAAAGCAAGACTGCCACAGCCAGAGGGCCCGGACCAACCAGGTCTGTCATTCTAATAGGGCTGGACAAAGCAGGGCTCTCACTCACAGGGTGTGGGATAAAAAAAAAAAAAAGAAAAGAAAAGAAACAGGCAAAAAATGCATCAAATTTCAAAGGAGGAAAACCAAAAGTCCATATCTGCAGATGACATGATTAGACCCTCGGAGGCAGCTCCACAGCCCATCAAAAAGCTGTGACAACGGATGAACTATTCAAGGAGTAGGTAGGTCACGCAGTCCGTACCTAAGGTGGTATAGGGCCACTCCCCCCACGCTGACAGACCTCAGACTGGGATTTCATCCTACCCACCCTTTTCACACCTGATTCCCTTTCTGAAATGGGAAGGAGCAAGGCTTTTTCGGGGCCGAGACTGGCCCCGAGGACTGAGGAACCTGTGGCAGCTCTTTGCAGCAGCAAGCCAGGGGCTCAGGGCACTTCTCTGAGCGCCCAGTAACTGTTGCCAAGCAATGCCTGAACACAAAACTGCGCAGGTGCGCAGAAGCCTGGCGGCCAGGAGTGCTCAGTCCACATATGCAGGGGGAATCGGAGGACTTGGGTTGCTTTCCAAGGTCAGTGGGACTTGACAAAGGCTTGGTGACTTTTGGGAAAGCGGTCCCTGCAGTAAGGCATGACTAAACTGGTGAAGAGTGTCAGGACGCTGAAGGCCTCATGCAGAGTTAACTCCCTTGAAACCCCTCTCTCAGAATCGCCTGAGCCCAAAGTGGATTCCCCCTGCACATCCCCCGGGGTCCTTGTCAGTTTCCATGGGAATGCAAGAAAGGAAGCCATGATTTCACACACACACGTAGTATAGATACCACAAAGGCAGTCACACATTTCCTTTCTAGAAATGGTTTCTACTGCTGATACACTAGTAAACCAAACTTTTGTTCCTGTCTACCTTTCATTTCACATCAGCAAAATGATTGTTAATACTTTCACCAGTGATTGTCAGTTCCTCAGAGTCCTGGGTTGATAACATTCTCCTCCCCTTCTCCTAATCCTCATCTGGATGTCACACCTATAAAATGTTGTTATTGATCCATTCATGAAAACATTGATTCCTGTGAATGTGAAATCGATGCACACACCTATCCTCTATTCATGAATATTCCAATACAGAAAAGCAGTCCCAAGAAAGACTTCCAGAAGTTTGAAGCAGTTAAAGAAGCAGAAGTTGCAGCAGGCATAAAGGTGCTGCAGGCGAGGCTGCCGCGAGAGACAATGGCATCCATATGCAAGTGCCACTGGGAGTACTGGAGACTCTGCATCTAACCCAGCTTCTTTTTAATGCACATGAGAATGAGGTGGTTCCTGATGATAGTCTTGAGTCCCTGCCATGGCCACCCACATCTGGGCCCTGAATAGAGCTCCAGGTTCCTGGATCCTGCCTGGCCCAGTCCAAGTTCTTGAAGGAATCTGGGAGAGTGAACCAGCAGATGTGAGATCTCTCATTCTCTCACTCTTCCATTCAAGTAAATACATGTCTGATATAATGGAAAAAAGTTTTTATTCTCTCTCTGGATGGTGGAGGCAGACTGAGGATGGCCGGTGCTGGCTGGGACACAAGAAGCATTTGTTTCATCTTCTCTGGGAGGAGAAGATATTTGTGAATGAAAATTTCTGGGTCACTGAGCAGAGCACTCACTCACTGCACACAGATCAAGGGTTCCCTTGTCACCAGAATCCCCTATGCCCCCACCAGCCTCTGCCTACAGGTGACACTTGATGAATTCCCATTTGGTCCCTGTGCACCTACAGTAGCATTAGACTAGGCACTGAGGAATGACAAGAACACCATTCCAGGCATAGGAGAGGATTGAGGCTGAGAGACTGGGTATAGGAGACAGACATCATTTTTAAAGATTTTTAATTGACACATAATAATTGTCCATATTTATCAGGTCTGGTGTGAGGTTTCAATACATGAAGACTGAATGTAATGCTCAGAACAGAGTAATAGGCATTATCTATCACCTCAGACCTTTATCAATTCGTTATTTTGATTAGAACATTCAGAATTCTCTCTTAATAGCTACTTTGGAATACACAATAAATTATTATTGTTAACTGCCGTTACCCTGTTGTGCTATAAAATGCTAGAAACCGATTCTTCTATATAACTATTTTTGTACCCATCAACCAGGTGTACGTGGAGTTTTTCCTCCCCCTTCCCAGGCTCTGGTAACCATTCTTTCTGCTTCTGTGAAATCAACATTTTTAGCTTCTAGATACGAGACAGCACATGTGGTATTTGTACTTCTATGGCTGGGTTATTTCGCTTAGCATGCCATGCAGTTCCATTCATGCTGCAAGTGACTGGATTTTTTTTAAGATTTATTTTATTTATTTGAAAGGCAGAGTACAGAAAGAGAGAGGAGGACAGTGTGTGTGAGAGAGAGCAAGAGAGAGACAGAGAGAGATCTTCCATCTGCTTGGTTTGCTCCTCAAAGGGCCTGGCGAATGTACTTCAGTGGTGAGCCCTATGAGAAGAGGAAATTGATTCAATGAACATCTGTGCTGTCCCCAGAGTATCAGCTGTACTGATTTCTTGCTTGTGACCTTGGATGGGGTACTTAACCACTCTATGCCTTCACTTCTTCATCTATAGCATTAAGGTAATGAAATCATCTATGTTATGTGACAAGATTAAGCAAGGATTAATACACGTGAAACATTTAACACAGAAGCTAGCACACAGTGAGCGCTTGATAAATGACATCAATGTGTACTCCTGCCATCTTTTAGAGAACATAATGCATGTTAGGGTAGAAGTCCTCAGAAGTTTTAAAGGAGAGAGACTGTGTTTTTTTTTTTTTAAGAAGTTGACTAACCCAAGCTTTCCCAAACATGTTTGTCCTGCAAAACTGTCTTTTTTTTTTTTTTTGTATGACACCTTTCAGCATCCAGTGAAACTGGTATTTAATCTTTCTGACAAGTACATTTCTTTGGCTCCATTGGAAAGATAGGTGGGTTCCGGGGGAGGTTTAGTAAACCAAGGTCTGAAAAGTATTGACTCTAGAGAGCATTAAAATTCATCCTCTACTTGTTAAATGCTTATGAAGCATTTTCAGACATACTCTGTTAGCTCACTTGGTTATTACTATTCTTATTATTGTGCCTTAGCATAGGCACTGTGTATATTACATATATTACATATATACATATATTCTTTTTATATACATATATGAATATATATATTCATAGGTATAAAAAAAGGGAGGCTCAGCGAGGTAAAACCAGTGCCTTAGTCACAGAGCCGGTAATTGCTAGAGCTGATATCCAAGACCAGATATATCTGGACTTGAGAGTCTACGGAGTTTTAAAAAACTGGTACTGCAGCCAGGCTCTAAAACCATAGATCTCCAGTGGCCTTTAAAGAAAGCTGGACCTCAGCACTAACAAAACACTACAATAGCCTGCTGCTTTTTGTCAGCCTTCTTGGGGAAGGATAATAGGTTTGTGGTTACCAGTGAGCTCTTCGACATTGAGATGTAGGAGAATTTAGAGCATTGTGATTTAGGAATTTTGAGGGGATGTCAGAGGGTTCAGGGTCTGAATTACAGATAAAAGAATATATAGCTTACCAACTTAAAGAAGGTTATCACAATGTCCCTGTTTGAAGTATATATTTTCCTCTTTCTTTTTTCAACTCTCCAATGTACTCAAGAAACTTTAGAAAATAGAAATGGATTAATTTAAAGTTTTATTTCTGAAAAAATTTTGCTCTTTGTAATGTGCAGGACCCTTCTCCTTTGATGGGAGACACAGATACTTACCTGAATCTAGGTTGAAAATGTGATGTAAAAAGGAATTATGATAAATAGATACTTTGCAATTAAAAAAATCTGGTGCTGGACAACTATTTTGGCTATGTTCATCAGATCCAAATAGGATGTTCATTTCTTTCTCAGAAACGGGTGCCTACTCTCATACACAGTGCAAGGATCTGAAACAGCAACTTAACTCACTGAACCATAACACCTGTCCCTGTTTACCTCATATATTACATTACTTGCACTGTAGAATCAGGAACGGAAGGATATTTTCCTGTAATAGAGTGAAGAATGTATTTCCATTATTATCCTTTAAGCATGGAGAGAAAATGCATGGATATATAATGAATTACACCTAGATTATTTTTTCAGCTTTAATCAGCTAAGGAAAATTTGTCATTATTTCCTTTTCTCACAGAAAATTTTCATGAATGTCAACATTTTTCCAATGACTCATTTTGCCACTCCTTCCCATTAAAGAGAAATAATTCAACTTCAGGAAGCAATGTTTTGATTCACTCATTTACCCACTCACTCAGGAAAGCAACACTTACTGGGACTATCAAGTCACAGTTACAATCATAAGAGAAGCCAAAACAAAGTTCCACTATTTTTAATTCTCTGCTTCTCCAAAGTTGGCCTGGATCTTTCCACTCTCTTTTCCTTTCCCAGTATGCCAGAGTTTTCAATGATTAGAATCTCAGTGATTCCCTGTGCCTTGGGCTGCTGTGCCTCCTGAGTCTCTTTGTCTGGCTGCATTGCTGGATGTTGGTGGGGAGGTTGCTCTTGATGGAAGCATGAAGGGCCTTCTCTTGGGTGCTGCCAACATTGTCAGAACTGTGCAGCATCTGTGCCTTGGTTGTCTTTCCCACAAAATAGGGACACTGTACAGATTCCATGCCTACTTATCTATGAGCTATACAGAGCAAAGTTTCCAAAAGTTGTAGGGGTGACGGTGTTCAGGAGCAATAAGACATTCAGATCTTTTTTGTAAGAAAGAAATGATTTATTTGAGAGGTAGAGTTATAGACAGTGAGAGGGAGAGACAGAGAGAAAGGTCTTCCATAGCACTCATTTGGCCCCATTTACTTTTCTCTTTGGTTTTAATATGAATTTGTTGAAAATTTCAGTGACCAAAACCAAGGGCAGCAGCACATTGGTGTTTCTACAGGCCTGCAAGTGCCTAGAAAGCTGCGGGCTTGGGAATGCATGACCTCCCTGGGACCCCTCATGGCAAGGGCGAACTCCCTGGGGACACATATGCTGCAGTTCAATATGTTTTCTAAAAAATTATTTATGTATTTGACTGTCAGAGAGAGAGAGAGAGAGAGAGAGAGATTTTCCATCCACTGCTTCACTGCCCAGATGGTTGCAATGGCAAGGGCTGGGCTGTGCCAAAACCAGGAGCCAGGAGCTTCTTTCAGGTCTCCTATGTGTGTGGCAGGGACCCAAGCACTTGGAGCATCTTCCACTGCTTTTCTGAGACCATTAACAGGGAGCTGGATTGGAAGTGGAGCAGCCAGGACTTGAACCGATGTCCATTTGGGATGCTAGAGTCATAGACAATGGTTTTACATTCTATGCTACAAGCCAGTGCAATATATATATATATATATATATATATATATATAATTATTTATTTGAAAATCAGAGTTACACAGAGAGAAGGATACACACATACACACACGCACAGAGAGAGAGAGAGAGAGAGAGAGGTTGTTTCACTCCCAAATTGGCCACAATGCCACAGCTGCACCAATCCGAAGCAAGGAGCCAGGAGCTTTTTTCAGGTCTCCCACATGGGTGCAGGAGCCCAAGTACTTGAGCTGTCTTTTGCTGCTTTTCAAGGCCATTAGCAGGGAGCTGTATTGGAAGTGGGGTGCCAGAGTCACAGGCAGTGGCTTTACCTGCTATACTACAATGCTAGTGCCCAATATATTTTTTTAAATTAGCCCTTTTCTTGTTGGCTTTACAAATCTCCCATTTGATCAGAAACCAAAGGAAGCCACCTGCCAAGAGTGGAGCTCTTCCTCTAGCTGCTCCACACTCTACTTCCTGTGTCTCATCTAGTTCTCACCTCTTCTCCTCACCTCCTCTGTCATCATTCAGCCAACCTTGCCCGCTGGTCCAGAGTGGTGCATGCACATGCCCCAGAGGAATGGGTGACAAACTCAATGAAGCCTACAGCCTGTCCCAATGCACAAGGCCTGCTTGAGCTATGCATCCACTAGCCACAGACTATGCATCTCTACAAATGTTGGAGCCCAGGGTCCCTGAACTATGGGGCTCACAGGGGAAGAAGGAAGCAAAGGTTTACTTTTTCCAAGGCAGCCAATCCTGTCAGAGTTTATTTTCTCCTCCTAACCCAAGAATTTGCATCCTTCCTTCTCAGATCACCAGTGCTATTCCACTGTCAACCCTAGCTCAAGAGCCCTCTACTCCCTTGTCCTCAGGTTGTTTTGTTCATGAGCAACCTGGTTTCCTACCTCCAGTGGCTCCCAAAGCCAGAACCACTATCACCTCTAGACTCTGGAGTCAACCCTTCCCACGGGAAGGATCACTATGGCTTGTTCACTTTGGAGACATATATCACCATCTCTTCTGGGTCTGAATTGCTGCTGGATTACTTGTAGATGCTGCTTCCCAATTCCCAATGTCCTCTCTTTGTTCTCAACAACTCCCTGCCAGCAGCAAGGGCCACTGCCCCTCTGAAATGTACTGTGCGTTAGGATGCTAACTAAAAGCTGGCCCACTAAGGTGGTGAAGTTTGCACCCAGATAGTCCAGGATTTGAATGCTGCCTCTCACACTGACTGATCTTATGGCTTCATTGTACCTTGTCTAAGCATCCTCATGTAATATGATGATTTGCCTCTATCTCCTATGATATTCAGAGCTTCTTGGGAAAATCTTACACATCTATAGGTTCCTTGTGCATATATTTGAATAAGTGAAATCATCTTCTCTTGGCCTGATTTCTCAGTTATAAAATGGAGCTATTACTTACCTGCCTGATTGAGTTAAGAGGGCACCCATCACATGCCCACTGGCATACGTTGGGCTCTTAATGGGTGAAGTTTTCTTCAATTTCCTCTTCAGTTTGCTCAACAGTTTTCACCCATTTCTATCTGAACTCCAAGTTCAGCTTACTGGGGCTTTCCATTTTCTCCCACATGGATGCAGGGGCCCAAGCCCTTGGAACATCTTCCACCACTTTCCCACACTATAAGCAAAGAGCTGGATAGGAAATGGAGCAACTGGGAGATGGACTGGCACCCATATGGGGGATGCTGGCCCTGCAGGTGGAGGCTTAGCCTAGTACGCCACAACACTGGACCCCCAAAATTCTATTATTAATATAAAGATGTTATGCATTTCATGGGTATGACTCCAAGGATATAACCACACTTCCCTTAATTATATATATATATATGTGTGTGTGTGTGTGTGTGTGTGTGTGTACATATGATTTATCTATCTATTTGACAAGTAGAGTAATAGAGAGAAGG
Organism: Oryctolagus cuniculus; assembly: GCF_051225735.1. Classification (NCBI taxonomy): domain Eukaryota; kingdom Metazoa; phylum Chordata; class Mammalia; order Lagomorpha; family Leporidae; genus Oryctolagus; species Oryctolagus cuniculus. The sequence continues at coordinate 26,048,516 of NC_142882.1, read as the reverse complement.
AGAGACAGGGAAAGAGAGAGAAGGAGGGAGGGAGGGAGAGAGGGAGGGAGGTTGGGAGGGAGGGAGGGAAGGAGAGAGAGAGAGAGAGAGAGAGAGAAATGTCTTCCATCCAACCTTTTCCACCTGAGTCTCCTCTTAGCAAACTAGTGATAATATGGTCTCCAGTATTAATCTATGGGCTAAAAGAAATGATGGAAGGCATTTAGTCTCTCAGGAATGTTAGTTCTCTATCCAGGTCTCCTGTTTATCTTTCTGTACTTGGTGAACTAAAGGATGACATAAAATGATTTGAAAATAACTAAGAAACATCAATAAAACACCATACAAATTTTATTCTCACATCTGGATGCTATGCTTTCCCCTCTGCAACACATCAAAATTATTTTGCATTTATTCTCATTTACTATTTGACTGTTACAGGTAAAAACTCAGAGAAATCTTCCAGGTAAGCAGCAGGTAAGGTACTTTTTGGAAGAAGGCAGAGTTTATAAAGCATCCTGAAATTGGGGTCAGCTTCACTGGGTGTCACTCTGAAGGATGTTGGTTCCATTTCTCTGAAGGGAGGAGAGAACGTCCACTTTGCTTCTGGCCTTGTCTAAATAAGGTCGGAGTTTGTGAACTCAAGAGGCTTCCGTGGCCTTGGCAGCGCGTGACAAGAGCCTCGGGTGATTACTGACGTCATAAATAAGAATGTTAATTGTTAAATCAACAACAGGAGTCATTGTGCACTTTTTCCCACGTAGGATCTGTGTCCTTAATACGTTGTACTATGTGAATTAATGGTGAAACAAGTCTTCAAACAGTACTTTACCCTTTGTGTGTTTGTGTGGGTGCAAACTGTTGAAATCTTTACTTAGTATATACTAAGTTGATCTTCTGTATATAAAGATAATTAAAAATGAATCTTAATGAAGAATGGGATGGGAAAGGTGTAGGAGATGGGATGGTTTGCCGGTGCTAGGGTGGTTATGGGGGGAAAACCCGCTATAATCTGAAAGTTGTACTTTTGAAATTTATATTTATTAAATAAAAGTTTTATGAGAAAATTTTAAAAAGGATGTTGTTGAAGAAAGGAATAAGGGCAGCAACCCATCTTTGAGATTTTTGGAGGGGAAGAGTGGAGAGATGTAAACAAAAGCAAAGGCTCTTAGTTCCCATTCTGTCTCCACCTGCTGGAGACTGTCAAGCCCTTGAGGATGGCCAGCGAATCTGGTCTGCAGGCAAGCCTTGGTCCTGGACTCCATTTTCCAGAGTTCCTCGTGCCCTGACGTCGTGCGCACCCGAGCACCTGCGTGCGTGTGTGCACGTCGGATCGCACGTGCGCACAGGTGGATCCAAAGCCCAGGACTGCGGAATTTCATTCACCGACAGGAGCCAGCGCTGGGAGGCAGTGCAGCGGGTTCGCTTGCACTCAGCGAATCCGTTACTCTGCACCTGTGGTTCCAGGCAGTTTGCGAGCGAAACACCCGGGCTACGCCTGCTGCTTCTCCTCCCGCTGCTGTTGGGCTGTAGCCATCGCCACTACCGTTCCCGCGTGTCCCCTTGCTTCCCTGCGTGTCCTGAAGGGAGCCTCCGGGCTCCCCGGAATTCTCACAGCAGATACGGAGACCATGCAGAGGGGTTGGGTGCCAGGGCTGCTGGCGGCTGGGAGTCCTGGCTCGCTGGGTGCCGTCGGGCGGCGGCAAGGACTGAGAGGGACCCAGGCTGTCCCGCGTTTCCCCACGCTCTGGGGGTCCCGCGTCTCCCCTTTTCTCAAGTTTCCTAAATGCCTTTTATTTACAGGGTACAAGGGGTGTTCCCAGTCTCGAAGGGTGTGTGTGGGGTGTTCAGTTACTGGAACGGATCGGTGGGTTCATTTCTTTGGCTCAGTGTAGCAATAAACGGCCGGGAAAAGGTAGCAAAAAAGGCAGAAGCTTTATTGTGCCAAGTGAAGCTAGAGTCTCAAGCGAGCCGGATGCTGGTTTTCAGGAGGTGTACCACGTTTTTAAAAGTCTCGCTTTTTTTTTTTTTTAATTGGACCACAATTGGAGGGGTGGGGTGGGAGAGTTCATTTTTATATGGTTCTAAGTATGGCAGGGACCCCTCCTCTTGGGAAGAAAACATGTGGCTAAAGGCAAAGAAAACAATACAAAAACAGAAATAACAACAACACATACAACCAGGTAGAGGCTTTGGAGCTAGACTTTCTGAGAAATGCCCCAGTGCAGAGCTGGGTCAGTGGTCTGGGTGCACACAGGCAGGTGACTGCCTGGAACTGGAGTTGTTAAGAGCTAGCTTCCTCTTTCGGGGCCCATGCGACCTCAGACTTACCAGGCCATTTTGCCGCGGTTCCCGTGGAGCAGGGCTGGGTGGCCCCCAGCAGGGAGCCCAGGGTTGCAGTGGATGGCTCAGCCCTGCTGCCTCCACTCCACACGCACACAGCCCCAAGGTGAGGTCCCCACGGGCACTCGGGGCTGCTGGGGCTCTGCGGGCTCCGCTGACTTTACCCCCTGTTCTTCACTGTCCCGCAGTGCAGCTCCCTGCTGATTGTCCTACAGTCCCTGCAGCTGGAAGTAAGGGAGTCGCTCAGTTTTCTTATTTTCTGTTTGGTGCCAAAGCCCAAGAAATTGTTAGCATTGGGAGCGCACTACTAATTTGCACAAGGTCTGGGCTGTGGAGGCCTCTGTACAAGTGTGAGGAGGGGTAACAGAAAGGGACCAGAAATAAACACCCACTTTCTCCCTCAGAGATGCCCACGCAGTGGGGAAAGAGTTGTGGCCTAGGAAAATACGGCACTTATCTTCCGCATAGTGGAATTGTCAGCAGAGTAACCAGTCTTGAGTGAGTCCCTGTTCTGTTAGATTAGTGCTGTCACCCGATTCCCAGTTGATGAACCTGATTGCCCATAATGAGGCCGCCTATTAGGGAGGAGCAGAAGGGACTCTAGGCAGTGAGTGTGAAGGTTGCCACGTGCCTCCTCTCAGCCCCAGTGTGGGGTTTGCTTGTCTCCAGGCTGCATCCTGGAGTGGTATAACCCTCTGTGCCACGGAGCCAGCTCCTCCATAGATATTTGGAAATGCTGTTGGTAGCATTGAAACTGTAAAGTCTTAAATTTACAAGGGAAAGGGAAAGAAGTCTGTTCTAACTCTGGTCAGTTCCAGGGGCTGCTGGCTCACATAGAAGCTGTTTCTGAAAAGAGACACAGGAAGATGTGTGTGTCTGTGCCATAGTATTGGAGGTATCCGTGTGTTTGCACACTGACTCACATGTACAGATGTTCCTTGTGCAGATGAGCATGATGCAGGGATTCCTCTGTGTCTGGGCCTTGTCTGGGGAGATGAAGAGAAGATATATTGGTGGGGGAACCACACAGCTGGAAACTGGGCTCTGAATCAGGCCCACCATGCACGGTGCTTCTTCCCCAGAGACCCTCACCTGTTCTGGGCGACTTGGCCTTGCAAAGCTCATCTTCCCAGGGAATATTGTAGCTGAAGGTTTTGCAGTTTGTTTTTTTTTTTTTTTTTTTTGCTTGGCTTGTCTCAACTGCATTTTACCCAGCCTGTGTGCAGACCAAAGTCAGCTGTGTGTAGATCCCAGGATGCCATCTGTGGGTTTTCCTGAGTGACAGTGCTCTGCTGCTGCTGCCCACTGGGTCCTAAGGCCTGTGGTGGCTCTCGTCTGAGCATCTGGAAGCCAGAAAGATGGCAGCTCAGCCATTGGGGCTTCCCTGTTTTTCTACCCCTGACTTTCTCCCCCTCTCTCTTTTTCTATTTGCTGTTACTGCTGGTCTGGAAAGAGGAGGATTTTCCAGGAATATTCACTCCTTGATCCAAATTGCCAGTCAGCCTCTGTCCCTCTGGGAAGACTGCTTCTTGTGGGACATTGGCCATTGGCAGAGATGCTGATGGACATGATGTGGGCACCTTTGAGGCAGCCAACTTGTGCTACCTTTGCAGTCCTTTGGCAGTGGAATGAATGCCCCTGCTTTAGCAAGTGTAAGTTCCTGTGGAATGTGGTGGAAGAGATGGCATCCAGAAATCCATCCATCCAACCCTCATTTCTTTGCTTTCCTCCTTATGCCTCTCTGACCTCGGAATTATTTTCCAGGATTTCTGTTGTTTCACACTTAACAGACTGCATGGGCTTCTGTTTTCACAACTCTCAGCCCTTGTCCACCTCAGAATATTTTTCAGTGAAGGACAGAGGTGTCATCTGTCTTCCATAAAGCATCCATCTTTCATTTCAAGCAGCTGTGTTTTCCTGGTGCTTATCTTGTAATAGACTGGAAAGCTGACTTCTCTTGGGACATAACAGGCTTGCTCGTCCTGGGTCTCACTTGAACACTGGACACAGCATCCTGTGTGACTGCCCCATATTTCATGTCTACAACTTATGAAACAGCTGTTCTCAAGATTTCCAAGTGCCTGGTTGGACTCTGGCTACATTCACCCAGAGTGACAACTAAATATTTACTTGGCACTTGGAGACTTGGAGTGCTAAGCCCTATAATCTTCTACTCAAATTTGACCAGAAAATAATTGTGTTTTGAAACATTTGGGGGTCCGGCGCTGTGGCTTAGTAGGTAAGGCTGCTACCTGCAGTGCCAGAATCCCATATGGGTACTGGTTTGAGACCCAGCTGCTCCACTTCCATTCCAGCTCTGCTATGGCCTGGGAAAGCAGTGGGAGATGGCCCAAGCCCTTGGATCACTGCACCCATGTGGAAGACCCAGAAAAAGCTCCCGGGTCCTGCCTTCAGATTGGTGTTGCTCCAGTCATTTCGGCCAAATGGGAAGTGAACCAGCGGATGGAAAACCTCTCTCTCAGTCACCCCTTCTCTCTCTGTTTAACTCTTTCAAATAAATAAGGCCAGCGCTGGGGCTCACTAGGATAATCCTCCTCCTTGCGGCACTGGCACACCAGGTTCTAGTCCCAGTCGGGGTGCCAGATTCTGTCCCGGTTGCCCCTCCTCCAGGCCAGCTCTCTGCTATGGCCAGGGAGTGCAGTGGAGGATGGCCCAAGTGCTTGGGCCCTGCACCCGCATGGGAGACCAGGAAAAGCACCTCGTTCCTGGCTTTGGATCAGCGTGATGTGCAGGTCACAGCACGCTGACCACGGTGGGCATTGGAGGGTGAACCAAGGGCAAAAGGAAAACCTTTCTCTCCGTCTCTCTCTCTCACTATCCAGTCTACCTGTCGAAAATAAAAAAAATCAAATAAATAAATAAGCCTTAAAAAAAGAAAAGAAACATTTGGGCTGTGGGTAGAAAGGGCAGTTTGCTTCAAGCCTGGTGAGAATTTATGAGCTGATGTTGTTTTTACACCCCATATTAAAGATTTGCTTCATTTACTTTTCTTTCTTAAAAAGAAGTTTATGTATTTCAAAATCAGAGTGAAAGAGGAAGAGGGAGAGATAGAGAAAGAGAGAACTTCCATCTATTGGTTCACTTCCCAGATAGATGTAATGGCCGGGGCTTTTCCAGGCCAAATCCAGGAGCTTCTTCCAGGTCTCTGCATTGGTGGCTGGGGCCCAACAACATGGGCCATCTTTCATTTCTTTTCCAGGGCCATTGCATGGAGCCATATCAGAAGTGAAGCAGCCCTGTGGGATGCCAGCACTGCAGGCTGTGGCTTTTTCCACTATGCCACAATGCCAGCCCCATCTCTTTATTTTCTTAAGCAAACTTCCTAAAGTTTTCTTTCCTCTCTTTTGGAATTTCTGTGCTTCCATCCTCTCTATAACCACCCTTTTCTCTCTTCTTTTTATCGTGCTGAGAAGAGCAGTAGAGACACTGCAGCTCTCTCCCTTGTCAGCATGGCTTCCTCAGGCTGTCTCCCTGAATTAGGAGCAGCTACTTCCTGTGTTTAGGCAGGAAACTGGTGGATCACAGCACCCTCAGGATTTCTGCTTTGCTCTCCTCTGTGATGTATTTGAAAAACCGTTCTCAGCTCTGAGTAGGGGGTGGCATTTGGTACTCTGAGACGTGTGTTTGTAAAGTCAGGTGTCATGGAGGACCCTGTGTCCTAAGATTCAGCTGAGCCCATCCAGGCCATGGGCAGCCTGGACTGAGCAGGGCCTGGCTGACATCAGGCAGATGGTGTTGGGGGTCGGGGGTACTTTCCAAGGGCTCTGGTCATGAAGCAGGTGTGGGGACACTAGTCTTGGCTTTCAGCAGATCTGTGGTTGCTGGGGAGATGGGGGCAGTGCCCAGGTCACCAGGCTCCACCTCTGGAGCACAGCTGGAGCAGAAGCCCCTGGTGAAGGGTACAGCGAATCCCCAGACGACATGGGCCATCCCTCTGTCTGGACTGCACAGACCTAGCCCTCTTCCTGCTCAGCCGCTCCTGGGTTCTCTGAGCCTCTTTCCTCCTCTGCCTCTTCAAGGGGGCCCAGGCTTATGTGAGGAGCTTGGTGTTTTCTGGTTGCTCACTCTCAACACAATCATGGGGACTCCTTTTCCTGTTGCTGGGTCTGTGCTGTCGGGATGAGGTGATGTTTGCACAGCTGATGTGGGGCCTGGCTGGCAGGAGCAGTCCCTGATGGCTACAGAGCTGTCTGGCCTAGTGTGCCTGGCTCTGCTTGCTGCTGGCAGACAGCTGGCTGCTCTGCCTGGGGAAGCTACTGGGTCACCTGGCTCTGCTCCTGCCCCTTTCAGCCACTGCCATGCAGAAGTGATCCCTGCTGCTGCCCGCTCAAAGCTGCCTGCTGACTTAGCTGAGCTGTGAAGCTGGACATGGATCATCTGTGGGAAGAAGCCTCAGGGATAGCAGGACCAGCCCAGCAGAGGCAAGGCCACAGAGGGGCTCCTTGTGCTCACTTGCCAAGGACATTCCCCCAGTCTCCACCCCTGATGAGGCTTGCAGGTGCTTTTAGAGTTGTTGGTGAGCTCATCATCTCCTTGCAGGATGGGGCACTCATGAGTGAGTTCTCTACTTAGAAACCAGAATGGGAGGGTCCCTTCCACCTCTTTCAGGCTTCTTTGTTCCCCTGGGTCCATTTGCTGTCTTCTGGGTGGAGGCTGGGAGACTGGGTCAGTAGCACGAACGTGACCAGACCTGCAGTGGAGAACAGACTACAGGGCCTTGTTGTGATAGGAGCCAGTGGAAGGTGTAGGTGGCTCTAGGGGTGGGTTGCAGAGGGAAGGCATGTGGGGGCCTGAGAGCATAGGAAGGGCGAGGGGTGTGTGGTTGTGGGAATGGATGTGCAGACTCATGCACTAGGGCCTGGCTTTTAGGAGATCTGCTGTTGCTGGGGGAATGAGGGCAGTGCCCAGGTCACCAGGCTTTCCCTGGTGCACTGGGACTTAGCTTCTCCCTGGGCACCTGGGCAGTTGCACGGCCATCCATTCAGTCCAGAGGCATTTCCCTTTTCCTTTTCAAGGCTGTGAAGCACTTGGGGAGCGTTTCCCAAGCCCAGGCTCTGCAGCTGGCAACCTGTCCATCCATGGGCCATTCAACACTCACCCCCACAGGCAGGCCCACAGCAGGCTCTACAGTGTTCATTAGGGATCCGGTGCTTTCTGGAACTCTTCCCACAGGCAGTTTTTCCAGGGATGCTTGCAGGTCAACCCTAGGTTGATGATTTGGAGGTCTTTCTCTGAATCAAAATGCACACATTGTATCTAAACAGCAGAAGCTGCACCAACTCCTCTGTTGCCGTTTATGGTAATGTGGGAAAGGAGGGAGAGAGGCTCAAAATCCCTTTCCTGTGCTGTTCCAGCTGCTCTCCCTTTAGTATTATCCACACACCAGGACTAGGCCTGGGTTTCCTCTGACTTCTTTTTCCTTTTATTTGATTCAGATGTGAGCTCCTATTATAGAAACTGAGTCCCTGCATCAGATCGACTGGGGATAGAGAACCCCCAATCTCAAGATACTTTCTTGTCCTGTAAATTTGTTTTGTCAGATGTTTTTTTGAAATGAACAGTCTGATAGAATTTGTGTGTCAGGGAGTTTGGGGTGATATAGAATCAGGTTTCCTGTGATGATATTTAAGCAGTATTCAGGTACAAGGTCTTAGAGTCTCTGGTGTGTGCTCAGACCGTGAATTACACAGACACCATCACCCTCTGGCCTAGGGGAGACACATCTGCAACCCCTGCCCCCATGTGCATGTCTCAGGACTATGGCAGGATGGTTTATCTGTTCTCAGTGGAGGAGTATATGTCTTGCAGGAGCCTTCTACTTCAGGTGAGAAATAAACAGCAGGCCTGAGTTGGGGGAGTTCTGGACAGGGATTGACAGGGGAGGCAGAAGAAGCATAGCTGGGGAGAGGCCTTTGCATGTAGTCTGTGTGTATCCTCCTAGGGCTGAAGGAGGACTGTCCAATACCCTGAGTGCATAAATAAGCTCAATGTTTTCCTTGTCATAGGAAGGGAACCCCTGGTGCTTGAGAATGCCAGAGAAGGGTTCTGATTGCCAGGGAGTGTGGAGTAGGAGTGTGGGAGTGGGAAACGCTGATCCTCTGCCTGCTGACCTTGGACTGGAGTCTGTTACCTAAGTCCACTTGTTTAAGTAGGGCTTGTGTTCGTAGTCTCACGTTCATATGTGTGTAGCAGATACAAGCAGATGCTACCTCAAGTCCTGTCAGCTCTTTCATGGCTGCCTTTTGATTTAAGGGAAGGAGTTCAGCTCACTGCTGGGGCAGGACCTCGCTGTCAGTCATGGAGCACCCAGTTTTTCCTCTCCCTGTTCCCAGGCCTTCCCATACAGGCTCACAAAGCTGTTTTGGAGGCAGAAGAGCAACACTGAACATGGGATTCAGGACTTGGTGCTTGTGTGGTTCTAAGGCCTGACATCACAATCTTGCGTTTCAAGTAACTTTGCAAAGAGAAATCACTATCAAATACTTTCTGGTGATGTGTGATCGCTTCACCACCCAAAGACCCCAAGAGTATTCAGAAACATGCCCAGTGCAGAGGAGACACTCAGGAAATATTTGGTGAGCAAAGGAGGACATTGCCTTACTGCTGTTTATTGGGAGGTAGATTAGGAGTCCTGATTAAACTGGAGTTAATGCTCAGCTCTATATTTTGCCCTCTGCATGGTTGGTCACTTGGCCATTAGCTGAAGCCCCATTGTCCTTTGGATTCTTGGCAGAGTTCTTTGGTTTCCCATTATAGGTGCATTGCTTGGCCTTGGCTTTCCTGAAGGCGGCTAGATCAAAAGAGGGGGTCCTACTTCTTCTTGCTGGGAGCCTGGTGGTCATGGTGGGTAGCTAAGATGTTTATATGAAGCAGAAATGGTCATGAAAAACCACAGACAGGAAGGGCTTGAACATGTCCTGGGCAGGCATCACTCTGTGATGTCAGGACAGCCGGCTTCAGGTCATGTGTGGTGGTGGTGGTGGTGGTGGAGGAGTGGTGGGGAGTGTGGGGATCATGCTGTGTAATGCAGATTCCCAGGGCCTGCACTCCTCCTGCTGAGCAGAGCCACAGGGAATGCTGCCCAGAGTTCTTTGTCTTTAGCCGGCAGCCTCCCGAGGTGATGCTTTTGTCCCTTGTGGATTCTGGGTCCCTCTTCTAGGGGGACAGCATCAGAGGGAATGAAGGTTTTACAGAGGAGTTTGACCCTGAGGGACTGGGAGTTAGGGTTAGGAGGGAGGAGAGCAGCAGGTGAGAGTGGAGACACAGGTCTGCTCCCAGCAGCGCCTTTCTCACCCAGTCCTGTGGAGGATCTGCCTAGCTGCCTTGTGTCCCCCTGGTGGCCTTGGCTCCTTTATGGGGAGTTCCCTTTCCTTCCCACATTGCTGACCAGCTGATGGTGCATGCTCCAGCTGCCCCTTCTCTGCAATTTTGTAATTAGAGGAGGGAATCGGGGTGCTTAGCCTGATGTGGGGGAGGCTGGGCATGCTTTGGTATGGCTTGGGCTCCCACCAGCTCATCTCACTGCTATATACTGCCAGGAGGGGCTGGAGGGTTGTTTTGTTTGTTTGTTTGTATTTAAATCAGCACTCCCTTTCTCTTTCCCAGCTCTCAAGTTTTGAAATCCTAATTTGTAAAGAAATAAGTGCTGGAGGGTGGGAAGTGGCAGATTAGTTAGGGGCACATGCAGATTGGCATTCTGCTTCAAGTTCTGCCCCTTCCTGGGGGCAGTGCTGGTGGCTGTGAGGTTAAATGACCTACAGAAAGGGCTCAGGGTGAGGTCTGGTGGCTTTAGATACCTGACCACTAGGGGCTGCCTTCCTCAAACTTGTTTCTAGACTTCTGTGTGGGATTTACTCCTAATGTAATTTCCTACCTCCCTTTAAAAGGCTCATCTCATTTCATTGTAATTATTTGCTTCATTGTTTATCTCCAGTAAGTGTATGTCTGTCTCCTTGTGTCACAGTATCCAGTGTATCACTTCATGTTGTGCTTGGCTCAAGAGATAGTGGTTGTGAGAGTAAATGAACCTCTTTGCTGAGAGCCAATGTCTGGCTTCAGCCCATTTGATAGAGTGTGAAGGACCCCTCAGTATTGAGGGCTCTAATCATGGTTGGGGTACCAAATTCTGTCCTGGTTGCTCCTCTTCCAGTCCAGCTCTCTGCTATGGCCCAGGAAGGCAGTGGAGGATGGCCCAAGTGCTTGGGCCCTGCACCCACATGGGAGACCAGGAGGAAGCACCTGGCTCCTGGCTCCTGGCTTCAGATAGGCACAGCGCGCCGGCTGTAGTAGCCACTTGGGGAGTGAACCAATGGAAAAAGGAAGACCTTTCTCTCTGTCTCTCTCACTGTCTAACTCTGTGGCAATAAATAAATAATAAAAAAATTTAAAAAAGTGAGAGTAAGCGGGTAATCCTTGCCCTGCCTTGCAGGGTGGCTGAGATGGAGAAGGTCACACAGGTGTGTTTTGTAGTCTAAAAGTAGCTAAATAAATATGGCACATATGCACTGTATTCAGGGATATGGATACACACAGAAATGCTTGTTTAAAGAACAGCACAATATTAGGGGACTGAATTGGCTTATAAAATACCGACGTGTACAACTTGGAGGTAGAACTCTTAGATGCAGTTCTTGTTTTTCATATTTTTTAGTTAATTATTCAGAGAGGCAGAGTTATAGACAGAGAGATGGGGAGACAGAGAGGTCTTCCATCTGCTCATTCACGTCCCAAATGGCTGCAACGGCAAAAGTTTGGCCAATCTGAAGCCAGGAGCCAGGAGCTTCTTCTGTGCCTCCCATGTGGGTGCAGGGGCCCAAGCCTTTGGACCATCTTCCACTGCTTTCCCAGGCTGGTAGCAGTCTTTGTGATAGAGGAATTGCAAACAGGCTGTGTGATAACATAACACTTGTTGATGAAGGTAGGCGGAAGTGAGGGCCTCACACTCACACTTGGGAGGCATATAATATGGTAGAGTCTCTTTGGAGGATAACCTGGCAGATGTCTCCACAAATTTGAAATGAAAATTTCCTTTGGTGGGGTTCAACTGCAGAAACCTTTACAAACTGAATCAGAGGGGCTAGTGCTGTGGCATAGCAGGTCAAGCCACAGCCTGCAGTGCAGGCATCCCATGTGGGCACTGGTTCAAGTCCTGGCTGCTCCACTTCTGATCCAGCTCTCTGTTCTGGCCTGGGAAAGCAATGGAGGGTGGCCCAGGTCCTTGGGCCCCTGCACCCATGTGGGAGACCTGGAGGGAGCTCCTGGCTCCAGATTCGCTTAGCTCTGGCCATTGTGGCCAATTGGAGAGTGAACCAGTGGATGGAGGACCTCTCTCTCTCTGCCTCTCCTTCTCTCTTTGTAACTCTGACTTTGCTGTAAATAAATAAATCTTAAAAAAACTGAATCTAATCAATTTTGTAAGCAAAATCAGATACTTTCCCAGAAATTGTGACTATACTCCCCAAAAGTGTGCAGCAAGATTTTTAATCAGGGTTTCTTATTTTCTTAGCATTATCTACTAAATTAACCACACAGTAAATCATTGTGGGTTTTTCTGATCTTTGACCGCCACTTGTAATAACTAAGAGTTTAAATTTATCATCGGGCATGTCTTTTTCAACACATGCACTGATATTACCAGTTCAGTGAACATGGGGGCCACCTTTATAGGGGTTAAAATAAATTTTATTTTATTCCAATATGTGCACTAGTAGAGTTTCCCCAAGTGTGTAATATGATCCATTGATGCATCACTGATGATTGCAATACATGAGAGCCAGCATCTTTATAAAGGGTTAGACATGAGTAGCCCTAAGAACCTTGTTTATTTGTTTCAGTGTCTTAAAGTAGAATAGAGTCATTGTTCCTATCCTCGTGCTTTAAGCAAGCATCCATATGAAGTAACAGGGGTTCTATAACTACAATATAACTACCAGAACTTAAAATAAAAGTAGTGACAATTATCATCAAGTCTTGTGTTCACATTTGATTTTCTCCATTCCTCATATGTTTCTTTGAAACATGAGTTTGCTAAGCTAAGATTCATCAGAATTTGACTTGGATAGCACAGGGTTGCAGGTGAATTCTGATACATCATGTATGCTGTCCAGACAGCAGGACTGAGTACCTAGGAAATAGATGAATCATTCTTATTTCCTGATAGGAGGAGTGCTGAGGCTGTGGGAAATGTGTTTTCCCATGCCATGGTGTCACTGGCACAAAACCATGTGAGAAGATTTTTCAGGATCATTCAGAGCATTGGCCATTCTGCTCTCTCCTTTCCTAGAAATTTCAGGCTTTGTGGCCCCCAATGCTGCTTGATGGATTAAATGGATTCTGTATCCCTGAAGGTTGATCCCAGGAGAAAAGGTGATCCTACAGGCCACAGGGGAGCCCTGGGAAGTGGGACATGCATTCTCCACTGTGTGGAGCAGAAACACACATGATACTCAGGCGGCTGAGTCCGGATATTGAGGTGTTAGCCATAAGCCTCAGTCTGTGTGGGAGCCACAGTGGCACTGGATCCTCTGAACGGGAATCAGGAAAGGGGTTCTGTGGGCTGTGCTTCAAGAGATTCCCATGTCAGTGGCTGAGATTGTGGTATAGCAGTTAAGCTAAATGACTCTGTGTGCTTACACATGTTCAGAAGCTGATTACAGAAGCTCCATGAATGTGGTCGATGCAAGATTGCAGTGGGACAAGGGGACTGTGCAGACCACATGAGCAGGAAAGTGTACAGTAAGAATATTTCAAGCTCAGCCACTGAAGGATCCTGTTACTGACCTGTATAACATTGGTTTATCCATTTGAAGCATGAGGGCATTCCACCTACCAGTAAAATATCTCCCAAATCCTGATCGAAATCACTGCGAAGTGTGTGCAAGATCTATTACTATGGGGCAGTTTGGTTTGTGGAGTCTTTGTGGTGTCTCACCAACAAGTAAAAGGTCTGTTCCATTTCTGTGATGTGTGGCCTGCCCAGTACCTTCCTTGAGTTCATAGAAGTCTATACACAGTGTGGTTTTCATGAGCAGTGGGTTTATGGTGGAAATTAGGGTTCTGGATGAAGACCCCATTTCCTCTCTAACAAAGTGGTTCATGCTGAATGAAGGAGTGGACTCCATCAGTTGGAATCCACATGAAAGGACACCCCTCTGGTGCACACCCTCTCCCTAGAGCTTCATGGACTAGGCAAGGGAATCCTAGAATGCCTAAGGCCCAAGCAGTTGTTGATCCTTCTGCCCAGAGTGAGCAAGATTTTAGCGATGCTCTCTTATGTTAACTGTAAGCAAAAACTGGGTGATGTTTCAAATTTCACATGAACTTTGAGAAGGATGACACAGGTGACTTGAGAAACATACTCCCAAAATGTCCATAACTACCAGACTGAAATAAAGAGGCATATACTACATCTGGGTTTTCCCTTTGGGATGGCAAGAACCCAAGTTCTTATCCTCCCAGGCACATTAGCAGGAAGTTGCATTGCAGGTATAGAATAGCCAGGACACAAACCAAGCTCTTTGATCTGGGATGTGATTCATCCCAAGAAGCAGCTTAATCTGCTGCACCACAATACCCATCCCTCCTTTGGTTATTTTCTGTAGTTCTTGCTTGCACCCACATCTCCCATCAAGCAAGTCCCAGGTTTCATCACCAGATGACTGTCTGATAAGGCAAATTCCAGCAGGTACCTACTTTTCAAAGTATGTTAGTATTGTAGTCACTGATGTCCCATGGAAAAAAGGAAGTGAAATGGCAAAGGCAAGGATTATTGTGTTGAAGGAGTCTGTTAAAGCTTGGATCCCAGAAGGTGTGTCATTTGGACCAAGTACCAGAAAAATGCACTGCAATGATGTACTATAGTGTGTCCATTTTTTTTCTATATAGTTGTGGGGAGAAAAATCTAAATGACAAGGTGCATAAATTCTATGGATTTGGATTTGTAGGGATACAACCACAAGAGGTGTTCTACTATAAACAGTAACATGGAGCCCTGCATTGTGCATCTGTATCAATTAGAAATGCTTAACACTGACCAAGCATTTATTAATGTAGGTTTTAGTGACAGCATTATATTTTTTTCCATGGTGTACTGAAAATGATTTGAACAATAATCCTTAAAATAGAAATTAGTTCTCTTCAGTAACATTTTTCTTACAGAATTGAGGCTGACATTGTGGCACAGCAGGTTAAGCTATGATTTGCATTGCTAGCATCCCATATGGGTGCTGGTTTTGATCACATCTATTGTAGGCTTTGGGGGAGCAAACCAGCAAAGTAAGTAGCAAATAAATAATTTCACTAACCTGATAATTTGTAAAGCACTGTTCTCACACAGGGAGGCTCATTGCTTTTGTTTCTCGGCTCATTCTGTATTCCTTGTTCAACACAGTATGATCTTGCTTAGTGCAGTAGAATGTAGGAGCAAGCCAGATCAGCTCTCTCACAACTCCCTCCATTCACATTCCTTTACAGATACAGTTCTAGAGACCTCTACATGTGTCTGAGATAATGAAGACATCTCCAGTAAGTTCTTATTAACTTATTCCTCCATTGTTTTATGTTGTATTTTAGGAGCTTTAAGAGGTTGTGATAATTAAAATGGAAATGTAAAAGTAATTAAAACTCACTGTTGCAGAATACACATAAACAAGATAAAGTTATGTTTACAACACACTAGAACCATGTATTCTAATTGCAAATTGCCCTCTGGTTTTTCTGATTACATAACAAAAAGGCTATTCAATACATAATTCAAGCTGAAACTTAGAGCACTCTTGTGGGATGTAAAACCTAAAATAGTCTTTATTGGTCCTGTAGGTGATATAGTGGACAGTGGTTTTCTTAAAGAACTCTCTTATACATTTCTTCCAGCCATGCTGGAGCTAGTGTAAATTTATATATTTGGGCAAATCATTCTATTCTTCATTTGGAATTTAACCTACTCAAAATTCTCAAAATTCAATTCTTCAAGTACTTACCGAGAATATATGGTCAAAGCCTATATATATATTTGAGAGGTTGACTGAGAGTGGGGGAGATCAAGACAGAAAAAAAGAGACAGAACTCAATTGACTCAGTTCTGGAATACCCAGTGCAGCCAGGACTGGCCTAAGGCTACAGCTGAGAGGCAGGAATGTAGTCCTTGCCCACATTGCACAGTTACTTGAGTAATCACTACTGCCTCACAGCATCTGCATTAGCAAGCTGCTGGAATCAGGAATCAGGGTTGGGAATCAAACCACGGCACTCTGAATTTGGATTAGGGTTTCTCAGCTGACATCCTAGACACTAGTCTAAATGCCTACCCTCTTCTTTAATTTTTTCTCTGCAATATTTGAAACCAATGTAAGTGATCTGCTCCTGAATTTTTTTTTTCTTTTTTTTTTAACATGACCTCACTGGTGATTTCTCATCTTTCTCCCTGAACTCTTCTATTTTCTTCTCCTTACCATCACTCATCCAGGTATTCCATGTGGTCTCCCAGTCAACCCACCTTGCATGTCCCATCACTAATATGCCCCAGATGTCACTGTTATGGGATCATTTGTTCAACATACTTTCTGATTTACCTTGTGAGTTCTTCTCTCACTCATAGATTATTTGGAAATATATTTCTTCATGTTTAAATATTGGAGATTCTTCTGGTTTTCTTTTTTTCTTATGGACTTCTACCTTGAAAGTATGATCAGACAGAATGTTTTATTATTTTAGTCCTTAATTATAACTCAGCATATGTTTTGTTTGGTGATTATTTTTCACAGAGTGGCCTATGGATATTAATTAGGTCAATATGCTGTCATTCACATGTATAGTTGACTGATTTTTATGTTTTAGTACTATAAGAGATATATTAATTGTCTAATATTACTTGTATTTTTAAAAATTTCTTGTTAAATTGTGTGAATTTTGTTTTCTGCCTTTGGAGGCTTTGTTTTTTGTACATTAACATTTATAATTGTTATGTCATCCTAATGTATAATCCATTTATTATGATGTAAAGCCTTTCTATATCTGTGGTAATATATTTTTTGTTGAAGATATTTTGTTTGCTGCTAACTAAGTTGTCAACTTGAGCTTTTTTTTTAGAGACATTTTATTTATGTGAAAGCAGAATTGCAGAGAGATGTAGAGCAAGACAGAGGTCATGTATATGCTGGTTCACTTCTCAAATGACCACAATGTTCAGAGCTGAGCTAATCTGAAGCTGGGAGCCAGGAGCTTCTTCTGGTCTCCCACATGTGTGTTTGGGCCCAAGGACTTGGGCCATCTTCTGCTTTCTCAGGCCATAGTAGAGAGCTGGAATGAAAGTCAAACAACAGGACTCTAATGGTGCCCATATGGTATGCCAGCACTGCAGGCTAGGGCTTTAACCCACTGTGCCACAGTGCTGGCTCGAGCTTTTTTTTATTTTATTTATTTATTTGAAAGGCAGAGTTACAGGTAGGTAGAAAGAGAGCAAAAGAGGTCTTCCATTTGTTAGTTCACACCCCAGATGGCCACAATGTCCAGAGCTGCTCTGATCTGAAGCTAGGAGACATAAGCTTCTTCTAGGTCTCCCGCATGGGTACAGGGGCCCAAGGGCTTGGGCCACCTTGTACTAATTTCCCAGGCAATAGCTCCCTTGATCAGAAGTGGAGCAGCTGAGACTCAAACCAACGCCTACATGGAATGCTGGCACTGCAGGTTCTACCTGCTACACCACAGTGCCGGCCCCAAGAGCATTTTATAATTAGTTCTTAAGTCAACAACAGGAGTCACTGTGTACTTACTCCTCATGTGAGATCTCTTTACTTAATGTGTTGTTCAATGTGAATTCATGCTATAACTAGTACTGAAACAGTATTTTACACTTTATGTTCTGTGTGGGTGCAAACTGATGAAATCTTGACTTAATATATTATAAATTGATCTTCCCTATATAAAGATAATTTAAAATGAATCTTGATGTGAATGGAATGGGAGAGGGTGCAAGATGGGGGGGGTTGTGGGTGGGAGGAAAGTTGGGGGTGGGGAAGCCATTGTAATCCATAAACTGTACTTTGGAAATGTATATTAACTAAATAAAAGTTTAAAAAAAGACCTCTGTCTCTGTCTCTTCCTCTCTCTGTAACTCTTTCAAATAAATAAATCTTTGAAAGAATAAACCTTATTTTATATTAACAAAAGATTATGAGTTATAGAAACATTTCATCACTATTCCAAGGATGTATCATCCACAATATAATAAATTTCTCTTGCCCGCCTGTGCCAGAAAATTTTATAAGGATGTTAGGATGCTTGGAGAAAGATCAATTTCCTTGCTGTTAGGACCTACTAGACCCATTTTAAGAAGAGAGTGAAGGGCTAGCACTGTGGCTTAGTGGGTAAAGTCACCAACTGCAGTGTTGGGATCCCATATGGGTACTGGTTCGAGTCTCAGCTGCTCCACTTCAGAGAGGCAGAGTTATAGACAGAGAGATGGAGAGACAGAGAGGTCTTCCATCTGCTCTTTCACTTCCCAAATAGCTGCAAACAGGAAGATATCTACTTTCAACACATAACATATGCCATGCAGTAGGGTTCACATTAAATTCTTCACAGTGAGAAGAAGGGTAATCATTAAGCTTGTGTGAATCTGGATCAACTTTCATTCTGGGCTGTGAATTCATTGTCCTTTCCAACAGAGTTCGGTTCCTTCATGACCTGTGTGCTCTCACATTTTCAGACATAGCAGTTGATCCTTCACAGTGGAATTTTTTCCATTAACCAACTGTGAAGACATCTTTCTCACTCAGCTTCTATTTAAGATTCACATTTGAAATGCCAAGGTTCCCTTGAATTCTTTGGAGTTGAGTCTATTGACTGTATCTTCTATCATATGCATCTGTGCAATGCTGAAATTAAGGGTGCTTTGCTCCTCTCTGCTGTAATCTGGAGTATTCTTTTGCAGTCTCACACAATATGAGTTGTGGCTACTTGGTGTTGTCAGGTAGAAAGTGGGGCATGAAGTCTTATCTTTTTCCTTTGTGGGTATGTATTGTTGGCAGTACTAGATGGCCTTGAGTTTCAGGAGGAGGAAAAGAGATTCCAGGTTTGTAACTAATTGAGAATGTGTCCTGCTGCAGGTAGAAATAATAAAGTATTATTTTCTGGGTTATTATTTAATATATTCCTATTTTCCAAATAAATCTCTCATATTGAAAATTCATATGAAACATTAGGTGGGTAGTCAACAGAAGGAGGAAAACCAAAAGTCCATATCTGCAGATGACATGATTAGACCCTCAGAAACAGCTCCACAGCCCATCAAAAACCTGTGACAATGGATGAACTATTGCAGGAGGAGGTAGGTCAGGTAGTCCATACCTAAGGTGGACTCGGGCCGCTCCACCCACGCTGACCGACCCCGGACTGGGACTTCATCCTACCCACCATTTTCACACCTGATCCCGCTTCCCAAACGAGAAGGAGTAAGCCTTCTTCCAGGCCGAGAATGACGGCCACCTCTCACAGACTCTGAGGCCTGAGGAACCCGTGGCAGCTGTGTGCAGCCACAAGCCAGGGGCGCAGGGCTCTTCTCTGAACTCACAGTAACTGTTGCCAAGCAACACCTAATACACAACTGTGCAGGCATGCCTTGCTCTGGAGCTCTGTGGGCTGCACATGCGCACAGAAGCCTGGTGGCCAGAGTGCTCAGTGTGCATGTGCAGGGGGAATCGGAGCATTTGGGTTGCTTTCCAAGATCAGTGGGACTTGACTAAGCCTCGGTGATGTTTTGGAAAAGCAGTCCCTGCAATCCGGCATGACTAAGCTGGTGCAGGGTGTCAGGCGCTGAAGGCCTCATGCAGAGTCAACTCCCTGGAAACCCCTCTCCCAGAATCACCTGATCCCAAAGTGGATTCCCCCTCCAGATCCCCCGGGGTCCTAGTCAGTTTCCATGGGAATGCAAGAAAGGAAGCCATGATTTCACACACACACACACACATAGTATACATACCACAGAGGGAGTCACACATTTCATTTCTAGAAACGGTTTCGACTGCTGATACACTACTAAACCAAACTTTTGTTCCTGTCTACCTTGCATTTCACATTTGGAAAATGATTGTTCAAACTCTAACCAGTGATTGTCAGTTCCTCAGATTCCTGGGTTGATAACATTCTCCTCCTCTTCTCCTAACCCTCATCTGGATGTCATGTCTATAAAATGTTGCTACTGATCCATTCGTGATAACATTGATTCCTGTGAATGTGAAATCGATGCACACACCTACCCTCTATTCATGAATATTCCAATACAGAAAAGCAGTCCCAAGAAAGACTTCCAGAAGTGTGAAGCAGTTAAAGAAGCAGAAGTTGCAGCAGGCGTGAAGGTGCAGCAGGTGAAGCTGCCATGAGAGACAATGGCATCCATATGCAAGTTCCATTGGGAGTCCTGGAGACTCTGTGTCTAACCCAGCTTCTCACTAATGCACATGTGAAGGAGGTGCTTCCTGATCCTAGTCCATGATTCCCTGCCACCGACACCCAAGTCGGAGACCGGGATAGAGCTCCAGGATCCTGGATCCTGCCTGGCCCAGCCCAAGTTCTTGAAGGAATCTGAGAGAGGGAACCTCAGATGTGAGATCTCTCATTCACTCCTCCATTGAAGCAAATACATGTCTGAGAAAATGAGAAAAATGTTACAAAGAATAATTTCTAAGAATAATATAAAAAAGCAATGAACATCCTATTGGGATCTGCCCACTCTAGTTTTTTGATCCTTTAAGCATAGAGAAAAAATGTATAGATATCTAATGAATTGCACCCAGATTATCTTTGCAGGTTTAATCAACTGAAGTCAATTTATCATTCTTTCCTTTTCTCACAGACAATTTTCATGAACGTCCACATTTTCCCAATGACTGCTTTGGCCACTCGTTCCCATAACAGGGCAATACTACGACTTCAGGAAGCATTGTTTTGATTCACTCATTTACCCACTCACTCAGGAAAGCAACACTTCCCGGGACTATCAAGTCACAGTCACAAACCTGAGAGAAGCCAAAAGGATGAAAGCTTGATTTTACCCTATATTCATGTGGAGAACCAGATGGAGGAAAAGTAGAAGAGCAAAGTCATCTGTCAGTTCCCCTCAGACCTGGAACCAGACAAAGATATCAACTCTCACCACTCTTATTTCATGAAGTATTGGAAGCCTCATCAAGAGCAGTCAGGGCTGTCACTCTCTGGGATCAGGACAAAGTAGGGTGGTCAGTCCCAGAGGGGTGGAACAAAGCAGTACTGTCAATCCCAGGGGTTGGGAAAAAGCAGGGCTGCCAAGCCCAGAGGTGGGGGACGAAGCAAGACTGCCACAGCCATAGGGCCAGGAAAAAGCAGGGCTGTCACTCATAGAGGGCCAGGACAAAGTAGGGATTTCACTCCCAAAGGGGCAGGATAAAGCAGCACTGTCATTCCCAGGGGTCAGGACAAGGCAGGGCTGTCACACCAAGAGGGGCATAACAAAGTATTACTGTCAATCCCAGGGGGTGGTACAAAGCAGGGCTGTCACTCCCTGAGGGGCAGGACAAAGCAGGGCTGTCACTCTCAGGGAGCAGGACAAGGCAGGGCTGTCAGTCCCAGGGGGCAGGTCAAAGCAGGGCTGTCACAGCAAGAGGGGTGGGACAAAGCAAGGCTGTCACTCCCTGAGGGGTTGGACAAAGCAGGGCTACCAATCTCAGGAAGCAGGACAAAGCAGGGCTGTCATTCCCAGGGGTCAGTACAAAGCAAGGATGTCACTCCCACAGGGGTGGGATAAAGCAAGGCTGTCACTTCCAGGGGAGTGGGGAAAAGCAAGCCTGTCACTTCTGGAGGGCAGGACAAAGCAGGCTGCCATGCCCAGAGGGGCGGGACAAAGCAAGTCTGCCACAGCCATAGGACCTGGACAAAGCAGGGCTGTCAGTCCCAGGGAGTGGTACAAAGCAGGGATGCCACACCCAGAGGGGCAGGACAAAGCAAGACTGCCACAGCCAGAGGGCCTGGACAAACCAGGTCTGTCACTCTGACAGGGGCAGGACAAAGCAAGGCTGTCAGTCCCTGGTATGTGTAACTGCTCCAGTCTGTAAAGATGGAAGAATTTAGCAGCCAGATTTATCTAAATCTTAGGGGAGTATAGTTAACATTAAAAAAGGAAAAAGAAGTAAAAGCAGAGCCAGGGCCATGGCATAGTAAGCTAATCTACCTGCAGCACCAGCATCCCAATATGTGTGCAGTTCATATCCCAGCTGCTGCACTTCTAATCCAGTCTCTGTTATGGCATGTGTAAGCAGTGGAAGATGGTCCAAGTGCTTGGACCTCTGCACCCATATGAACACCAAGAAGAAGCTCCTGGTTCCTGCCTTTGGATCAGCTAAGCTCCAGACATTGTGGCCACTGGGCAATGAACAAGGAGACAGAAGACATTTCTCTCTGTCTCTCCCTCTGTCTGTAACTCTGCCTCTCAAGTAAATAAATAAAATCTTAAGAAAGATTTGTTACTCTCCTCCTATTGAATCCACTCTCACCTGTTCTAACACTGGATAGCAATCTTTAGTAATATTCATGAAGCACCTGACTCTCCCGTGTCTTTGGTCCCCTCTTCTTAACCATAGTACTCATTACTGAAGCTCAGGGCCCTAATTTCTGTACCTGATGTATTATTACTGCTCTGAGTCACCCAAATCATTCAAAACAACATGCAACACTGACCTTCACCTGTAGATGGAGCTCTGAAGGTCAAAAGAGAGAAGGGAGCAAAACCTGTGGACACATTTTGGGTGGCAATGGTTCACATTAAAGCTCAGGGGAAATGTCTAAGACTCTCCTCAGCCCTATTACCAATCACTCACCACTGGCTTTCCTATCTTGATCTGATAACCTCTTCACAGCTGTGGGCAGCCACAGGCAGTCACTCCCTTTGTTTACACTTAAACATATGGATGGAGACTTCCTGGCACAGACAATTAGACTAAGGAGATTCCAGGAAGAGGCAGGAAGAACCTTATCTCACTACTATATCTCTCACAAGAGATGATATAGATAATCAGTCACACCTGAAACCTGCATTTATCACCTAAGTGTAATCAATAATTAAGAACCCTATCTGGAACTCTTTGTATCCTTAAAAGCCTTTTTGATATGTAAATCTTTTGTGCTCCTTCTTGTAAACAACTGGTCATGTTTAAATACTACTGGATTTGTTGAATAAACAAACAAACAAACAAACAAAACCTTGTTCAGGACTTGTCTTGGCTCCATTCTTTGTGTCCTTGTCCCTGCATTCCCAGTCTCTGTTTCAGGAAACCTGGTTCTTTGTGCTGCAGGCCGGCACAAGTGGCGCCTGAACATGGGACCTGATAATTAAAGAAGTAGTGAGGAACCTGGATTCATGGAGTCATGACTATAGAAGTGTACAATTTGTGGTGAGTACCCAACACCAAAATTGTGGAGATTTTTTTGAGCAGGCATTATGGGACAAGCATCAGGAAAACCGTCAAGTAAAGGCAGTCAAGGCATTATTGCAGATGCGAGGAATAGGGTTAAAAAAGAAAGCAATAAATTATGGAAAGCAGAGTTTGATGACCAATGCTGCTGCACTGCTAAGTTAAATAGCCAGGGGGGAAATCCTGATTGGAATGCCAATATGCTGTCCAGAGAAGGTGAATTCAAAGACCTTAAAAGACAAATGGTTCAGCCCATTGCAGTTTTCCAAGGAACTGCTTCTGTGGCCAGGCATGCTTGGAATATATTACGATCTAAAGGAGCAAAAATTGGTGAGTCCTTGTCTAAGACTATTCAAGGACCAGATGAGCCTTATGCTGATTTTGTTAATAGATTAATACAGGTATCAGGGAAGATATTTGGAGATCCTGAGGCTGGTATGCCTTTTGTTACCCAGTTAGCATTTGAAAATGCCAACACTCCCTGTCAGCAGGCACTTTGTCCTTACCAAAAGAAAAATGATTTGGATGGATATATTAAGATGTGCAGATATTGGCCCCTCTTATTCAAAAGGTTTGGCCATGGCTGCTGCTTTACAGGGAATTTCCTTGAAAGAGTCAGCTCAAAGGGCAGAAATGAATAAGAAGGAATGTTTTAAATGTGGAAAGAGAGGTCATTTACAAAAGAACTGCCCGCAAAATGATACTTCAGGTAACAATAGAAATAGGAGCATCCCCCCCTTTTTATGTCCCAAATGTAAATGGGGAAAGCATTGGGCAAATGAATGCCTCTCAAGGACCTATAAAGATGGTGGCAATCCCTTAGTTAACAATATTTCAGGAAATGGGAGGAGGGGCCAGCCCCAGGCCCCACAAGAAATCTATGGGGCCATGACTCTCCTCCCCCAACAACCTGTCTGGGACATTAGCACCCTCTGGAGAGCAACCCCAGGGAATGCCGGATTGGACCTCAGCGTCTCTAAGCACAAAATATTAACCCTGGATATGGGACCAGGTCCTCCCTGCAGGAGTTTTTGGGCCTCCACCACCCAGCATGTTTGCATTACTCTTGGGATGCGGTAGCTTAACAATGAAAGGCTTACAGGTTTTTCCTGGTGTCATTGACAATGATTATTCAGGGGAGATAAAAATCATGGCCCAAGCTGATAATGTTGTAATAACACTTTCCCCAGGACAGCGGATCACACAATTGATTTTGCTTCCATTAAGCTGTAATTCTAACTACAAGGCTACCTGTAGGGGCAACAAAGGTTGTGGGTCCTCAGATGTTTTCTGGCTAGAACCTATCACAAAAGATCACCCCATTATTGCATTGAAATTAAATGGAAAAAATTTTAAAGGGTTATTAGACACAGGAAACTGGAAAAAACATCCATCTATGACTCAGTTGAGAGGGATAGGACAGAGTCAGGACTTAGAACAGAATGCTGAGTTTATCAAATGGGAGGATGATGCTGGCCATACCGGAATTTTTAAACCTTATATTTTAAAGGTCTTGCCTACCAATCTATGGGGACGAGATATCCTATCCCAATTAGGTGCAATCCTGTGTAGCCCTAATGAGATAAAACCCCTTGGGCCTACTTGTGAGGTGTCTGTAATAAATAGTCCTGATAGCCAACTTTCAAAAATAAAAAAACCCTTAGTGGCCACTGCTCAGCCTGTCACCCATGCTGACAAAATTCATTGGTTGACTGATGAACCTGTGTGCGTGGAGCAGTGGCCTTTAATGCAGGGAAAAATAGTAGCTGCTCAAGCCCTGGTTGAGGAACAACTGCGGGCGGGATATATCATCTTGTCCACCTCCCCCTGGAATAGCCCCATCTTTCTGATCAGAAAAAAATCAGGGAGATGGAGACTGCTGCAGCATCTCCGAAAAGTTAATGCTACTATGCAACTTATGGGGCCTTTGCAGCCTGGGTTACCAAACCCTTCAGCCATTCCAAAGAATTCATATATTGCTGTCATTGATTTAAAAGATTGTTTTTATACTATCCCCCTCCATCCTGCCAATTGTTGCCGGTTTGCCTTCAGCGTGCCCTCCGTTAATTTCAAAGAACCTATGAGAAGGTATCACTGGCAAGTCCTCCCCCAAGGTATGGCCAACAGCCCCACCCTGTGTCAACAGTTTGTCGCTTCAGTGATTTCTAGTGTCCGAACTCAATTCCCTTCTCTTTATATAATTCATTACATGGATGATATATTGCTTGCTGGACTCAAAGAATCCGAAGTACACCTGTGTTTATCCATTATGAAGGAACAATTATGTAGGTACGGTTTACAAGTTGCACCCGATAAAGTGCAATTGCATTATCCATATCACTATCTTGGTTTTCAACTTTATCCTAGAAAAATTGTCCCACAAAAGGTGACTCTACGATTAGACACCCTAAAAACCTTAAATGATTTTCAGAAATTATTAGGAGATATAAATTGGATTCGGCCTACCCTACATTGAACAACTGGAGATTTAAAGCCACTTTTTGATATCTTAAAGGGGGATCCTGACCCTACTTCCCCCAGGGAACTCACTCCTGAGGCACGAATAGCTTTACAAAAGGTTCAAGATGTTTTACAGAGAAATTTCCTTACTTACTTTGATTACAGTAAGCCCTTGTATTACTTAGTATTAGCAACTGCTTATTTACTTATGGGTTTGTTCTGGCAAGGTGCTCCCCTGCTTTGGATTTACTTAAATAGTTCTCCTAAAAAAATCAATTGTTCCTTATTATTTGGCTGTTGCTGAATTGATCTCTAAGGGACGATTAGAGTCCAGGAAAATTTTTGGATCTGAGCCCAATGTTATATGTCTTCCTTATACCGGTCAACAGGTTTCTTGGCTTCTTTCCTTTACCGATGATTGGCCACTGGCCCTGGCTCATTACTCTGGCCAGACCTCAAATTCTTACCCTGTTAACAAGCTTGTACAATTCTTTCAATCTCATGCTTGCATTTTTCCTAAGGTCACTAGCTTCAACCCCTGCTTTCAGCTTCTCTCGTTTTCACTGATGGATCTAAACAAGGAAAGGCCGCTGTTGTATATGACAAGTGTACCATTTCCTTCTCTACTCCCTTTTCTTCTCCACAACTGGTAGAATTGGCTGCTGTTGTCATGGCATTGCAGATTACAGTGCATACTCCCGTTAATATTTATACTTATAGTAAATATGTTTTCTATTCTGTACCACTATTGGAAACTTGTTCTGTATTTTCTTCTGTTTCTTGGGCTACCCCACTATTTACTCATATCCAATCCTTAATCCATGAACAGGTGCAGCCATTCTACATTGGCCACATTCGTGCTCACTCTGACCTACCTGGTCCCTTACATGATGGTAATAGACTTGCTGATAGTATTTTACGTGTCTATTCCATAGAAGAAGCATCCCGTGGTCATGATTTGCATCACCTCAATACCCAGACCTTACGATTAAGATATGGAATCACCTGGGAACAGGCAAGGCAAATTGTAAAATCCTGCCCTTCCTGTGTCACATTTCTCCCGGTCCCTCATTATGGTGTAAATCCTAGAGGTTTTATGCCTAATCAGCTTTGGCAGATGGATGTTACCCATTTTCCTGAATTTGGTAAACTAAAATACATACATGTCTCTTTAGATACATGTTCAGGTTTTGTTTTTGCCACCCCCCAATCCAGCGAGGCTGCCAAACATGTCACCTCTCATTGCCTTCAGGCCTTTGCTGTTCTAGGAACCCCTATACAGATAAAAACTGATAATGGCCCAGTGTATACTTCCAACTCTTTTAAGCACTTCTGTGGTAACTTCCACATCTCTCATATCACCGGGATTCCTTATCCCCAGGGACAAGGTACTGTGGAACATGCACATGCCACATTTAAAAATTATTTACAAAAAATAAAAAAGGGGGAATATGGGACCATGGCCCATTCCCTGCAAAAATGGCTATCACATGCTCTTTTCATCTTAAAATTTTTAATACTGGACAATCAAGGGAAATCTGCAGCTGATCGTCACTGGCATTCTGAAACCAAAAGACAACAAGTCTATGGGAAGTAAAAAGACCCTCTAACTGCTCAATGGTATGGACCTGACCCTGCTTTAATATGGGGACGTGGACATGTTTCTATATTCTCGCAAAAAGACAATGAAGTACGATGGTTACCTGAGTGACTGGTGTGGCAAACAGACAATGTCACGAAGCAGCCCCTTGATCTTCATTATGATAACATTGCTGATCAGGATCCCCCTGAAGATGAAAGAAGCTTGCCGGCTCACATCAAGCCAAACCTACATTACCACCTCTGTTGGTTCGCCGGTAATTCTAACTTGTTCATGTACTTAATTAAAACAGCAGGGTTTGTACAATGGGTAAGGAACAATCAACCCTTGTTCCGTATAGGGAGGGATATAGTTGAAAATCAATGGCTTAATGTGACTGATCAATTGAAAAGGGAGAATACTGATTTTAGCATATCAAAACTGGTCACATTGACAGACTCTGGTATACCTTTGTCAATTCTGGAAAAGAGGCCTCATTGCTGTATTGGTCAAAAACTGTTAAAGTAATTCTTATGGTCAATTCCTCCTTCTCTGTCGAAAGTAGCAATTTCTGGCTACATTTAGCTGCCATTAACTACTTACTACTGAAAGATCGTATAAGCTGTGACTTGGTTCCTGGAGGTTGCTGCTTTAATATCTCAAATAATGTTCCTTACATAAAATATCTGGTACGGCAGCTACAAGGTGAACTTCAGCATATGTTTCTAACTAATCCCTTTTCTTTTGGTGACTCTCAATGGACCCACTGGCTTTTGATGTTGCTGGGTCCTTTGTTGCTGCTCCTGCCTATTTGTGTGTGCCTCCACTGTATATTCCAATGCCTCTCTGTGTCATTTGGTGCTGTTTGGTCTGAGATTTTAACGTTGCGTTCACAGCTTCACCCCCGAGCCAAAAAGGATGGCATTGAATTCCAATGATGGGTAAGACTCGGTCTCCTTGTACCAACCTAAGACAGGAGCCTCAGAGAATGTCTGGGGTGTCCAATGATAGGTGAGGACAAGAAGAGACATGGGCAACCTAAGACAGGAACAATGCCTCACAAAATAAAAAAGGGGGAAATGTGGGCAGCCACAGGCAGTAGCTCCCTTTGTTTACACTTAAACAAATGGATGGAGACTTCCTGGCACAGACAATTAGACTAAGGAGATTCCAGGAAGAGGCAGGAAGAACCTTATTTCACTGCTATACCTCTCACAAGAGATGGTATAGATAATCAGTCACACCTGAAACCTGCATTTATCACCTAAGTGTAATCAATAATTAAGAACCTTATCTGGAACTCTTTGTAACCTTAAAAGCCTTTTTGATATGTAAATCTTTTGTGCTCCTTCTTGTAAACAACTGGTCATGTTTAAATACTACTGGATTTGTTGAATAAATGAGCCTTATTCAGGACTTGTCTTGGCTCCATTCTTTCCTTGTCCCTGCATTCCCACTCTCTGTTTCAGAAAACCCGGTTCTTTGTGCTGCAGGCCTGCACACACAGTGTCTTACCTTCTCCAAATGTGAAAGCAATGTCCACCAGAGCAGAGTTTGCTCAGGACATTCTGGCAATTTCTCAACCCCCTATACTATAAGATAGCACTTTGGGAGACCGAACAAGGCCTAAAGATGTCAAGTAAACACAGTCTTAGGACTTTTCTTTTGCCAGTTCCAGACACACACTCCCATAGAGGCCCTGAATGACTGTAGGACTTTTTAAATGCAGCAAGGAAAAGAAAACACAAATGCACTAGTAACAGGAACATTGATAAAAATCTAGAAAAGTTTTCTGAATGTGTGAAAAGTTAATTTGTCTTTACATTTTTGTTTGAAATTTGCATGATGTCTAATCCTCAGAGG
The DNA here is from genome assembly GCF_051225735.1 of Oryctolagus cuniculus. NCBI lineage: Eukaryota > Metazoa > Chordata > Mammalia > Lagomorpha > Leporidae > Oryctolagus > Oryctolagus cuniculus. Next base: position 26,019,833 of record NC_142882.1, on the reverse strand, counting down.
CCTAACCAAAGTTTTAGTTACAAATAATGCAAGTTTCCTAAAATAGAAACAAATAAAGGTAAGGCAGAAAGTTTGTCTTTCCTCCTTTTAAATCCAGCTCCTAAATTTCTCACTACTTTAGTCTTTAAATAAAAACCTCACTGCTCAGAACAGAAGTGGCCTCATTCCAACAAACACAAAGGCTTGTCTCTGAATGGCTGCCAGCTGGCACCTGGCTACTCCCATCCAAGGTAGAGGAGATAACATCCAGTGAAGTCCACAGAATGTTTCAAAGGCAAACAGCCCACTACCACATGCATGGAATGGACAATGCCAAGTGTCACTTTTTTTTCCAGCTTTCTTCTTTCTCATTGAATTAGCCACACTCACCTACATCTTGATAAAGCTATGTGCTAAGTAGGTCTTCAAAGTACCTGAATTTCTAGTGAGAGCTCATGGTGATTCAGTAGTGGTAAGGCTGAAAGCTATGTTAAATTGTTTCTGGGTCCTACAGAAGCACAGCACTTGCTTATCCCACTGTGTTATAGCTCTCTAAAAATACAGCCAAAATCCCTTTGCCTGGGTAGGCAAAGGTTGCCTTGTGTTTCACTCTTGAATCCCTAGGAGAGACAAAAGGGCCAACATCCCTTTGGAAAACAGAAAGCGAATTAACTCTTTACATCACCCTCTTTTGAAGGTTAGCTGAGATGGGAGACACTAATATTCTCAGATTTCTCATTCAAGGTGTGATTCAAAGTCCCTTAGTGCCTCAAACTCTTCTCTACTCTCATCAACTTAGGTCATCTATAAGGCCTTTTGAAAGTCTTAACAAATAAAGCCATTGCCAGCAGCTCTGGCAAACCTATGACCTCTGGTGGGAGTCCCAGATGCTCAATTTAAGATCCAGATCCCTGCTGATGTGCCTGGGAAAACAATGGAGGGTGATCCAAGTTCTTGAATCTCTTAATCCAAGTGGGAGATCCAAAAGAAACCCCGGGCTTTGGATCAGCCCATCTCTGGCCATTGCAGCCATTTGGGGAGTAAAGCCGTGGATGGAAGATCTCTCTCTCTCTCTCTCTCTCTCTGCCTTTCAAATAAAATAAATAAATCTTTTTTTTACAGGCAGAGTGGACAGTGAGAGGGAGAGACAGAGAGAAAGTTCTTCCTTTTGCCATTGGTTCACCCTCCAATGGCTGCCACAGCCAGCCCGCTGTAGCCAGCGCACCATGCTGATCTGATGGCTGGAGCAAGGTACTTATCATGGTCTCCCATGGGGTGCAGGGCCCAAGTACTTGGGCCATCCTCCACTGCACTCCCTGGCCACAGCAGAGAGCTAGCCTGGAAGAGGGGCAACCGGGACAGAATCCGGTGCCCAGACCAGGACTAGAACCCAGTGTGCCGGCACCACAAGGTGGAGGATTAGCCTAGTGAGCCACAGCACCAGCCAAATAAATAAATCTTTTTAAAGGAAAACCTTTTGGTGTTACAGTCGAATTAGAGTTGAATTGCTCTTGCCACCCCAAAAACGCTCCAAGAGACCTTCTCTCATGTAATTAACAAAGGGTAAAGTTTATTGATGTTCCGACATGTCGGGGCCCCCGTCCCAGTACAGGCGAGCGGCCTCGAATAGTCTTGGGTTGGGGTTTTTATACACATTGAAACAAAGAAAATCAATCATTGCATAGAGCAGACAGTGGTATAGAGTAAACAATTGATAAAAGTTAAGTGATTTTACAACCAGTTGATTTATGAATACAGGGAGTATCAAAAAGCCTCCTATTGCCAAAAGGGAGGGCCACACAAGATTGCAGGAACTGCCTTGATGATACCTAGGAATGCAGCCGAATGGCGATAAGGGACACCTGGTGGAGTCAGGGGTCCAGGAGGCAGAGATATATGGTGACTTCTTCTATCTCACTTAGGTGAAACTGAGGTTACGCTCACATTGGGGTAATTTACTGACCAATTAACTTTATAGAGAATGGCTATGCAGAGCAAGTCTAACGAGGTCAGGAAAGTTCACCAGAGGAGGTTGGGGGGGGAAGCGGCTTTTAACTTTTTAACCCTTCATTGGAATCTGTAGACAGTATATATATAGTATATACAATCAACTAGACTGACAAATCCAAACAAAAATTAACCATCGTCATTAAGAAATGCTTCCAGGTTTGAATGCTGACTTTGTCATGCTTAGCAATAGCATCTTGGGTAATCTCTGTTCCTCTTCATCTGGAAAATGATAACAATAGTTATATCTAGTGCTTAAGCAAAAAATGAAATGGGACAACACATTTAGAATACTAATAGTCATGTCTGGCATATAATGACTCATTAAATACTGGTTAACCACTATTACTATTATGTCCTAACAGGCTATTTCCAATGGGCTACCCTTGAGTTCCCATACTCTGAATTTATAAGCTCAATCAACACATCATGTAGCTGCAGAGGGATCAATGTCTCCCATATTCCTCCCTAGAGTGCTCTAGACTACACATAGGGCAAACTATATCCAAGGAGACTCTTAAGAATACACAACACAAATGGAATTCAAGGGCCAGTGCAGTAGTGCAGTGGGTTAATCCTCCACTTGCAGTGCCCGCATCCCATATGGGTGCCAGTTCTAGTCCTGGCTGCTCCTCTTTGAATCTAGCTCTCTGCTGTGGCCTGGGAAAGCAATAGAAGATGGCCCAAGTGCTTGGGCCCCTGCACCCATATGGGAGACCAGGAAGAAACACCTGGTTCCTGGCTTCAGATTGGTGCAGCTCTGGCTGTTCTAGCCATTTGGGGAGGGAACCAATGGAGGGAAGGACTTTCTGTCTCTACCTCTCAATGTCTGTAAATAAATGAAATCTTTTTTAAAAAAAGAAAATGGAATTAAAAGGTAAGTTAATTTTATTACAATTAAAAAATTGATACCTAGTTTTTCTCTGACACACATTTTTAATGAAATTTTTGAAGACTCCTCATGTACCCTAGGCTCTATCATGGGCAACATATTGATTTTCAGAGTCCTTTTGCTTGCACACTATATTTTCTCACTTGATTTAACTCACATATAAAAGCTTTAGAAAATCATGGGAGTAGCCATTAATAGGTCAGGCCTCCCAATATCAGTAGTCACTGGGTTCCACACTCCCCTTCCTTCTCACAGCTAAGTTCAGCTAAGTCAAAGAAAAAAGGGTAGTTCTTTGTATTTTATTCCTGAAAACATCAATCTTAAGACATTTTAAGTCCTCTTTTAAAGCTTCAAGTTGGAGAGAGAACATTTATCCAAGGTCCATGATCTAGGTAGCTGATTATTTTTAGCACTTTGAGCAAGAATTGTTAATGAGTTTTTAATCTGAAGGGCTTAAATCACCAAAGTGTTCCAAGTTTCAGGGAAGCACCACAGAATTCAAAGGAAATCTCATCAATCGCTTTTATCAGTTCACTTCCTGACACTCACCTTCCAATAAAAGCAGCCAAAAGACTTTCTAAGATCACAGATACACTTTAGTGGAGCCACATTCCATGTCCTTGTTTATAAATTGGTTTTTAAATGGTCAGGGATTGAGGTAATATACTTCATCTCCATTACACAAGTCCACAAAACAATACAAACTTTGTGCCAAGAAAGAGGAGACAGAGCATGAAGCCACAGGCAGTCCAGGTTTATTCAGAAGGTTTATTCACTCCAAGGTGAATGCATGACAGAGAGTTCCCAGCAAGCACACAGCAAAGAGAGAACCCCCTGTCTTACAGACTAGTGCTTTATATTGTACAAAGTAGTGGGAAGGAGCTTGGAGGTCTGAGCTAAAGCAGAGCTGCTGAGATAGAGAAGTGCTTGGGCTAGATTTAAAGGTCCGTTGAGGTCACAGTGTGAGCTGGGAGTGGTTCGGAATGAGGCTGGATTCTGAGGCTGAGCTGCTGAGATAGAGGGAGACAGCTTGGGAAGAGTGAAGGAGATCTCAGGCTGATAGCAGGAGCTTTCATATGTTGTTGTGTCCAAAAGTTGAGGCAGGACAAGGATGGTCATGGTGGGGGTGGGGGGAAGAGGCTGTATTAGCAAGACAAACAGGAGCCTGCTTGTTGTGTAGGTGAGAGGTCAACATGGATGTAAGAATTTTTCTTCCTCCATCACTGTGTATGATACATCCAGAATAAAGGATAATTGATGGAAAATTTCTGATATAAATTCTATCATAAAAATGTAGCCAATCATAATCTTTTGCAGTTAAGATAGATTTCTGTGGGTGATCCCATGGGACTGCCTGCCCTGCCCCATGCAGAAAGTTGAGAGGGCATGGTGCACCATGCTTGCTGGGAGGGACCCCACAGTCTGGCTGCTGGCAAGTTGCAGGAGCTCCAGGCCCATTTCCTCCATTCCCCACTTCCTGTTGGAAGCCTTGTGGCTGTGCTTTTGTGGTTCATAAACAGAGAGCTGATAAGCAACAGCCAGATGTGGGCTGGTTGCACAAAGGAGCCCAGGAGCCTATGAGTCCTATGTGACCTAGAAGTCAATTAGTTAGAAGCCTTTTGGCATGCTGCCCCTTCTGCCCTATAGAATTACTGTTACCACTTTCAGGCTTTTTTCTTCCCCACTTACCCTATACAAATCTGTGCCTGATTGCTAATAAACAGACATGCTCATCAGGTCTGTCTCCGGTGCTTCTTGTTGAGTGATGCTTTCACTCTTCCAGCCTAACAAATGAGAGTCTCACACAAAGAGACCACAGATGTCAGCCTTTCGATAATGGGATTCACGTTTGGCTGCCTTTCAGCTGGGAATCTGAGGAAATGTCTAGCAAGGGTAAATGCCATAGGAGTTGTCAGAGACCTAGTAGAGAAAATGATGTGCACCACCAATGGCAAAATCCAGCTCTAATGACAGAACTCCAAACCCCCAATATGGAGCCACACATTTAGCATCTTTCAAGTCAGCAAAGAGTACTTATATTTTGCAAGAACTCTCAGTCAAGTCTCAAGCTATATGCATGCCTCTATTTGTTTTAAGAAAATATTATTTGTTGGGTCATTTTAGGAAAGACCAGCAGAATATTAGCCACATTGGGCCCTTTATTCACAAGTTCCTACATCATTACTAGCACCAATTCAGATTTAAGAGGAGGGCAATTGCTAACCTTGAATGTGCATCTTGGGGAAGGGGCTAAGGGGATGTAGTATTTCCTATCTCTTTGCTCATTTTCTAGCTTGCAAACCTCCCTTGCCCTTCTCTAGTAGCCCCAGGTAAGAAATCAGCCTGCTTCACTTGCTCACAGGTCCTTCTTGAAAATCCCATGGCCCACTCTCCCTCTGTCAGACCCTCATTCATATCAGGCATGTGGGTGAATGCAGGGGACAGCACCTAACATTGCATATACGGTTGTCATTATGACCTGCATACATTAGCCAGAATTTCATCTGGTGGTCTCTCAGCATCACCCACCCAGGTTGTTGCACTCGACTCAGGCTCATCTAAGTTCAGAGGAGCATAAAGGGAAGGACATGTATTTAGGAGACCACCCTGCCTTGCAGGGCTAACCCTGCCACATCATCCCCTGAAAATATTGTTGCTATGGCAACTTTCCAACCTTGAGGCCAGTGCTTCATACTTCCTCTGACTGTAGGTCTACACATATCCCTTGGCCTCATCAGGCACTCCAGGAGCAGACTCCATGCATACTGCAGTGCTGGTCAGGCAGAGACAGGATTAGCTCAAACCACTGCCACCAGTCATCCCTGATGTGTCAACAGCTGCAGGCAGTACCACAAAGCCACAACTCACAAAACGTCTTCAGGCCTTCTGTGATCATCCTACTCTGTGGGCAAATGTGTGATGCAGCAAGCCTCTGAGTCTTCTGCTGTATCCTTTGACCAATGGGCTCTAGTGGGGCAGGGCTTTTCCTCCCCAAATGCTTTCTACACTCTCAAGATAGTGCCTGTCCAATTCTGGTCTTCAGGGATTTGTCATTGTTCCAGGAGCATGTACTCAGGAGGTGGGTGGCTGGGCACTTCTGAAGTGTGCATAGGATTTTCTTTGTTTTCTTTTTCCCTCCCTCCCTCCCTCCCTCTCTCTCTCTCTCTCTCTTTCTTTCTTTCTTTCTTCCTTCCTTCCTTCCTTCCTTCCTTCCTTCCTTCCTTCCTTCCTTCCTTCCTTTCTTCTTTCTCCTCTTTCTTTCTTACTTTCTCCTCTTTCTTTCTTGCTTGCTTGCTTTGTAAGGAGGACTCTGTGGTTGAGCCTGACCAACGTCCCCTGCCTCAGTTTTCTCACCTTCAAGTATACCTATAAGCTGAGAATAGATTCATGAGTCTTCCATTTACATGATACCTCAAGATTCTGTTCATTCAGCCATAGGTTATCATGTGCCCTGTGATGTGGGTCTATGGGAGGTCTGGTGGCATGAGAGGTTTATGCTAAGAAGACAAGGCCAGAAAAGCCTTCCTATGAAAGAGGGAATCTCAGGGTTAAAAAGATTCTGGATTCACATGTGGGGAGCTCCCATAGTCCTCTCAGCCAAAGCCAGAGATGATTTTCTCTTTCTTGGTTATGCATCTCTGCCAAGGCATGGGCACTAGGATAGATGTTGGGAGATCCCAGCCTTGTCCAGGTTGATGAGTGGTTTGACAGCCTCCCAGTCAAGATCCATGTTCTGATCCCAGCTTCAGTTACCAAGCTTCTACTTACCATCTGTCTATTTTTATTTCATACAATGCTGTCATTTCTAGGCTCTGCTTCCTCTGAGATCTGACTCTTTTTTTAAAAAAAAGATTGATTTATTTATTTGAAATTCAGAATTACACAGAGATAGAAGGAGGGGCAGAGAGAGAAAGAGGTCTTCCATACCCTGTTTCACTCCCCAGTTGGCCACAAAGGCAGGAGCTGCCCTGCTCAGAAGCCAAGAGCCAGGAGATTCCTCCAGGTCTTCCCATGAGAGTTCAGGGGCCCAAGGACTTGTGCCATCTGCATTCCCAGGCCATAGCAGAGAGCTGGATCAGGAGTGGAGCAGCTGGGAATTGAACTGGTGCCCATATGGGATGCTCACACTGCTGGGGGTGGCTTTGCCCTCCACACCACAATGCCAGCCCTGAAATCTGACCTTAACCTGATGGTTCCTGCCTGATAGGCATGGCATCCAAAAACGATGTAAGAGATTGTATTGTGCACCTACAACTTTTGTCACACTGTTTTTAATTATCTATGTCCTTGTCATCTGTCCACCAGGACTCAAATTGCCTTTAGAGTAATCATGATACTCACATTATTCATGTTGCATCAATTATACCTAGGAGAGTACCAGGCATAATGCATACAGTCACCCTTTCTCCATTCACCCTCTGCTCCTCATTCCCACAGTGCTAGGGGCTCTTGCTCTTCTCCACCTCCACCCCTCCCTCTGCACAGCTACCACCACCATGAGACCCACACACCATGCTCCTCTACTCCCTCTGACCCCATACACTCTCCAGTTCCAGTGGATCCTAACAGAATGGCATATCAAGTGTGTGAGGTTTAGTTGTACTCATGAAACAAAGCTACAGTACTCCACTATCACTAAGTGAATTGTGGATGTTGGACTTGAAAGCTCTGATTTTTGTGCTCAGTTCTATGGTCCTAGAACAACTCAGAGCATGGCAGAAATTAAGGAGATGCCTGCCTGCATATTACATTCATTTAGGAGCCACAGAGCTCTACAGCATTGTTGTTGGAGCTCTTTCCATTTATTCACTGCTCAAACCTATTGCTTGCTTTTCTGCTTTGTGTCCATCCACTCATATCAGAGTAACCAAGGCAGAGTGAGTTTTTTATGAGTCATGATGGTGACCCAGTGGCTAGACACCTTACTTGGACTTTATAATGTGCATTTTGGTTATTACAGGAAATTTTTTTAGTTATTTACTTATTTATTTGAAATAGTTCCACAGAGAGAGAAGGAGAGGAAGAAAGAAAGGGCAAGGCCCTCCATCTATTGGTTCATTCCCAATTGGCTGCAATGGCCGGAGCTGTGTCAATCTGAAGCCAGGAGCCATGACCCAGGAGCCAGGAGCCTCTTCTGGGTCTCCCATGTGGGTGCAGGGGACCAAGGCCTTAAACCATCTTCTACTGTTTTCCCAGGTCATAGCAGAGAGCTGTAGCAGAAGTGGAGAAGCTGGGACTCGAACCAATGCCCATATGGGATGCTGGCACTGCAGGTGGCAACTGTACCCACTGCACCGTAGTGCCACCCCCTACCCCGGGGAAATTTTTTTCACTTCTTTCCTGCTTCATTGTGCTTACCTAAGGTTGGTGAATATATAAATTGTGAATTACTGAGGTATTCCAAATTTAGGTTTGAATTATATGATTTTGAGGTGTTTTTAATTTAACTTTTTTATAAATATTGACCATTACTATACTTTTTAAAAATATTTATTATTTATTTATTTGAAAATCAGAGTTACACAGAGAGAGGAGAGGCACGTCGGGTTCTAGTCCCGGTCAGGGTGCCGGATTCTGTCCCGGTTGCCCCTCTTCCAGGCCAGCTCTCAGCTGTGGCCCAGGAGTGCAGTGGAGGATGGCCCAAGTCCTTGGGCCCTGCAGCCACATGGGAGACCAGGAGAAGCACCTGGCTCCTGGCTTCGGATCAGTGTGATGCACTGGCCACAGAGCACTGGCTGCAGTGGGCATTGGAGGGTGAACCAATGGTAAAGGAAGACCTTTCTCTCTGTGTTTCTCTCTCTCACTGTCCACTCTGCCTGTCAAAAAAAAGTGGAGCATCCAGGTCTGAAACAGGTGCCTGTATGAGATGGCAGCACTTCAGCCCAAGTGTTTATTTGCTGTGCCACAGCGCCAGCCCCTGAATTTTACTTTTTTATTTAGATTGTTCTTATAGACCTGACTATGTCTTCTAGTTTCTAAGTAACTGCATCATAAAAAGGACCATTGTATATTGTAGCAGTTAAAAATATTTGGCATGATGATCAACATAAGGCTTATAGATTGTAGCTACCCATGAGACTGTGTCCTGGATTTAGGGGCAGTTTATAAGTCGGTTGGAGGTAGCCTTTTATTAATGATGAACATTAATGTACTGAGAACTCCTTGCCTATTAAATAATAAAATCTAAATGAAGACTTACACATGAGTTCCCTCCTGCCTTCATCTACCATTGAATTCCTGTTGTTTCTGCATTTTAGATCTCCCTCTGATCTGTTGCTTCTTCTTCATTCCCACTACCACCATACCTTGGTTCAGATCCTACTAAATTACCTTTGATATACTTTGTAATTGACCTCTCTGCTTTTTGTTTTTCTTACCTTTGTGTAAATCCTCTTAGTTCATCCAAACCTTTTTCTGATTGCTCAGGTTCTCTTACCCCAATAACTAGGGAAACCATGTGGCTGGTAGTTCTTTCAACACACCACACAAAAGAATGCTCAGTAAATGCTTACTAAGTAATGAATGGAATGCCTTACAAAGCTAGGGTGAACATTTAACCTGCTTGGCCATGGATGGTTTCTGTTTATACATTTCAACCCTGTGTCATTATGAATATGTCTCTTTTATGATCAAATTTATCTCTGAGCAACAAATTATACAGTCATCTAATTGTGGCAGTTATCAAATAGATATCTATTTCATTGTCTCTTCAACTAGGTAGTTCTTGGGATCAGAAATTGTATTTGTTTAATTTTTATAGCCTCATTTATTCATTCAACTAAAAGAATGACTCTATCAAGATGCTGAGTTTTAATGTCAAAGCAAACATGTTTCTTGCCCTCCTGAATTTTCAATCTGGCAAGAAAAAGCAGTCTACACAAATAATATTGCCTGACATGATAAACATTAGTGTGAAATGAATGGATACATTTAAGCATTCCTAATCGAGCAATTCTAATCCCATGAATTATAATTGCCAAAAGTAATCAGAAACAGAACTCCATGTCATCCTGCTTCCATTTACATTCCTACTTAAATCTTAAAAATCAGACACCACACATATACCTAAGAATGCATAATATTTATATGCTATCTTGATGTTAAACATGAGGAAATTAACCATACAGCAATAACAACTTTGAATCTCCTTTCTTTTTTAGATAAATTATAATCCTATATGTTTCTCTACAGTGAAGATTAGCATTGTAGATACTCTTCCTCTCCTTCACTTTTTATTTTAGAGATGAGAAATCTGGGGTTTAGAAACTGAACCCCAAATTAAAAGAAATATTTCCTTTTAAAGATTTATTTTTTTATTTGAAAGGCAGAGTTACAGAGAGGCAGAGGTAGAGAGAGAGAGAAGTCTTCCATCCACTGGTTCACTCCCCCAAATGGCTGCAATGACCATAGGTAAGCTTATCCAAAGTCAGGAGCCAGGAAGTTCTGGGTCTCCAGTGTGCATGCAGAGTCCCAAGCATTTAGGCCATCTTCTACTGCTTTCCCAGGCTAGACCAGAAAGCTGAATTGGAAGTGGAGCAGCAGGGACTTGAACCTGCACCCATATAGAATGTCAGTGCTGAAGGCAGAGGCTTAGCCCACTATGCCACAGTGCTGGTCCCAAAATATTTCTTTTTTTTAAATTTTATTTAATAAATATAAGTTTCCAAAGTACAGTTTTTGGAAGTTAATAGTTCCCCCCCAATAACTTTCCTCTCACCCGCAACCCTCCCATCTCCCACTCCCTCTCCCATTCCATTTGCATCAAGATTCATTTTCAATTCTCTTTATATACAGAAGATTAACTGAGTATATATTAAGTAAAGATTTCAACAGTTTGCACCCACACCGAAACACAAAGTGAAAAATACTGTTTGAGTACTAGTTATAGCATTAATTCACCTTGTACAACACATTAAGGATAGAGATCCTACATGAGGAGCAAGTGCACAGTGACTCCTGTTGTTGACTTAACAAATTGACACTCTTGTTTATGGTGTCAGAAATCTCCCTAGGCTCTAGTCATGAGTTGCCAAGGCTATGGAAGCCTTTTGAGTTTGTTGACTTCAATCTTATTTAGACAATGTCATAGTCAAAGTGGAAGCTCTCCTCCCTTCAGAGAAAGGTACCCTTCTTTGATGGCCCATTCTTTCCACTGGGATCTCACTCACAGAGATCTTTCATTTAGTGTTTTTTTTTTTTTTTTTTTTTTTTTTGAGAGTGTCTTGACTTTCCATGCCTAAAATAATTTCATGGGCTCTTCAGCCAGATCCGAATGCCTATATTTAACTTTGGTTGGCCTTTAACCTAGACTTTTTAACCATATTTCTGTGGGCAAATTCAATTCTGAACTCTTTCCACCTCGGCTTTCTCTTTGTAAATTGATAATACTGTCTCCAGAATTGACCTAAGGTATAAATGATACAAAGTAAGGCATTTACTCTGTTAATCTGGCCCCTAGAAGATACTTGGCAATGTTAGTCCTGTATCCAGCTCTCCTGTTTTTTTTTTTTTGTTGTTGTTGTTTTTTTTTTCTACTTGGTGAATTAGAGGGTGGTGTGAAATGCTTTGAAAAGAACAACAAACATCAACAAGACACAAATAAAAATTGTATTCTGAAATCTATATGTTAAACTATGCTGTCTACACCTGTGCTAAGAGTTACATTGAAATCATTGTCATTTATTACTTGAGAGAAGCTGCCCAGGAATAAAGCAGCAGGGGGATTTTTCTGAGGGAAACAGGATGTGTGAGGGAACTGGCATTTGGGACTCAGCAGCAGTGGCTGTCAGTTCTTAAGATTTTGTTCAAGAAAGGAAGAACAGCACCTGACCCTTGAGATTTGGAGTGGGAAGGAAGGGAAGGAGGGATGTAAACAAAAGCAAACACCCTCTGGTTCCCAGCCTGTCTCCACCCACCCCACACTGAAGCCCTAGGAGAGGGCCAGTAAGTCTATCTAGGAATGCCCTGGCCTGGACTCCATTTCCCAGAGTCACCCGGTGCTCTAACGTTTTCCTCTCTGAATGCCTGTGCGTGTGAATGTGGGAGAACGTGCGCATTCGCGTGCCTTTCCCTGTGGCTCAGGGTTGGGAACAGATGAAGTTCATTTACTGGTCAGAGTGTTCCCTGAGAGGCTGCTTTGCTCTTTCTCCCACATTCACTGGGGCGTCTTGCTCTGCAAGTGCAATTGCAGGCATTTGGGGAGCACACACCCCAGACCTACCACCGGCTGCTTCTGTGCTTCTGCATCTGCCACCCGTGGGTCCCAAATTCCAGTGACTTCTCCTGTCCCACACTCTCCACTTTGCTCTCCAGGTGTCCTGAAGAAAGGGGACGTGCTCCTAAGGTTTTACATGGCAAGTATGGAGAATAGGAAGGGGCATCTATGCATGTGTGGGAGAGGGGTGGGTGTGATGGTGGATGTCAGCTCCCAGACATTGATCACTAGCTTCTCAGTGATTCTGGGAGCTTCTCCGGCAGAGTCAAGGCTGGGGCCCAGGTGTTGTGTCTCCCACCGCCGCTTCCCAGTCTCCCAACGCTCGGCCAGTCCCACAGGTTGCCTCACTCAAATTCTCCTTAAAGTACACAGGACGAGTAATGGCACAAGCAGGGCAGTTGAGAGCAAGGTGAAGGAAGGGGTCCCATTCCCTATATTTAAATAAGCCCAGTTCTCACTTTGGGTGGGTCAAAGAATGTTTTCTGGCTGGGCCTCCTGTTATATCCCATGGTAGTTCCAGCTGGGCGGGCTTGGTGGCCTTCAGCTGGGAGCCTGAGGCAGCAGAGAGGTGGAGAGAGAAGATCAGAGTAGGATCTGGCTCATGGCCCCCATGCTGGACCCTGTGGACACATCTGACAGCTGGGGCACCTTGTGTTTGGATGTATTTCCCAGCGGCAATGTGAAGCTTGTGCAGTAGCTTTGTGCATTGATCTCTCCTGTGTGTTTAATTAACAGACCCTTTTTCAATCTGGAGCTTGAGGCCATGGAAACATAGCTGATTTATTTTCCTGCTTTTCAATTTCTGTCTTCACCCCTTCTTTCTTATGTTATTAGGGATGTCAACTATTACTACCTGCTGCTAATCTCTTTGCAAAGTGAGAAGTGAACTGATTTTTTTTTTTGCAAGCAGAGTGGACAGTGAGAGAGAGAGAGAGACAGAGAGAAAGGTCTTTCTTTTCCATTGGTTCACCCTCCAACGGCCGCCGTGGCTGGCACGCTGAGGCCAGTGCACCGTGCTGATCCAAAGGCAGGAGCCAGGTGCTTATCCTGGTCTCCCATGGGGTGCAGGGCCCAAGCACTTGGGCCATCCTCCACTGCACTCCCTGGCCACAGCAGAGAGCTGGCCTGGAATAGGGGCAACTGGGACAGAATCCGGTGTGCCGGTGCCGCTAGGTGGAGGATTAGCCTATTGAGCCATGGCACTGGCGTGAACTGAAATTAATGCAAGTCTACCGTGTGTGTTAATAATGAGCTACTTTAATATGGATTTTCATAAAGTGGAGAGCTATGAAAACATAAATACAGAAAAGTGCAATTTTTCTCTTCTGGTTCTTTACAGTCACTCAATGCTCCACCAAGCTGGTTATCTTACAGTCCATACAGTTTTAATTAAGAGGGCCAATTACTTTTTAAAAAGAAAACATTTATTTATTTGAAAGGCAGAGTTACAGAAAGGAAAGGCACAGAGAGAGAGAGAGAGAGGTCTCCCATCTGCTGGTTCACTCCCCAGATCTTCACAATGGCCAGAACTGCATGGATCTGAAGTCAGGAGCCAGGAACTTCTTCCAGGTCTTCTACACAGATGCAGGGGACCAAGCACTTGGGTCATCTTCCACTATTTTCCCAGGCCATAGCAGAGAGCTGGATCAGAAGTGGAGCAGCCAGGTCTCGAACCAGCACCCTTATGGTTTTACCCGCTCAGCCAGAACCCCAGCTTCCCATTATTTTTCTTATTCTGGGTTCTGTGTTTAACCCCATGACATTTTCAACATGGGAGGATATTAGTGATAGATTTTCATAATGACTGTGGTCTGTGTAAGCCTTTGTACAAGGTGTTAACGTGAGGAGGAGTAAGGAAGAAAAGAGAAAATATGCCCCTTCCCATGTGGGTGCAGGGCCCAAGCACTTGGGCCATCCTCCATTGCCTTCCTGGGCCACAGCAGAGAGCTGGACTGGAAGAGGAGCAACTAGGACAGGACTGGTGCCCCAACTGGGATTAGAACCCAGAGTACCAGTGCTGCAGGTGGAGGATTAGCCTAGTGAGCTATGGCACTGGCCAATTCATCTTCCCATTAATAACTTTCATTGATGTCTACCACAGGGTGGCAGAAGGCAATCATCCTTCTGAATTGCATCAAGCCAGGAGGATTCATCTACAGTTTATCCGAGCTTTCTTTGTATGAGGGAATAACCAAAATACTACATTGTATACAGGGTATTTTTTAGATTCATTTTATTTACTTGAAAGGCAGATTTACAGAGAGATTGAAAGAGAGGTCTTCCATCTGTTGGTTCACTCCTCCGATGGACACAATGACTTGGGCTGGGCCAGGTGAACCCAGGAGCTAGGAGCTTCTTCTGGTTCTCACACTTGATTTCAGGGGCCCAAACACTTGGGCCATCACCCTCTGCTTTCCTTGGTGAATTAGTAGGGAGCTATATTGGAAATGGAGCAGCCAGGTCTTGAACTAGTGCCCATGTGGGGTGCTGGCACTGCCAGGGTCTGCTTAACCTACAACACCAGCCCCATGTGCATTTTTTCAAAGTGTGGGAGGGGTTAATTTTTTTCTAATATGACTCAAAGATTATAATTTGTAGTAGATTATTTTGGTTATATTTTGAGTTTCATTAAATTTCTATATTTTTGAAGTTAATGAGTACTAGTAGTTATTTTCTAAAGATTTATTTATTTTACTTGAAAGTCAGAGTTACACACAGAGAGAAGGAGAGGTAGAGAGAGAGAAGTCTTCCATCTGCTGGTTCACTCCCCAATTGGCTACAGTGGTCGGAGCTGTGCCGATCCAAAACCAGGAGCCAGGAGCTTCTTCTGTGTGGTATTATCTTGTTATCCTTGCTTTGGAGAAACAAACTCTCTCCCATCCCTCATTTAAAATAGGTTTATTTTGAGGGCTGACACTGCGGCATGGCAGGTGAGGCTGCCACCTATAGTGCTGGCATTCCATATGGGTGCTCTTTTGAGATCCAGCTTTCTGCTGTGGCCTGGGAAAGCAGTGGAAGATGGCTCAAGTTCTTGGGTTCTGCACCTGCATGGGATATCTGACAGAAGATTCTGGCTCCTGGCTTCAGATAGATCCAGCTCTGGCTATTGCAGCCATTTTCAGAATGAATCAGTGCATGGAAGACCACTCTCTGTGCCTCTGCCTCTCTGTAATTCTGCCTTTTAAATAAACAAATAAAATTTTACATGCTACACCACTGCACTGGACCCAAGACCTAACAGGTTTTCTGGGTGCTTATCCTGGGGTTCACTTGGAGCACTAAGCACAGGTATTCTGTGTGCCTGAATATTTCATGTTCCTTCATATGGAAAAGTTTTTCTCATGTTCTGAGTGATTGGGCTACATCTGCCCATAGTGGAAACTAAAACTTAATTTGGCATTTGAACACCCAGAGTGCTGATTCCTGTAATCTTCTGAATTTAATCAGAAAATGGGTTTTGAAACATTTGGTCTATGGATAGGCAGGGCAGTTTTCCTGGATCCCTGTGAGAATTGATGAACTGATGGTGTTTTTCTACTCCACACTATATTCTGAAATTCACTTCATTTCATTTTCTTAAAATAACTATATTTGAAATTTGCTCCCCTCTTCTGAAATGTTTGTGCTTCTGTCCTCCTTATAACCATGCACATGAGTAGCTCTTTTCATTCTCTTTATGATGCTACAAGAGCAATGAGACAATGCAGCTCTCTCCCCTGGCAGCACATCTTCCTCAGTATATCTCTTTGATTTAGACCCTGGGTTAACTTGGCTGCACAAAAGGCTTATATCTAAACCCAGTGTACCTATTGAATGAAAGTTACCATAAAACAAATATGTTTTGTAAACCTCTCATCTGTTGTTTTGAAATGTCTTGTGAATGTGTCTTTTATGTCAGTGTCTGTAAGCTGGAGACTTCCCACTTAAGGCAGAAGGCTGCTGAGGGACAGCACAACTGTAGCTTTGCTCTATTACTTTACTATGGCTACTCTTTCACCCTTTCCCTTTATTTTATTAAGATTTAAAAATTTTAGTTTAAAGGCAGAGTTACAGAGAAAGAAGCAGAGACAGAAGGATGGGGATCTTGCATCTGCTGGTTCATTCAAGAGACTGAAATGAATAATGCTGGCCCAGCCTGGAAGTCCAACCAAGTGTTACATGTTGGTGCAAGGACCCAAGTACTTGTGCCATCTGTTTCTGCTTCCCCAGTTGCATTAGCAGGGAGCTGGACCAGAAGTGGAACAGCTGTGACTCAAACTGGCACTCGTGAGGCTGACATTGTGGCACAATGGTGAAAGCCACCATCTGCAATGCCAGCTTCACAGATGAGCAGCAGTTCATGTCCCAGTTGCTCCACTTCTAACCTAGCTCCCTTCTGATGGCCTGAGAAAAGCAGCAAAGGATGACTTAAGTGTTTGGGCCATTGTAAGCCATGTGAGAGACCCAGATGAAGTGCCTGGCTCCTGGTTTCTGTGTGGTTCAGCCCTGGCCATGGCAGCCATCTAAGATGGAAGATCTTTCTCTCTTTTAGCATTTATTTGCAAGGCAAAGATAGAGAAAGGGAGAGAATGAGAAAGAGATTTTCCATCTGCTGGTCTACTTCCTAGATGGCTGCAATGGCCAGAACTGGGCCAGGCCCAAGCCAGGTGCCAAGAGCTTCATTCAGGTCTCCCACTTGGGTGTCAAGAACCCAGGTATTGGACCATCTTCTACTTTTCCAGGGCCATGAGCAGAGAAGTGGATCAGAAGTGGAGCAGCCAGGACATGAACTGCTGCCTATATGGGATGCCAGCATTGCAGGCAGCAGCTTTACCTGCTAATCCACAATGCCATCCCATCTGACTCTCCCTCCTCTCCATAACTCTGACATTTTTTTAAGATTGATTTTATTTATTTGACAGAGTTACTGATAGAGATAGAGACAGATAGAGAGGTCTTCATTCTGCTGGTTCACTCCCCAAATGGCCGCAGTGGCCAGATCTGAGCTAATCTGAAGCCAGGAACCAGTAGCTTCTTCTGGATCTCCCATGTGGATATAGGGGGCCAAGGACTTGGGCCATGCTGTGCCACTTTCCCAAGCACATTAGCAGGCAACTGGATTGTAAGTGGAGCAGCCAAGACCCAAACCGGTGACCATATGGGTTGCCGGCCAGGGCCTCAACCAGCTGTGCCACAGAACCAGCCCCCAAAACTGTGACATTCAAATAAATCAATCTTTTTTAAAGGGTGGACACACATTTTGGATCCCAGCATTTTATTTGGTGGTGGCTTAATCCACTGTGCCACAAAGCCAGCCCCACCCTTTATCCTTCTGATGACTTGCGTGTCAAGATCTTGGTAATACCTGCTGAACAAATGTTGGTATTATGTTAGACTGTTCTGTTTTATTTTGGTTCTCATTTGTTGAGTTTATTTTGGCTGTCCCTTTTTGGTAGCAAGCTGTGATGTCATCAGTGGCTAAAGCTGCCATGTGTTAGGCTGGCACTGATTCTACCTTTCCATTTCTTCAAATAGAAGTGGAATATGAAATCATCTCAAAACTAACATGCTACAAAGTAACAACTGGAAATCAAGCTTCCTTCCTTCTCACCTAACAGACTCAACAGGTCTCTGTGTTTCTCGTTTTAGCCCAAATCTATATCCGATTTCTAGAGCAGAAGGAAGCTTATTTTTTAAGGCAGAATTCATAGATGTGGTTGTCCATTCACCTCTGAGAATTAAAGCCATAACTCTGCCTTTTGACTGGTTTTCAGTTTGTGGTGGTGCCATCTCTCACAGGAAGACAGATTCCTCACAGAAGAATACACCTAGGTGGAGAAAAATTTATGGAGTGGGTTTTCCAAAGTGAAATGGAATTCTGGTCTGGACATCTTTGAGATCATGATCAGCAGAGTGGGGAAATTCTTAGCTATGTCCATTCACACCTTTTCCTTTTGTGTTCAATGTATTCCTCCCTTACATAGTGCTCTGTGTTCTCCTTCTGTTGCACACACACAAGGCGTGTCTGTGATTGAGGCTGTTTGTGTACCACTGCAGTATCTGGAGTTGCCTTTGTCTCCCTCTCTAATCAGAAACTCAGATGCAAAGTGGGGAGGGGACTGTCACCCTGCCACACAGGGTTTGGGCCCCTTGCCCCTTTACTTTTCCTCAGTGCAGGAGCACCCTTAAACAGAGCTGTACTGGGTAGTATTATTTCTTTTGGATTTGAATGTTTGGATAGCAAAAGAAATAAATATTTTTTTTCTTATAGAATGGATTGAGGAGACACTACATAAAGTCAGCAGCAACTTTCTTGGCTCCTGTTACATGTCAAGATGAGTCAGAATATTTAGGGCCATTTGTTAAATTTTTTAAAAAATTAAAAATATTTATTTGAAAGGCAGAGTTACAAAGAGAGAGAGAGAGAGAGAGAGAGCTAGAGAGAGAGAGAGATGTAAATCATTTATCCACTATTTCACACCCCTAATGGCCACAACAGCTGGGGTTGGAGCTGGATTAAAGTCAGGAGCCAGTATCTTCTTCCACATTTCCCATGTGGGAGTAGGAGCACAAGCAGCATCCTTTGCGGTTTTCCTAGGCACATGAAGGAGCTGGATCAGAAATAGAGCAACTGGGACATGAACTCATGCACAATTATGGAATACCAGCATCACAGGCAATGGCTTTCCCACTATGCTCTACTGTCTGCTTTTAAAATTATTTTTATTTATTATTATTATTATTTATTTTGTTTTGTTTTCTTTGAGTTAGAGAGATGCAGAGGCAGAGAGAGAGGGAGAAAGGTCTTCCATCTTCTGGTTTACTCCCCAGATGGCTGCAATGGCTGGAGCTACCCCAAACTGAAGCCAAGAACTGGGAGCCTCTTCCAGTTATCCCACATGGGTTCAGGGGCCCACGGACTTGGGTCATTTTCTACTGCTTCCCCAGACCTTAGAATCAGAAATGGAGCAGAAACCTTAGGATCAGAAATGGAGCAGCCGAGACTCAAAGCAGCACCCATAAGGGATGCCAGCAATGCAGGCAGCAGCTTTTCCTGCTAGGACACAGTACCAGCCCCTCTATTGCCTGTTTTATGGAAATATATGTTTAAGGGATATTAGAAGGCCATTCAGGCCCTTCCTACAAAACATTTTGAAATAATGATTGACAGTCTACAAGACTGGTTTGAAAGGGAGAGAACTGCAGGGACAGAGAGGCAGTGATATTGAAAGGGTATGAGGAACAAGGGAAGGCAGGAAGGCCAGAGAAATCTTGAAAAGTACTCCAACGAATAAAGTAATAGGACACAGGTTATTTGTGCAGATTGCCAAAATGAACCATTTCTATTTTAGGGTTTTCCTTTTTTTAAATTAGAGATAATTTCTAACATAAATTGTGATATACTTGACTCACTTTTCAGTTTTCTTCTTACAGATAAGATGTGTTTATAAGATGTAGAGGGGATGGTACTGTGGCACTGGCACCCCATATGGGCACCAGTTCTAGCCCCAGCTGCTCCTCTTCTGATCAAGCTCTCAGCTATGGACTGGGAAAAGGCTCAAGTACTTAGGCCCCTTTACCCAAGGGGGGACAGAGAAGAAGCTCCTGGCTCCTGGTTTCAGACCAGTGCAGCTCCATCTGTGAGAGCCATTTGGGGAGTGAACCAGCAGATGGAAGACTTTTATCTCTGTCTCTTCCTCTCACTGTCTATAATTTGACCTCTCAAATAAATAAAATCTGAAAAAAATAAGATATAGAAAAGTACTGTAATTAAATGCAATAGTACACTCCTAAATATGCAGTTAGCATTAAATTTTTGTTGAGAAAGGGATGAGCTTGGCTTTATGTGTGTCTTGCTTAGAGCAGAATTTTTATGACTAATGATAGGATTAAGAGTCAAAGGTCTGTACTAGTTGATAGAATTAAAAAGGCGAGAATATTCCAACATGGGAAGTGGGATACACAGCAGACTCATAGAATGGCGGATGTCCTAAACAGCACTCTGGCCTCAGAATCAGCCCTTAAGGCATTCAGATATGGCTGAAAAGCCTGTGAGAGTATTTCAGGCATGGAAAGCCAAGACAGTCTGTCAAAAAAAAAAAAAAGAAAGAAAGAAAGATTTCCACAAGTGAGATGCCAGTTGAAAGAACAGGTCATGAAAGAAGGAGGTACCTTTCTCTGAAGGGAGGAGAGAACTTCCACTTTGACTATGATCTTGTCTAAATATGATCAGAGTCAGTGAACTCAAAAGGCTTCCATAGCCTTGGCAACTCATGACAAGAGCCTAGGGTGATTATTGATGCCATAAACAAGAGTGTCAAATTGTTAAGTCAACAACAGAAGTCACTGTGCACTTACTCCTCATGTAGGATCTCTGTCCTTAATGTGTTGTACATTGTGATGCAATGCTATAACGAGTACTCAAACAGTATTTTTCACTTTGTGTTTCCATTTGGGTGCAAACTGTTGAAATATTTACTTAATATATGCTAAACTGATCTGTATATAAAGAGAATCGAAAATGAATCTTGATGTGAATGGAAGGAGAGAAGGAGCAGGGGATGGAAGGGTTGCGGGTGGGAGGGAAGATATGGGGGGGAAGCCATTGTAATCCTTTGGAAATTTATATTCATTAAATAAAAGTTAAAAAAATAAAATAAATAAAAAAAGAAATGAAAATGTTCTTAAGACAGTAAAAGTCATGACTGAGCACTGAGGAATCTATTGAAATGATTACATTTTAAAAGATTTATTTATATATTTGAAAGGTAGTGTTAGAGTGAGAAAGAGAGAGACTAATCTCTCTGCTTTGTTCTCCTCCAGAATGGCTACAATGACTGGGGCTAGACCAGGCTGATCTCGTAAGATAGGAGCTTCTTCCAGATATCACATGGGTTCAGGGGCCTAGGCATATGGGCAAGCCTTTGCTGTTTTCCCAGACACATTAGCAGGGAGCTGGATAAGTTTGGAACATCAATATCTATGACATATTCCTTGCAGTACAAGGATATAGAACCCATCTGGCACAATTAACATCCTATTTATGGATGGGCCAAGTATAACAGCTTCCAACTCTCAACACGTGGACTAGATGGGTTCTGAGAAATTGTGTTATAATAGATATTAATCCATAACTCTTGGTTTAAGCTTTTGTTAGCAGATAATGGCTGTGACTACTTTGGGTCTCTGGATTGTCACCAGTGAAGGCATTCCGATTAACAGTAATGAGATCAACAGTCAGCAGAATGGTGTCCAGCTGAACTTAAATGGTTTTTCTATTTTATTGTTAGAATAGTGACCTCCTGCAGTACCCTGGCATCTCGATGTAGACAGTAGACATTGGAAGCCATCCCCTTTGCCAAATGGAGTATGTCAAGTTTGGGTCCATCATATATTAAGGAGGCCATAGTAGTCATTCTCATGTTTTACTGTTCTATATCCATGGCCAAAGTCCTACTAGACAACAAGGTTTGGAGAATCACAGGCTCAAGGTGTGTAGGTGACTGTTTTTCCAGTATAGCACAGTTAATAGCCATCTAATTTAATTTTACTGGCACATAGCAAGGTTCCAAGAGAGGCTATTCCTTGCATCACAGCCCTTGAGAAGTAATGGATATCATAACTGATCCAAAGAATTTAGAAGGCGTATGAGCTCCACAAGTGAAGAAGTCACTGAGAGCACTAATGAGAATGCCTACAGAATTCAATTTGACTGATTTTAGCACTTTTCATTGGAAGGGGGGCCATATAAGCTGGGCTGATTTGTAGCATCCATGACAAATAATTTTTTAAAGGAGGCATGCATTGCACCAAAACCCAGGAAGGACTAAAAGGCATTAGCATTGTATGTTCTTCAAAGGCATGTCAAATAGTCTCATTCAGGGAGGAAGTCATCAATGTGATGACTTCTTGCTCTCCTGATAAAAGCTGGGTACAGTTAAATTCTTTGCAAAAATTATGTTTGATGGCAAAGTCAATGAAATGCTCATGTATACCCTAGAAAAAGTATCTTTTCAAAGTGAAGGCAAACTAGACTGAGGAGCTGTTGGAAAAGCTTTGAGCAAAACACATTTTCCACTTTTGTAATAATTAAGACAGGTCCTGAAATCTGGTATTGTGATGTCTCCGGCTTTGTGTTTGTTGTACAAGATTGCTTAAGCTATTCGAGGTCTCCTGTGTCTCCATATGAATTTCAGCATAATTTTTTCCAAATCTGAGAAGAATGGCTTCAGTATTTTGATTGGTATTGCATTGAATCTATAAATTTTGATGATATTGATTCTTCCATTTTTTTTCCATTTTTTGGTATCCTCTTCTATTCCTTTCTTTAAGGTTTTGTAATTCTCATCGTGGTTAAGTTTATTCCAAGGTATTTGATTGTTTTGGTGGCTATTTTGAATGGGATTGATCTTACCAATTCATTCTCAGCCGTGGCATTGCCTGTGTATACAAAGGGTGTTGATTTTTGTGCATTGATTTTATATCATGCTACTTTGCCGAACTCTTCTATGAGTTCCAATAGTCTCTCAGTAGAGTTATTTGGATCCCCTTAATAAAGAAGCATATCACCTGCAAAGAGGGATAGTTTGACTTTTTCCTTCCCAATTTGTATCCCTTTAATTTCTTTTTGTTGCCTAAGGGCTCTGGCTTAAACTTTCAAACTATATTGAATAGCAGTGGTGAGAGTGGGCATCCCTGTCTGGTGCCAGATCTCAGTGGAAATGCTTCCAACTTTTACCCATTCAATAGGATGCTGGCCATGGGTTTTTCATAAATTGCTTTGATTGTATTGAGGAATTTTCCTCATATAACCAGTTTGCTTGGAGTTTTCATCATAAAAGGGTATTGTATTTATCAAATGCTTACTCTGCATCTTTTGAGATAATCGTATGGTTTTTCTTCGGCAATCTGTTAATGTGGTGTCTCACACTGATTGATTTGCAAACACTGAATCATCCCTGCATACCAGGGCTGAATCCCACCTGGTGTGGGTGGATGATCTTTCTGATGTGTTGCTGCATTCTATTGGCCAGAATTTTATTGAGGATTTTTGTGTCTATGTTGATCAGGGATATTGGTCTGTAATTGTCTTTCAGTGCTGCATCTTTTTCCGGCTTAGGAATTAAGGTGATGCTGGCTTCATAGAAAGAATTTGGGAGGATTCCCTCTTTTTCTATTGTTCTGAGTAGTTTGAGAAGAATTGGAGTCAGTTCTTCTTTAAATGTCTGGTAGAATTCAGCAGTGAATCCATCTGGTCCTGGGCTTTTCTTTGTTGGGAGGGCCTTTATTACTGTTTCAATTTCTGTCTCAGTTATGGGTCTGTTTAGGTTTTCTATGTCTTCCTGGTGCAATTAACATAGGTTACATGTGCCCATGAATCTATCCATTTCTGATAGGTTTCCCTGTTTTCTGGCATACAAGTCCTTGTAGTAATTTCTGATGATTCTTTTTATTTCTGTGGTGTCTGTTGTTACATTTCCCTTTTCATTTCTGATTTTATTGATTTGGGTCTTTTCCCTTCATTTTTAGTTAGTTGGGCCAATGGGGTGTCAATTTTGTTTATTTTTTCAAAAAACCAGCTCCTCCTCGTTTGGCTGATTTTTTGTAATTTTTTTTGATTCAATGCTATTCATTTCTTTCCTGATTTTAATGATTTCTCTTCTGCTAGTAGTTTTGGGTCTGGTTTGCTGCAGTTTTTCTAGATCCTGGAGATGCATTGAAAGCTCATTTATTTGGTGCCTTTCCAATTTCTTGATGTAGGCACCTATTGCTATAAACTTTCCTGTTAACACTGCTTTTGCTGTATCCCATAAGTTTTGGTATGTTGTGCTGTTATCCTCATTTACTTCCAGAAAGTTTCTGATTTCTATTTTGATTTCTTCTATAACCCATTGTTCATTAAGGAGCATGTTGTTCAGTCTCCATGTGTTTGCATATGCTCTAGGGATTCCTGAGTTGCTAATTTCCAACTTCATTCCTCTATGGTCTGAGAAGCTGCATGGTATGATTCTAATTCTTTTGAATTTGCTGAGACTTGCTTTATGGCCTAGTATGTGGTCAGTCCTAGAGTAGGTTCCATGCACTGCTGAGAAAAATGTGTATTCTGGAACTGTAAGATGAAAAGTTCTGTAGATATCTGTTAGATCCATTTGGGCTATAGTGCCAATTAAATATGCTGTTTCCTTTTTGATCTTCTGTACAGTTTATCTGTCTGTTTCTGAGAGTGGAGTATTGAAGTCCCCCTGTACTATTGTATTGGGGTCTAAGTCTCCCTTTAAGTCCCATAAAAATTTTTAAATAAACCAGTGCCCTGTAATAAGGTGCATACATATTTATAATAGTTACATCTTCCTGTTGAATTGATCCCTTATCATTATATAAAGCCCCTCTTTGTCTCTCTTAACAGTTTTTTGTTAAAGTTTATTTTATCTGATATTACAATGGCTACACCAGCTCTTTTTTCATTTCTGTTAGCATGGAATAACTTTTTCAAACCTTCCACTTTCAGTCTGCATGCATCTTTGTTGGAAAGATGTGTTTCTTTAAGTAGCAAATAGATGGGTTTTGTTCCTTAATCCACTCAGCCAGTCTGTCTTTTAACTGGACAGTTGAGGCCATTAACGTTCAATGTGACTACTGATAAGTAGTAACTTTGCCCTGCCATTTGCCAAAGATATTTTCTAATATGTGCTTTGAACTTCCTACGATCTTTTACTGTGAGGTTTTCTTCCTTTACCTTCTTTCATATTGATGGCTGTGTTTCTGTGTTTCTGTGTGTATCACATCTTAAACATCTTTTGCAGGGCTGGATGAGTGATGACAATTTCTTTCAATTTCTGTTTGCTATGAAAGGTCTTTATTTCACCTTTATTCACAAATGAGAGCTTTGCAGGATATAATATTCTGGGCTGGCAGATTTCTCTCTTAGTACCTGGGCTATGTCTCACCATTCCCTTCTAGCTTGTAGGGTTTCTGATGAGAAGTCTGCTGTGAGTCTAATTGGAGATCCTCTGAGAGTAATCTGACATTTCTCTCTTGCACATTTTAGGATCTTTTCTTTGTATTTCACTGTGGTGAGTTTTATTACAACGTGTTGTGATGAGGATCTCTTCTGGTCATATTTACTAGGAGTTCTATGAGCTTCCTGTACTAGGATGTCTGTGTTCTTCTCAAAACCTGGGAAGTTTTCTGCATGTATCTCACTGAAAAGGCCTTCTAATCCTTTCTCTCTCTCCATGCCTTCAGGAACTCCTAGAATGCAAATGTTGTTTTTTTTTTTTTTTTAATAGTATCCTGTGGATTCCCAACAATATTTGTTAGATTTCTAATTTCCTCATCTTTTCTTTGGTTTGACTGTATACTTTCTTGTTCTCTGTCTTCAAAGTCCAATATTTTCTCTTCTGCTTCACTCATTCTGCTTTTAAGGCTCTCTAATGTGTTTGTCATTTGATCTATTGAATTGTTCATTTCATTATGATTTCTCATCACTATCACAGTTTCATGCTCTACTAGTTTTTCATTTCATTTTATTTCCTCCTTAAGATTTCATTTTCATGAGAGAGAAAATGTCCATTAAGGATTTCTGTAGTTCAAGTATTTGTTTTTGAGAACTTCTAAATTTTGTTTTCATAAATTTTTTGAATCTGTATCTTGCATTTCTTCTATCTCATCATCTTCATAGTCTTGAATTAGGGTGTCTTGTTCATTTGGGGGTGTTATGATGTCTTCTTTTCTCTTGTTTTCTCAGTTTCCTCATTCATTGCTTGGCATTGTGAAGATATTCTTTGGTTTCTATCTCTATTTTTTTTTTTGCTGTGGTGGTTTTTCTCTTATACATTGACTCTAGATTAAGTGGACTGTCTGCTTTTGATGGATCCTTAGAGGCTTGTGATGGGTGTGGCCACAGAGCTCTGTTCGGTTCTTCAGGGTTAATGGTGACACATCCAGGTTAGGCATGGGAAATATTCTCTTTCTCTCCTTTTTTTTTTAATTCAGAAGGGAAGGAATTCCACACAGTTGAGTGTAATTGAAGGCAGTCATTGTCTGAGCTCTGGCCCCTGTGGGTATAATATTCATCTGCTCTGTCACAAGGACCACCCAAAGGATCTGTGCAGTCCTCAGTGTAAGCTCACATTTCCCTGCAATCTCTCATAAGGTTGCCAAGTTTACCAAGTTTGTGGCGTCTCCCGAGAGTACTCACGTCTCAGGCACTCCATGAGTTCTCTCACACACCCTCAGCTTTGTTTTTTTTTTCCACAGTCTCAGTTCATAAGCTCCACACATTCACTAGGTCCTAACCTCCTGTTATTTCTCCCCACCAGAGTCAGGTTTTTCTGTTTGGCTTAGGGCAGGCACAGCCCTGAGGTGGCATAGCTTTTATGTATATCCAGAATGGTGCCTGCTCTTTGTCTTGCTCACCTTTGTAAGGTGAGTGAGAAAAAGGATCGTGTCTGTACTGGTCCCTTTTATTTTATTTTATTTATTTTTTTCTCTCCTCTAGTTAGACTGGTGGACTTTCCCCCATGGGGCTTCAAGCCTCATTCCCTCTAGGCTCTTCCTGCTGCTTCCCCACCAGTGTCTCAGGCTACTGAGGTTTCACCTCACCTCCCTTTCCAGAGCTGGTGCATAGACTTGGCAGCTGGGGTCCTGAGCCATGGGCACCTGTGTCCTCCACATAGGTTCACCGTGTCCCACTACTTCTGGAAGAGTTTCCTCTGAAGTTTTTTCTGTAACTCTTCCCTGAAACTACAGTATCTCCACTTTTATTAAACTATCTTTTCCTGGATTATCAGTGTGCTCCCTCCCTATTCCACCATCTTGGAGGACTCCTTCCCCCTGTATTCTAATAGTCCTCCCTGGTAGCTCAAGGAAGTTTTGCCAGGATCTTTGTAAAAAAGATGAAACATATTGTATTTCAGGAGAAAAGTGCTTTTTGTAGTGACACATGATTTGTAAATGCCTGGCACCCTAACTTCTGTCTAATGTTCTCCACTTTGCCACACTTAATTAAAAAAACATTTATTTTTCAGATCCATTTCAGAAATTGTCACCAGTTCACATAGTATTGCTTTAGAAAATTTTCCTGAGCATGTCTTCCCTTTTGCTACTAATGCTATGTTTGGAGTGTGTGACTTCAAAAAGCATATCATGAGGCCGGTGCTGTGGCACAGTGGGATAATGCCCTGTCCTGAAGCACCCACGTCCCATATGGGCATGGGCTCAAGACTTGGCTGTTCCACTTCTGCTATGGCCTGGGAAAGCAGTAGAATATGGCTGAAATACTTGGGTCCTTGTACCCATGTGGGAGACCTGGAAGAAGCTCCTGGCTTTGGATTGGTGCAGCTCCAGCCATTGAAGCCATTTGCGGAGTGAGCCATTGGATGGGAGACCTCTCTCTCTCTCTCTCTCTCTCTCTCTCTGTGCCTCTCCTCTCTCTGTGTAACTTTGACTTTCAAATAAATGAATAAATCTTTAAAAAAAAGCATATCATAAAAATTTTCCCCTTTCAGTAATTTCTTCTTGAACAATATGCAGTATACATGCAGCTACAGAAAACTACTCTGAACCTTTATCCTGCTTTCTGAAATAGTAAAATTATATTAAACTAGATTTCATGCAATAATAAGCTTATTAAAATATAAACCAAAAGAACACAATGACCATATATAAGCCGAAATGTGAAGCACAACCATATGATCTCCAGATAATTTATTTGTATGAATCCCAGGAATTTTTTTTTTTTTTTTTTAGTGTCAGCAGCTTTCCTAAGTTCTAACTGATAGGCAAAGATTGTGTTTATAGGAGCTTTTTTCTAAGTTTTTAAAAAATTTATTTGAAAATATTGTATATAGAGGAGAGACCCAGAGAGATCTTCCTTCTGCTTTTTCACGTCACAGATGGCCTCATTCAGCAGGGCTGGGACAGAATGAGGCCAGGAAGCAAGATCTTCATCTGGATTTCCCACATTGGTAGCATTTGCCCAAGTATTTGGATCATCTTTCATTGCTTTGCTCAGGCAATCAGCAGGAAGCTAGATCAAAAGCAGAACAGCCAGAACATGAACCAGTGCCCATATGGGATGCCAGCGCTACAGGTGGCAGCTTTACCCACTAGGTCACAGTTCCAGCCCCAATCCCGGGTTTTGTGAAGGGATGAATACAGGGAAAGGTTCTAATTAGAATCATTACTGGTAAAGTGCACTGCATTAAATATACAGTATGTGTATTTGTTAACTTTCTTTAGTATAAATGTTGATAACAACATAATGTTTATCTATGATAACCTCATTTATTTCAACATTCTGAATATTTCTCTTTACTTTTACATTATTATTTTACAAAATTTGTAGATAATGCTTTCATTAAACCAATGATACCTTCTGTTTAATGTCTGCCACTTAATATAGGTAGGTGCATTTTCCTATGTGCTTGTTTATTCCTCCACAGTGAAGCTGATGTTTTCTTGGTTAATGTATTTATTATTCTTTATTCATTCTATCATATTCTTTTTTCCCACTGTTCAGTGCATAAGGAAACCAGAGGGTTTTTTTAAGTTTCATTTATTTATTGAAAGAGTTGCAGAGAGAGAGAGAGAAAGAAAGCCTTCTATCTGCTGTCTCACCCTCCAAATTACTGCAAAGGCCAAAAGCTGAGCTGATCCAAAGCCAAGACCCAAGAGCTTCTGGGTCTCCCATGCAGGTGTAGTGTCCCAAGGACTTGGACCATGTTCCACTGCTTTCTCAGGACATAGCAGGGAGCTAGATTGTACATTCAGCAGGAAGGATTTGAACCAGCCCCCATATGGAATGCAGGCACTGCAGGCAGCAACTTTACCTGTTATGCCACAGCGTTGGCCTCCAGAGTTTTCTTTGAACTCCTGCCATTCACCTTCTCTCCCAGGTATGATTCTAGGCCCTCCACATGATTCTAGGAGGAAGGAAAATTAATATATCACTTGTAAGTGGTTTTTTTTTTTTTTTTTCAAATTATTCCCCAGCTTGTCAGTACTCATTTTAGGTGTTTAATGCTAGTTTATTTTTTTTTTTTAGATTTTTTTTTTATTTATTTGAAAGTCAGAGTTACAGAGAAGCAGAGGGAGAGAGAGAGTCTTCCATCCACTGGTTCACCCCCCAGTTTGCCACAATGGCTGGAGTTGCACTGATCCAAAGCTAGAACTGAAGAGCTTCTTCTGGGTGTCCCACATGGGTACAGGGGCCCAAGGATTTAGGTCATCTTCTACTGCTTTTCCAGGCCATAGCAGAGAACTGGATTGGAAGCAAAGCCACTGGGACTTGAACTGGCACCAATCTGGGATGCCAGCACTGCAGGTAGTGGCTTTACCTGCTATGTCACAGTGCTGGTCCCAGTATACTAGTTAATTAAAATGGAAAAATACAGGGCTGGCTCTGTGGCTCAGTGGGTTAATGCCCTGGTCTGAAGTATCGGCATAAAATTTGTTCTCATGAAATATGCAGAAATGAATGATGAATTTGGCATGATTGTGAAACATTACCGTGATCATTAATGATGCAGTTTGGTCTCTTGTTTTTCTGTTGCCTTAGCAAAATATATATTTATTACACAAATTGAGTTGAAACTAAGCACAATATGCTACATTTTTGGGGTCATGTTGTCTGAATCAGTCTTTGTTGTCACATAGATGATGTACTGAGCAGTGTTTTAGTGCTATCTATGAAGTTAACACTTAGCATTCTGCAAGAGGAAGAGTTACCGAGTGCTAAAGCACAAATCAGTTAGGTTTGTTTTTGAATTTTTAGAGTAATGGAGTCCTTAATACCTTTGAGAAGCTTAATTGGATTTGGGAATAGGATAAGAAATGTGTGGAGAAGAGAATCTACTAGAGGCTCATTTATTTTTTAAGATTATTTAGTTGAAAGGCAGACTTACAGAGATTGGGAGAGACAGGGAGACAAAAGGAGATATCTTCTATCTACTGTTTCCTTCCCCAAATGCCTGAAATGGCTGGGACTGGACCAGGCCAAAGCCAGCAGCGTGGAACTCCATCTAGGTCTCCCATATTGGTGGAAGGGTCCACATACTCAGGCCATTTTCACTTCTCTTTCAGTCAGATTAGCAGGGAACTGGATTGGAAGTGGAGCAGCCAGGACTCAAATCCTCTGTTTACATGGGATGCCAGCAGTGATGGTGGAGGCTTAGGCTGCTGCATCACAATTCTGGTGACTATTGCAGGTTCTTAAACAAATCTCTAAGCATTTTTCTCAGTGACTCACAAGTGCAGATTGTACTGCAGACATTCCCAGGTTCTCTTTTTGGGCAAATAATTCCATTGCTTTCACCTTAATTATGTATAATGTTATTTCAAATGTTTATCATTTGAATGTTTTGGGCAAGTAATCCCATTGCTTTCTTTCTTTCTTTCTTTTTTCTTTTCTTTTTTTTTTTTTTTTTTGACAGGCAGAGTGGACAGTGAGAGAGCGAGACAGAAATGTTTTCCTTTTGCCATTGGTTCACCTTCCAATGGCCGCCATGGCTGGCACGCTGTGGCAGGCGCACCACACTGATCCAAAGGCAGGAGCCAGGTGCTTCTCCTGGTCTCCCATGGAGTGCAGGGCCCAAGTACTTGGGCCATCCTCCACTGCACTCCCGGGCCACAGCAGAGAGCTAGCCTGGAAGAGGGGTAACCGGGAAAGAATCCGGCACCTCGTCCGGGACTGGAATCCGGTGTGCCAGCGCCGCAAGGCAGAGGATTAACCTAGTGAGCCATGGAGCTGGCCACCATTGCTTTCACTTTAATTAGGTATAATGTTATTTCAATTGTTTATCAGTAGAATAATCATAGACTAGGGCAAAAGCTAATTTGTATTCTTCGTCTTACCTGTATTTTCTCTCTTACTTAAAAATATTTATTAGCTTGATAGAGAAAGAAGTTGATGGACTGAGAGATAGAGAGCTTTGACACATTAATTCACTCCATAGATAACCATACCAAACAAAGTTGGGGCAGGACTGAAGCCAGAATTAAGAAATGGAATCTAGGCCTCCTTCATTGGTGACATCACAACTGCTTCCCCAGGTCTGTATTACCTGTGAGCTAAAAACTGCAGCTGGCATTGGAAATCAAACATAGACACTCTGAGGTGGCACCGGAAACACTAAGCTTAATGCCTACCCTGTCTTTTAATGTATTTTTTCTCTGACATATTGGAAATGATAGGCATGGTGTTTTCCTGGAAATTATCTTCTGTTCATTCCCATCATAGTTTCACTGATGCTTTCTTGCCTTTTTCCCTCAATGCTTCTACATACTTCTACTTAACCCTGCCCATTCAAGAGTCAATATTGCCCCTCTGTTAGCCTGCTGTGCAATTCCCCTTGACAGATGTGGCCTTTGTGATTTGAACCTCCTGTTTCCCTCCAGGTTAGGCATTTCTCACAGCCTGTAGATCATGGGTTTGACTCTGTTGAATGCTTCTGTGTGGATTTCTAAACACTCAACAAGTCTAATGAGAAACCATATCCTTTCTTTTTTCCTTTGTATCCACACACAACTGTGGGTGTTTATTTTGTGACAGAATTAATATGTTGACTGGAAGTGTAATATTACAGGTGATGATAGCATTTGAAGACCTGGCTGTGTACTTTACTTGGGAGGAATGGCAGAAAATGAACAATGCTCAGAAAATCCTGTACAGAGATGTGATGCTGGAGACCTACAGCAGCCTGTTCTCCTCGGGTGAGTAACACCCATCACATGCCCAGTGATAACATCTTCTTGCTATTTGACAAATAAGGGAACACTTTATAATGTTTAATATTGGGCTGGTGTAGAATTTGAGTCCAGGAATGATCTGAATATCTACCCTCTAATAAAAGATTCAAATTGGAACATTTGTTACATAGCTCCTGGACCAAGCTGTAGTCCTTTAAATAACCCAAGATAGTGATTTCACAAAGTCTTACATGTTTCCATTAATAGGGCACTGCATTACCAAACCTGACTTGATCTTCAAGTTGGAGCAAGGAGCAGAGCCATGGATAGTGGAAGAATGCCTGAATCAAAGCCTTCCAGGTCAGTCTGCACATAAGAGAGAGGGAGACCAAGGCAGAAATTGTGCAGATGGTGACTGGTGCTCTTTCCATGAATTTTTCTCAAGCCTTACTCCTGATGACAGCTGGTGTTGTGCATCATACACAGGCATTCTAGAGTATTTAGTGATACCAGTGTCTTTCTAACTTTTGTTCTTAGTGAAGATGTTCTTTGAATAAAAAAAATCCAATCATTTTCTGATGTTACTAAGGCTTTTATCTAGGTTTGATAATTCCCCAAATTCTAACTTGTCCTTCTCTAAACTTTCATACCTTTTCCTTCATGCACTTATTAGTTCCTTCAGTGCTTGTTAATTAGGCAATGTACAGAAACTTTTTTTTAAGATTAATGTTTCTGTTTTTTTTAAAGATTTATTTATTTATTTGAAAATCAGAGAGAGGAGAAGGAGAGGGAGAGAGAGAGGTTTTCCATCCACTGGTTCACTTCCCAATTGGCTGTCATGGCTGCAGCTGCACTGATCCAAAGCCAGGAGCCAGGAGCTTCTTCCAGGTCTCCCACATGGGTACAGGGGTCCAAGGACATGGGCCATTTTCTACTGCTTTCCCAGGCCATAGCAGAGTGCTGGATCAGAAGTGCATCAGCTAGGACTTGAACTGGTGCCCATAAGTGATGTTGGCACTGCAGGTGGTGGCTTTACCTGCTATGCTACAATGCTGGCCCCCAGAAACTTATTTCTAACTCATTGCTCAAATTGAGTACCCACTCATGATTTTGCCCAGGAATAGAACTTTCTCAGGACGGAATCAATAAATGTGAACTCTCTCTCTCTTAGTCTCTTTCCTTTTTTTCCCTCTGTGCCTCTCAAATAAATAAGAAAATTATAGTTTGTTGGAAACATTTGAGGAGTGAGCCTATAGCTGGCAAACCTCTGTTCAGTCTTTCTTTATCTCTCATTCTGTGTCTCTGACTCTCAAGTAAGTAAATGAGTAAATGCTAAAATATGGTCACGGGGCTGGTGCTGTGGTGCAACGAGTTAACACCCTGGCCTGAAGTGCCGGCATCCCATATGGGCACCAGTTCAAGACCCAGTTGTTCCACTTCCAATCCAGCTCTCTGCTATGACCTGGGAAAGCAGTAGAAGATGGTCCAAGTCCTTGGACCCCTGCACCCAAGGGAGACCCAGAAGAAGCTCCTGGCTCCTGGCTTCAGATCAGCAAAATTCTGGCTATTGAGGCCAATTGGGGAGTGAACCATTGGATGGACGACCATACTCTCTCTTTGCCTCTCCTCTCTCTGTGTAACTCTGACTTTCAAATAAATAAATCTTTCAAAAAAGATGGTCATGAGTAAGCCTCTGTGCTGTGACCTCAGAAATTATGAAGCTAGGAATGACACTGTGGTGCAGTGTGTTAAAGCTCCAGCCTGCAGCACTAGCATTGCATATGGGTGCCAGTTCAAGTCCCAGCTGGTCCTCTTCTAATCCAGCTCTCTGCTAATGCACCTGAGAAAGGAGCAGAGGTTGGCCCAAGTCCTTGGTTCCCTGTACCCATGTGGGAGACAAGAAAGACACTCCTGGCTCCTAACTTCATCTTGGCCCAGTATTGGTTGTTGTGTCCATATAGGGAGTGAACCACTTCTCTCTATCTCTACCTCTCTCTATAATTCTAGCTTTCAAATAAATAAAGTAAATCTTTGAAAAAAGAAATCATAAACTAAGCATGAATTTATATAAAACATGAAAATAAGTGATCCTAGACTAACCAAGAAAGTAATGAGATTTTGAGACCAAGGTCAAGTAGCCTCGTGGGTTTATGTTGAGTGGTTCAGATTTCTTTAAGGGTGGAGTTTGAAGTATGCTTTCTCTCCTATTTTTCAGTATCATTGAAAAATATGCAAACAAAAAGATGAGAAATGCATAGGAAATGAATCTTTCTGTGCAAATAGGAGGCAATTGATCAAAAGCCTCCAGAAATTCAAATTATCACACAGGAATGTTTATAGAAAGAATTTAGAGGAGGTAACCAGCACTGATGATTTCAGAATGAGCTAGAAAACACTTTTAAAGAAGATGAGCACATCCCAGTTTGCAGAAACACATTCTTCAAACTGATTGGAAGTGTTTAACTACAGTGGTATATTGTGACTTTTCTCTACCTGTTGTACTTCTGAGAAGCTGAAGGTGTTGGGTGTCCTTAGGAATTTGGGGAAGCTGTCCTAGAGTAGAGACAAAGTATTTTTACATTTGAAAAACCCCACAAATGATGTTTACCTGGGAAGACTGAATGTAAGACAATCATAGATTCCAATCATACTCCTTAAATGTTGTCTTGCTTAAAGTACAGGAACATTTCACTCTTCTCCACCTACAAGTAAGTGATCAGTAAAACTTTTTCATGTTTATATTTGAAATATCAGAGAAGCACAAAACACACAGTTTTTATAAAAATAAACTGGAGAAAAAGGACAGGGAAAATGGTTGCTAGGTAGTGGGTGAATATCTTTATTAAACATTTGTCCATTCTTTAGAATACTTTATAGTTATTTCATCTTTGTGAAAGGCAGAGTGATAGTGAGAGGAGAAAGAGAGAGAAAGAGGTCCTCTCTTAGCTCACTTCCCAGATGCCTGCAACACTTAGGTCTAATAAGTCTGAAGCCAAAACTCTAGAATTCATCTAGTATTCCCTGGTGTCTCACAGGTTCCCAGGCACATGAACCATTATCTACTTCCTCCCTGTTTACATGGGTAGAAAGCTGTACTGAAAGCAGAGTAGCCAGGGCTGAAACTGACACTGTTTTGAGATGCAGGGATCACACACATCATAGCACAAATGAAATTCTACCATCCTTGAAAAATTCTCATAGTAAAAAGAATCATATTTCAACATTGGGAAACCTCATGGTACAATTTAATGTATTAATTTATTAAGGAGAAAAGCCATATAATGGTCATAAATAAGTACCTCATACTGATTTTGTGAAAATATTATGCCACTTGGATAACAAGTAACTTCATTCCCTTTACATGAGTATGCCAGGAGAAATAGTTACATGTGATTCAGTAACATGATTGCTTTTTCCTCATTTCAGTGGTCATGGAAAGGGATGACCTGATTAGGATCAACCAGGAAAGTCATGACAAAAATCTGAATCAGGATTTTATGAAAAATAATAAGACATCAGCTCTCAAGAGAGTTGAATTAAGAAAAACACTTAGTTTAAATTCAAGCCATATTCCAACACTGATTATTAAAAAAGGAACCTATACAGGATTGAAGCCTGA
This sequence comes from Oryctolagus cuniculus, assembly GCF_051225735.1. NCBI lineage: Eukaryota > Metazoa > Chordata > Mammalia > Lagomorpha > Leporidae > Oryctolagus > Oryctolagus cuniculus. The sequence goes on along the minus strand of NC_142882.1, from coordinate 25,984,454 downwards.
GGAATGCAGTAAATGTCACAATGTGTATCCCCCCAGTGGGCCTGATCAACTACAGGCTGGAGAGAAATTTGATAACACTAAGATACCTGGAAATTCTCTCCAGTTCTGTGAGCCTCTTGGTCAGCATGACAATATTCACATCATGAAGCAGCCATTTGGACCCACTGGACAAGCAAACGTCTGCACAAGAAAGATGTTTTATAAATCCGAGAGGATTCATATGGCAGAAAACTATAATAAATCAACTGTCACTTTTGGAAAAGCAACTCAAATAGAAAAAGTTAAACATGAAAATTTTGGCCTCAATATGCACCAACAAACCCACACAAGAGAGAAAATTTATAAGTACCTTAGGTATGTTGAACCTGTCATTCACCAGTCACATCCTGCAATAAATCAGAGAATAAATACAAGGGGAAAATGCTACACATGTAAACCTTGTGGAAAATCACTCAGTTTTAATTCACCTTATAAATGTTATGACTGTAGAAAAGCTTTTGGACAAAAGTCAGTCCTCAGGAAACATCAGCAGATTCACACAGGGGAGAAGTCTCATGAATGTAATGACAGTGGAAAAGCCTTTACACAAAAGTCACACTACATAAATCATCAGCAAATTCACACAGGAGAGAAACTTCTTGAATTTAATGACTGCGGAAAAGCCCTTACACAAAAGTCACAAGTCATAAACCATCAGCGAATTCACAGAGGGGAGAAACTTTATAAATGCCTTCATTGTGGAAAAGGCTTTCTGTGGAAGTCAGTCCTCATAGTACACCAGAGAATTCACACAGGGGAGAGACCCTATGAATGTAATGACTGTGGAAAAGCCTTTGCACGAAAGTCAAACCTCATAATGCACCAGAGAATTCACACAGGAGAGAAACCTCATAAATGTAATGAGTGTGGAAAAGCCTTTGTGCAAAAGTCAGACCTCATCATACACCAGCGAATTCACACAGGGGAGAAACCTCATAAATGTAATGAGTGTGGACAAGCCTTTGGGAAAAAGTCAGCCCTCATCAAACACCAGCGAATTCACACAGGGGAGAAACCTCATAAATGTAATGACTGTGGAAAAGCCTTTGGGCAAAAGTCAAACCTCATAAGGCACCAGCCAATTCACACAAGGGAGAAACCTCATAAATGTAATGAGTGTGGAAAAGCCTTTGGGCAAAAGTCAGCCCTCATCAAACACCAGCGAATTCACACAGGGGAGAAACCTCATAAATGTAATGAGTGTGGAAAAGCCTTTGGACGAAAGTCAAACCTCATCATACATCAGCGAATTCACACAGGGGAGAAACCTCATGAATGTAATGACTGTGGAAAAGCTTTTGGACAAAAGTCAGCCCTCCTCGTACATCAGCGAATTCACACAGGGGAGAAACCTCATAAATGCAATGAGTGTGGAAAAGCCTTTGGACGAAAGTCAGACCTCATCATACATCAGCGAATTCACACAGGGGAGAAACCTCATAAATGTAATGACTGTGGAAAAGCCTTTGGGCAAAAGTCAAACCTCATAATGCACCAGAGAATTCACACAGGGGAGAAACCTCATAAATGTAATGACTGTGGAAAAGCCTTTGGACGAAAGTCAGACCTCATGATACACCAGCGAATTCACACAGGGGAGAAACCTCATAAATGTAATGACTGTGGAAAAGCCTTTGGGCGAAAGTCAGCCCTCATGATACACCAGCGAATTCACACAGGGGAGAAACCTCATAAATGTAATGACTGTGGAAAAGCCTTTGGGCAAAAGTCAGCCCTCATGATACACCAGCGAATTCACACAGGGGAGAAACCTCATAAATGTAATGACTGTGGAAAAGCCTTTGGACGAAAATCAGCCCTCATCAAACACCAGCAAATTCACATGGGACAGAAACCTCATGAATGTAATGACTGTGGAAAAGCCTTTGGATGAAATTCAGACCTCATCATAGAGCAGCAAATTCACACAGGGCAGAAACCTCATGAATGTAATGACTGTGGAAAAGCCTTTACACAAAAGTCACACCTCATAAACCACTAGCAAGTTCACACAGATGAGAAGCCCTATGAATATAATGACTATGGGAAAGCCGTTGGATGAAAGTCAGACCTCCTCATACATCAGTGAATTCACACGGCAGAAACCTCATAAGTGTAATGACTGTGGCAAAACCTTTTTATGAAAGTCACACCTCATATCACACTGAAGAATTCACACAGAGGAGACCCATGAATGTAATGACCAGGGGAAAGCCTCTTGATAAAAGTCAGTCCTTTGGAAACATCAGAGAATTCACACAGGGGAGAAACCTCATGAGTGTAATTACTGTGGAAAAGCCTTTGGACAAAAGACAAACCTCATATCATAGAAGAGAATTAACACAGGGTAGAAAACTCATGAATGGAATAACTGTGGAAAATCATTTAGCCATAAATCAACCCTCATCGTGCATCAGAGAATTCACACAGGGCAGAAACCTTATGAATGTAATGACTGGAAAACCCTTTGGACAAAAGTCAAACCTCATAATGCACCAGAGAATGCACACAGTGTTGAAACTTCATGAGTATAATGACTGTGGAAAAACTCCAAATGCATCAGAGGATTCACCCGGAGAAATAATCTTATAAATGTAATGACTGCAGAAAAGCATTTTTCTATAAATTATACCTCATATCAAACAGAATTCACACAGGGCATAAACCTTATGAATCTAATGAGTGTGGAAAAGCCTTCATAAATCATATGTTATAAATCATAGCTCATATCACACCAGAGACTTCACACCAGGGAGAAACTTCACGAATGCAATAACTGTAGAAAATTTCTTGGGAATAAGTCACATCTCCGAATGCATCAGAAAATTCACATGAAGAGAAACCTTTTGAACATAATGACTTGGAAAGCTTTTTCCCATAATTCAGCCCTCATTGCACAGCATCTAATTCATATGGGGGAAAACACTTTGGATATAATGCATATGGAAAAGCTTTTATCCTCAAGTAACACCTCATAAAACATCAGAATTCACATCGGGGAGAAACCTTATGAATGGAATGAGTGTTGGAAACTGCCAAAATCACACAATATAACAGCAGAGAATTTGGTACATGGTGGAAATCTTGTAATAAATGTGAGAAAGACTTTTTTCAGAAGGAATACCTCATAACACATGCAGTTCAAACGAGGGAGAGAACTTGATTATAATGAATGTGAAGGACTTTTTCCAAAATCAACCTAACCATGTGACAGAGCCTTTTAATGGAAATCCCATAAGGAAAAAATTTGGGGACCAGCGCTGTGGCACAGTAGGTTAAACCCTGGCCTGAAGTGCCAGCATGCCATGTGGGCACTGGTTCTAGTCCCAACTGCTCCTCTTCTGACCCAGCTCTCTGCTATGGCCTGGGAAAGCAGTAGAAGATGGCCCTGCACCCAGGTGGGAAACCTAGAAGAAGCTCCTGACTCCTGGCTTTGGATCTCTGTAGCTCCAGCCATTGCATCCATCTGGGGAGTGAACCAGTGGATGGAAGACCTCTTTATGCTTCCCTGTCTCTCTGTAACAATCTTTCAAATAAATAAAGTAAATCATTAAAAAATGAAGAAGTTCAGAAATATTATTAGTGTGACAAAAAGCCATTTGTCAGAAATCGATCATTATACATCAGAGAATTCACATAAGGGGTTTCTTAGGAGTGTAATGAATGTGGAAGTATATTTTCATGGAATTCAGGCTTGAATAAATATGCAACTCAAAAAAGGTGATATCCTTCAAGTGCAGTAGATTTGAACAAACCATAGCCAGAAATTAAACATCAGGCTGGCACCGTAGAGCAGTAGGTTAATCCTCCCCCTGCAATGCTGACATCCCATATGGGTGCCAGTTCTTATCCCAGCTGCCCCTCTTCCAGTCCAGCTGTATGCTGTGGCCTGAGAAAGCAGTAGAAGATGGCCTAAGTGCTTGGGCCTCTGCACCCACATGGGAGACCAGGAAGAAGCACCTGGCTCCTGGCTTTGGATTAGTGCAGCTCTGGCCATTGCAGCCATTTGAGGAGTGAACCAACAGAAGGAAGACCTTTCTCTCTGTCTCTCTCACTGTCTGTAACTCTACCTGTCAAATAAATAAATAAAAATCTTAAAAAACAAGAAATTAAACATCAACAAACAAGAGAATTCAAATAGTAAAATGTCAATTTAATGAATGTGAAAAATTCTTCTGCCATTAATCAATTCACATGAAGAGACTCAGAAATGAGAAAACATACATGCATAGGAAAGTCATGAACCATACGTCATCTCTTAATGGTTACCTGACAACTCACAGAAAGAAAAAAGCCTATGACTGTATTGTAATGGGAAATACCTTTATTATTAGGTGAACTTCCACAAAACATAGCAAGATTACAGAGAGAAGTCCCTGAAATATAATTTGTCTGGAAGAATTCTTTGGTGGAATCACACCTTAGTAGGTATTGGGCAGTTTTCATGATGAATTGTGACAGAGAGTGGTTAACCGTTCTTCAGACATTTTTCTCTTATACAACCTGCAGTTTTGGTTTCTCATTGAGAGTGGGATCAAGTATATGAATTGAACTGTGCTCTCTTGTGTAAATTTTGTTAATAAATATTTCAAAGTTGAGTAACAGTAATTGCAACAGTTATTTGGAATACCATCTTCATCAATTACAAAGTTATTTGTTTATAGCTGCTTTGTTGGCCACCCAGGATTCTTTCCCCACATTATTGTAGTGCAAATCATAGGCATATGAAGTGACACATGTTCCAGCCATAATAGTGTACCCTGACCCTGGATAATAAGTGTTGTGTGCAGCACAAAGGAATGCGTTTGTGGTGACCTATATACCCATGAGAAATTTCAACTTATCTGTGTGCACATCTGGATTAGACTCTACTATCCAAGGTCTATTTGAATATGCAAGTAGATGTTGTCCCACACATCACCCTCATTCTTTAAAGGGACAACCTCAAACACTATAAGTTGCAATACTCATCTGAATTTTCCTGTATTACTGAGTGCATAATACCTTTTTCATTCATGATCCCCCTATTCTACATGTCTTCATTCTATTCCTAATTGCCTTGAGACAAGAACATGCAATGAAGTCTGTCCAGGTGGTACCCATTGCAACAGAGAAGCAGGAGCATAAATGTAGTACACTTTTCTTTAAAAAAAAGATTTATTTATTTATTTGAAAGAGTTACACAGAAAGATAGAGGAAGTGAGAGAGGGAGATCTTCCATCCAATGGTTCACTCTCCAATTGGTCACAACGGCCAGAACTGTGCTGATACAAAGCCAGGAGCTTCCTCCGGATCTCCCATGTAAGGTGCAGGGGCCCAAGGACTTGGGCCTTCTACTATTTCCCAGGCCATAGCAGAGAGCTTGATTGGAAGTGGAGCAGCCGGGTCTTGAGCCAGCACCCATATGGGATGCCGGTACTTCAGGTCAGGGCGACAACCTGCTGTGAGACAGCAGTGGCCCCTGTAGTGCACTTTTGTATTAATTTAACTTTACTATAATTTTTATAACCTTTTATTGTTGTATTATTCCCTGCTCCTACAGGTGGCTCTCATTTTTACAGAAAATGTGTGTTTTTATCCCTTCCAATTTACAATGTCATTTCTTGATTTATATAAACCTGATATACATTCAGTTAATTCCTCAGGATCCCCTCAGGAGGAACACTTTTCCTAGGTTGCATGGCTATTCCCATGATAACAGGGCTACAAATGCTATGATGCATCTAGTTGCAGTAGCTCTTTTATTTCCTATCTAGAGAATAGCTGTGCAAGTCATCCATTCCACCTCCATTACTACCCATTAGAAACAGCTCTTCATCCCTGTTTAAGTCCCCATGGCTTCTTACAAGTGTTCATCAAATTAAGTCTTATATAAACAGATTTAATAGAAAATGAATGGTGTGTCTGCTGGTAGTTTCAGTGAGGTTGAATGATTTGCTGGACTGCTGTTTTGTCTGGGTTATCTTTCATATTACTTAGAACTAATTTTTCACAATATTGCTTGCCTGAGCACTTTTTCTAGGCTCCCAGCTAAACAGGTGTTTGAAGACTAGATTTGCTATTAATTCTCATAGTACAACTCATTAAGGACAGAGGTCTCAATGGGGAGCATAGATCCTTATGTGGTCCTTGGGACAGAGTAAATATTATACACACTTGATTTAATGCTCAGGCACTGGGCTCCATCAAGGAGAAGAGCTCAGCTGAACAGAATATAACTCCCTTCTGATTAAAAAAAGAGATTTACCATGCCAAACCTGGATGTGTCACCTTAGGCATACCCTTTTCCCTTGAGAACTGAACAGAGCTCTCTGGCCATACCCACTATAAGCCTCTAGAGATTCACTGAAAGCAGAAAGTCCATTTATCTACAGTGATAATACAATGATAAAAACCGTCACAGCAGAAAAAAAAGATGAGTATCTCAAAAATGCTAAACAAGAAATGCAACAATATGAGAAACAAAAATAAGGAAGACATCATGACACTCCCAAAAGAACATGACACTTCCATACTAGATCATGAAGGTGATGAGATAGAAGAAATGCAAGAAATAGAACTCAAAAATTTGATCATATGATTACATAGAAGTAATCAAAAGCAAATGCACAAACTACTGAAATCCATGAAGGTCATGAAAGAAAATCTCTCCCATGAAATTGAAATTATAAGGAGGAATCAAGATGAAAGGAAGAATTCAATAGAACAAATAAAAAATGCAGTGGAGAGCCTTAAAAATAGAATCAGTGAGGCAGAAGAGAGAATATCAGACTTAGTAGACAGAGCACAGGAAAGTATACAGTCAAACCAAACACAATTAGAGGAGATTAGAAAAAAGACTATTGGGAATCTACAGGATACTATAAAAAAAAGGCAACATTCTGATTCTAGGAGTTCCTGCAGGCATGGGGACAGAGAAAGGATTAGAAGGCATTTTTAGTGAAACTTGTTGATGCCCACAAGATAAGCATAATGTTGCTTGCTCTAGCTTCTGTAACAAAGGCTTGGCTTTGTAATTAACTTCAACAAGATATGGCTTGGGCCTTTATAAGCTTACCCTAGGGCTCTATCAGGGCTGTTTGATTTGGAGAGCACATGCCCCTGTGCAGCTGCCGGCTTTCAGAAATAAAAGACTCCGTAATTTGGCCCTGAGACTTCAGCACTTATTAATATTAATAAACTTACTTTATTATTTATTATTTAAACTTACTTTATTAATATTAATAAACTTACAGATCACCTCTCACAAGATTAGTTTTTGAGAAGCTAGCAGTTGTGGGACTGCTTAGAAAAAAATAGAGGACAATCAGGGGACAAAAAGTAGTGACTCTGGTCAGGGCATAGCTCATTTGAACTTGAAAATCAGTAAAATGTAGCCTGAGGATCTGCAGCACCTCCTGCATGGACCCAGAGGCCCCTCTGACTTTGACCACCTTGACCTCAGCATGACACTGGCACAGCTCCCCATACTCTGTTACAGGAAACTGGATTGCCAGCATCACTGAAGAGAACAAGGAGAGTCCCACAGTGACAGAGGTGGAGCCTGAGTCTCAATGAGGGGCAAGGACCCATGGCAATGTGGCCAGGTGTTCCCCATGTCTCACAGAAGACAGTGAGTGTGCCTCTGGTGGACTTCTTGTTGCAGGCAGAGGACTGCTCACCTGCAATCCCCACTTGAGGACTGGTTACTATGTGAATCATGCTGGCTGTGAGGCTTTAGCTCCAGGCAAAACTTTGCTCCTCCATTGGCTGCCCAGAATTAATCCAGACATGGCCAAGCAGGCCCTACAGCACTGCTCAATGCATGGCGTGGCCTTTGTCAGTGAGGATAGTGTCAACAAAAAGAAGCTGCACCACTGCCCCTGAGCCAAGCACCCAAAAGCACTTGTCTGTCCCAGCATCTGAACACCAGCCTGTTTTCATAATCAATTTCATTGTGACAGTCAATAAACCTGGAGAAAAAGTGGGAAAAACTAATGTAATTCTATACACTTTTCAAAAGATGAAGAGGAGGAATACATCTGGACTAATTTATAATGCAAACATTATCCAACTTCAATGATTGAAGAAATCAAATTTCCGCATGAGCAATAATAAAAAATCAAACTAAATTTTGAAACAGGATATTCTTCAATAGGTGAATGTATGAGTAAACTGTGTTGTATCTGAGAGACCTGAGCCGGGATCAAGGCACAGCTCTTTTAGAATAGGCCTCCATCTTTTAACTCAGGCCTGACAGGGCCCTGAACCCTACAGCTCATGAAAGAAAAAAGAAATAAATGAACTCCCTTGCAATAAACCCACCTAGCAACAGCCAATCGGCAGATAGCAGGGAAATACCTGAAGTTTCAGGTGTCTTTTCAGGCTGTTAAGGTGATTGATAACATCCTGAGACACTGCAGTTTGGCACGTACACCCTAGCGGCTTGGACCCTATACTTTAGCCAATAATTTTAAAAGGCATCGACCTCAAAAGCCATCCCACCACCTTTACTAGGTCCATTCGTGCCGCTGGATGCACTAACCAATTTTAAGAGATGTTCTTTGAATCTCCCGTGGAATGAGATGATTTGCTGAATGGTGCTATAATGTATAGATTGTCTCTGAAAACCCTATAAAAACCCTGTTAACTGAAGAGTTGGGGCTTTCAACCAGACCCGTGGCATCAATGATATTTGAGAGCCCAGGCCCAGACCTGCAATAAAATTCTCACGTGTTTTACAGCCGTATAGGCTCCTTGGTGGTCTTTGGGGACAATTGAACTGGGCATAATATATCATACAAAAAAATTTAATTTCTAAAAGGAAATGAGCTCACAAATCATTTGGGCCATTAGCATTGAATGCCACATCCTGTTTCAACAGCCTGAACATGCAGATGAACATCTGTGAGATGGGATAACTTTAAAGTAAAGTTAAGTTTCAAGATAAAGTCTGGGAGTCAGCACTGTGCTGTAGTGGCCTAAGCCTCTGCCTGCAGTGCCATCATCCCATATGGGCTCCAGTTCAAGTCCCAGCTGCTACACTTCTGATCCAGCTCTCTGCTTTGGCCTGGGAAAGCAGTGGAAGATGCCCCAAGGTGTTAGGCCGATGCACCCATGTGAGAGACTTGGAATGAAGCTCATGGCTTTGGATTGGTCCAGCTCCAGCCATTTGGGGAGTGACCAGCAGATGGAAGATCTTTTTTTCTGTCTCTCTCTTTGTCTATAAATCTGTCCAATAAATAAATAAAATCTTTGAAAAGAAAAGATAAAGTCGGCCTGATTTTGTATCACTGTTTTCTGTTGTTGCTGAGGCCTGAGGCAGCTTTCCTAGTTTATTTCTGCCTGCATAGGGGGGTTCATTCCCTATACTTTTTCAGTGGATAGGGGTGTTTGACAAATTTAACATGGTCTCCTGACTTAAAAAATCTCAGGAAATTGAGAATACAATAATACTCCATCAATATGAAAAAGAGTATATACAATAAAACTCCAAAACATATTTAATGACAAAAAATAAAATACTTTACTGTTAATATCAGGAACAAGATAGTAATTTGTTTTCACTACTTTTATTCAACTTTGTAGTGAAGATTCTAGCAATAAAAATAAATAAAAGTAGTGAAATTGAAAGGAAGAAGGAAAGATGTCTATTCACAAATATGATCACAACATAGGGGTGAGAATTCTCCACCCTCAAACTCTCACTTGTAGGCAGCTTCAGGTTTTAGTGATAAAGTTTTATTGGAACACAGCTATGCTCATGGATTTATTTATCTATGACTACTGTCACACTAAAATGACAAAAAGTTGTCACAGAAAATGTATTGGTACAAATAAAAAATATTTACTATCATTAGTAAGAGAGTAGTTTGAGAAAGAAAACAACTGACAAGAATAGGTCTAGACAAAAATTGTGATGGCATAAACCAAAAACATAATGCAGCAATAAGTGAGTTTAGTAAAATGAGAAGAAACAAAATCAATACAGAAGAATAAAATGCATTTAATGTAACACCAATGAAAATCAAAATTTTAGAATCACCACTAGTTCACTTAAAATATGAAATGCACATCTGATGAAATACTGACAGGCCTACAAAAACAACTTAATTTTAAATGAAATTAAATATTCCTCTCTAAGTGGAAACATTTTATTCAAGAATCTCAGGATTCATCAATGTTAAAACATTATTTATCCTAACATTATTTTACAGACTCAACACAATTTCAATCTCTTTTCCAGCAAGCTACCTGGTTATTTTTAAAGTAACAAGCTGATATAAGCTCATATGAAAATGCAAAGAATCTATGATAGCCAAAATAACTCTGTAAAAATTATAAAATCAAAGGGATGATTTTAAGAGTTATAAATGTATACTAACTAAAGTGTGCTGTTGACACACAGAAAGCCAAACAGATTAATGGAACACAAGAGGTTGCATAGAAGATCCGAACACAAACAGTGAACAGGTTTTCTACAGAGTCTCAATTGCAATGCAGTGGAGAAAGTATAGCCTTTTCAACACATAGTGTTAGCACAATAAGATATTTCCAATAAAATAGCTTCTACTTACAAAATTGAAAAAAAAAAATGTGCCACAGATATAACTATAGTACTGAAAACTGCAATACTTCCAGAAAAAAATCATAGAAGAAATTTTTTTTTACTTTAAGTTAGGGAAAGATTTCCTAGATATGAGAAAAACTTAAGAGGACATCCATTCACTGGTTCACTCCCCAGATGGCCACAATGGCCAGAGCTGGGGTGATCTGAAGTCAGAAGCCAATAGCTTCTTCTGGATTTCCCAAGCAGTTGGGCCATCTTCTACTGCTTTCCCAGGCCATAACAGTGAGCTGGATCAGATGTGGAGCAGCCAGGACTCAAATTGGTACCCAGATGTGATGCCGGCACTGCAGGCAACAGTTTTATGCACTATGCCACAGCACTGGCCCCAAAAACTTCTTTTCAAAACACTGTTTAAAGAATGAAAGTCAAAGCAAAAAAAAAAATCCTTGAAAAATATACCATGGGACCGGCTCTGTGGCATAGTGGGTAAAGCTTCTGCCTAGAGCGCCAGTATCTCATATGTGCTCCAGTTTGAGTCCCAGCTGCTCCACTTCTGATCCAGCTCTCTGCTATGGCCTGGGAAAACAGTAGTAGATGGCCTGAGTCCTTGGGCCCCTAAGTCCTCATGGGAGACTTGGAGGAAGTGCCTGCCTCCTGGCTTTGGATCGGCACAGTTCCGGGCATTATAGCCAACTGGGAATGAACCAACAGATGGATGGCCTATCTCTCCCTGCCTCTCCTTCTCGCTCTGTGTAACTTTGACTTTCAAGTAAATAAATAAATCTTTTAAAAAAAAAGGAAAAGGAAAAATATACCTGATAAATTAATGGTATCCATAATATATGAAGAAATTTTATAGTGCAACACATAAGATGCCAACAAAACAACCCTTCATTCTAAAATAGTAAGCATGTTAGATATAGTTCACCACAGAAGATGTGAGAGGGTGCTGTTGTTTAATAATGGGTTGAACCACCCCCTACAATACTAGCATTCTATAAGAGTGCTGATTTGAATTCTGTCTGCTATACTTCCAAACCAGTCATGTTGTTAATGCTCCTGGGAAAGCAGCAGTAGATTCTATATATATTCTGACCCCTGGCACATATGTGGGAGACCTATATTCAGTGATCCTCACCAGGTAATCAGTGAGCCCTGAGTATGTGTAACTTCCCACAGTGACCGCCCAAAGTACCAGCCATACCCTGAGCCCTCCCATGCAGCCTCAGTGTTTTCACAGTCCCAGCACACAAGCTTCCCACAGTCATGAGCACCAAGTCCTCTATTAGTCCTCCCCACCAAATTCAGGTTTCTCTGCTCTGCTGGTTGCTGGGTGTGCAGATACGAACTGGCGCATCTGTTACATATGTCCAAAATGGTGCCTGCCCTCCATCAGCTTGTTACAGGATGCCAGTTTCAGGGTGGTCATGGAGAGAGAAACAAGCCTAGTTTGGCATGTACACTGTCCCACCTAGGGCTCCTAGCTGGATTCCCACCAGGATCTTTCTGCAACTTTATTACCAGTGGCTTGGGCTGCTCCAGTCTGGTCTCACCTCCTGAGCTACTGTTGAGGTTCTTGGCTGCTGGGTTTCTGAGTTGTACATGTCCACACCCTGCATATGGTCCACAGTGTCCCTCTAATTTGTGTGGAGTTTCCTCTGACATTTTTCCCTAACTCTTCCTTGAGACTGTACTCTCCATTTTTTCATACTATCTTGTCCTAGATTACAACAGTAAGCTCCCTCTCTACTCCTCTATTTTAATCCAATCCCTGATTTATTTTTCTCAAGAAATTCATCAATAGGCTTTTTTATACTCATCTGTTCAATTGTTTATTATTGTGTTCAACAAATACTTATTGAAGAACCAAGGCATGTCCATAATAGCCACAGTGGAAAGAAGCATGGCTTTTAAATTTTAAAATTTTATAATAAAAATAATTATCTGTAATAGATTACAAATAGTTTGTTTTCTAGAGTATGTATACCAAGTCCTCTTATTTTCCCTAGAGTTTAAACCACTATTATATAGCATGTTGAAAAATCATAGCCATTTGGCCAGCACCATGGCTCACTAGGCTAATCCTCCGCCTTGCAGCACCACCACACCGGGTTCTAGCCCCCATCAGGGCTCCGGAGTCTGTCTGGGTTGCCTCTCTTGCAGGCCACCTCTCTGCTGTAGCCAGGGAGTACAGTGGAGGATGGCCTGAGTGCTTGGGCCCTGCACCCCATGGGAGACCAGGATAAGTACCTGGCTCCTGCCATTGGATCAGCGTGGTGTGCCGGCTGCAGCGCGCTGGCCGCGGTGGCCATTGGAGGGTGAACCAACAGCAAAAGGAAGACCTTTCTCTCTCTGTCTCTCTCTCTCACTGTCCACCTGCCTGTCAAAATAAAAAAAAGAAAAATCATAGCCATTTATGATGATAGTGTCAATGACACTGTCATATATATAATGCTAAGGAATGGCTAAATTTCATCTTTCAAATTGCTTTTATTGGATGCATGATTGTGAGAACATTATTAGAAAGGCTTCACCCTAAGCTCATTTTCCCAACCTCACCTCCCTCCCTACAAACTACCCTCTCTAACTTGGATTCTGTATCATCTTCACTCTCTCTCTTTTTTTTTTTGACCATCAGAGTGGACAGTGAGAGAGAGAGAGACAGAGAGAAAGGTCTTCCTTTGCTGTTGGTTCACCCTTCAATGGCTGCCGTGGCTGGAGTGCAGTGTCCTGCGCACCGCACTGATCTGATGGCAGGAGCCAGGTACTTATCCTGGTCTACCATGAGGTGCAGGGCCCAAGGACTTGGGCCATTCTCCACTGCACTCCCGGGCCACAGCAGAGAGCTGGCCTGGAAGAGGGGCAACCAGGACAGAAATCTGGCACCCCGACCGGGACTAGAACCCGGTGTGGTGTCGCCACAAGACGGAGGATTTGCCTAGCGAACTGCAGCACCAGCGCATCTTCACTCTCTAAAAGAGAATGCACCTGCCAACTAATGTGAAGAGCAAATCACTTCATCTCCTGTTTAGATGTTGCTTTGTGGATACTTGTGTGCTTCTACCTCCAAAAGCAGCCACTCTGTCATTCAACGGTCACTGTTACCTCCTTCAACAAACAGGCACTAAAAAAAGACAAGAGAAATCTCATACTTCGTGGAGTTTGTGTCTTCACAGAGCGTGTAGATTACAATTCTCATTGCTAAGGTCACCAAGGACAGAATGGAGTTCCCTGTTAAAAAAAATCCTCCTCTAACATATATGTGTTAGCCCATTAATATTTATTAGATTATTATATAAGATAGTTACTATGTTAGGACAAAGAGATAACAGCATCATGTAATGCACAAGAAAAAAAACCTAGGGTGCAGCTATTTTTTCCTTTTTTCATGGAGGTATCTGGCAGTTTGAGAAAAGAAAGAGATTGGGCAAGAGTGCAGGCTCTGGAGCAGCAAAAGCCAATTTTAGCTGAAGGAGTGATGATCCACACTAAAAAGTTCTTGCTTTCCAAAATTCAGAAACAAGCTTCCCAAGTAACTAACAAGTAATGAGATGCCCCAGGAAGAAAAGGCAGCTAAAGGATTCAGCTAGGTTGACTCCAATGAGACAAGAAGAGAAATCCATTTTTCAACATGATTCTTGAAGGATACTCTGTACCTCATGAAGCATCTGTCCAGGGTCTGGTGTCCTCTTGGTAATGTCAGCCATCAAACAGACATCATAATTCCCAGCTAGCTGCACTGTACCCATCATCATTCATTGGCTGGCCCCTACCCTGGTCAGCAGCACTGAAGCCTATACCCTATCCCAAGCCCTACTTCAACATCCCCAGCTTCTGCAGGACCAGAGACTGGTAAACCAAACTCAAGTGAAGACAAGGCACAATAAAAAGAAATATGGGGAAATGTGTGATTCAGGTTTGAGTAGTAGAGGCAACATGTGCTTAACTAACCAGTCTTGGTTCCAACCCAGATCCTGCAACATGTTAGTCTGTGACAAGACTGAGCCAATTATCTTGCTCCTCAGCATCTGTCTCCTCATCTGCAAAGATAAAATGCCTACTTTGCAGAGCTGATATGAAACTTAAATATATATGAAGTGGCCTTCAAAAAACAGTAATTAAAATTCTTATTTCTTTATTAAAGGACAATCCCAAATGGAAGTGAGGCAAGAATCAGATTTTACTAGACATAAATCCTACAGTATAACTCTAAGAATATAAAAAATCAAACCTGAATAACATACAGCAGCTACTTTGATACAGCAAAATATACATGCACATGCAACAGTTCTACAAATTCCCAGCTTGTGAAATCAGAATTATCTAAACAAAACAATGTTAATAACCAAAGTGTCTGATAACTTCTGCTCATTTCTTCACCACAAATGAAAACCTTCCAGGATGAAGTCAATGTCCTAATTTGCTTTCTCTAAGTTTGAGGATGGTTAGGATCACTTCATTGACCTTCTGGGGTTTCCAAGGCAACTGTTAGGGTAATTCTCAAAAGGAAAAGAACACCAATTCTGTGGCAACTGTTCTAGAGACACTCATACAGTAATAGACATTATTACTAGAAATGCAGTGCTCTCAACAGCAGCTATCTCCTTTGGATAATTTACTACATTCAACGCTCTAAGTAGGTAAACTTACACTTCTGCATAAAGAGTAATAATTATTACTACAAGAAACAATCAGAACTCTAAATGGAAAATAAAATTAATTTCATGAAAATAAATTATGAAACCTAAAGCCCAAATTTGTGGCATAACCCAGTATTGTCTTTCCAATAAAAAATGTTAATTCTCAAGTGTCTACACCTAAGAGATTCCCACAGCTGTCTCATGTCATCCTTTTCTAGGAGTCCTAGGGAGGGAAAGAAATGGATAAATTATATTCAGCATCCTGAGTGTTTCTGTTTATTATCACATAAATTTATGAGAGGTCAACTTTCAGTTCAGCATTTCAATGTTCAGTTATGCTAGAATATTTTATTTGTGGAGCAGGAATGTAACCTAGCAGTTAAAATGCTTGCATACCATGTAGGAGTCCCTGGGTTTCATTTCTGGCTCTAGAACCTGACTCAAGCTTCCTGATAATCCAGATCCTGGGAGACAGATAACTGCTCTTGCTGTCGACCTAGGAGACCTTGACTGAGTGCCATTTCTGCTGACTCAACCCCAAGTGGACATGAAGAATTTAGCTCTTTCATTACATCCCTATATCTTTGTCTCTATGCCTCCCAAATTTAAAAAATGAAACTAATTCTATTTCTGAGCCATTTAATAATGAACCACATCTAACCATGAACTATAAAGCAACTGAAGTTCTAAACAGAATTTTTTTAAATTTTTTATTTACATAAGGTAAACAAATTCCATGCATTTCATATGTACTGATTTAGGAGCATAGTAATACTTCCCACCAACCCTCTCTCCCGCCCTTGCTCCCATCTTCCCTCTTCCTTCTTTTCTTGATTTTTCTTTTAATTTTTACAATGGCATACTTTTAAAACACCACCAAGTAAAGAATTCAATAGATATTAAGTAAGAAAACCACTGTTCTTCAAGAGTATAGACGAGGGCAGTAAACAATATTGACATTTTAAAGTCTCAATTTTGCTCACATACATTATATTTTGTCACAGTAAATTTATAAAATATGTTTCAAGATTTGTACTACCTACACATACAAACAAAAGTATATAGAATAAACACAGCCTTCTCTACCAGATCACTTAAAGCACTGTAAAAACATATTGTAGTTGATTTATTTGTAAAAGAAAACTTCTTAGAATTCCACATTCCTCAATTATCACCAGTTTTTCTATTGCCTTTCTTAGTAAAAATTCTTTAAATTCTCTGAACTTATCCATACCAGTCAAAATTCCATAGCAACCATGTATTGAAATGGTTCCTTAACAAACTTAATTATTATCTACTTGTAAACCATTAGAGGTCATTGATATAATGAAATATTTTCTTGCTATGCCCCAGGGAAGATACAATCCTGTTTTATTTCCAGCAAATGTTATCACTGCTAACATTTTTGCAAAAGAAAATGAAGAATTCATAGTTTATCTTTTTTATCCTGATCACATAAACAGTTTTCATCATTCACTTGTAGCAGACTCCTGCATTAAAATCAATTAACTGAGTATTTTATTAAAAATAAAGAAAAGCAATTAGCCTACTAATATAGACTGCAGCTGTTGGTGAATTAAAGGTAGATATTTCTAGCCTCTGGACCCATTTTTGAAGTAAAGTTGATAGGATTTCTTTACAGACAAGAGAGGAGTTGTGAAAGAGAGATTAATCAAGAATTGCACTGTGGATCTCAGCAGAGCAACTGCAGAAGCTGCCATTAACTCAAGTAGAGAAGACTACCTAAGGGACAGGTATGAGAAAGAAATTGGCAAGAAAAAGAAATTAAAGGGATACAAAATGGGAAGGAAGAAGTCAAACGATCCCTCTTTGCAGATGATATGGTTCTTTATTAAGGGGATCCAAAGAACTCTACTAAGAGACTATTGGAACTCATAGAAGATTTTGGCAAAGTAGCAGGATATAAAATCAATGCACAAAAATCAACAGCCTTTGTATACACAAGCAATGCCACGGCTGGGAAAGAACTGCTAAGATCAATCCCATTCACAATAGCTACAAAAACAATCAAATACCTTGGAATAAACTTAACCAAGGTCGTTAAAGATCTCTACGATGAGAATTAGAAAACATTAAAGAAAGGAATAGAAGAGGATACCAAAAAAATGGAAAAATCTTCCATGCTCATGGATTGGAAGAATCAATATCATCAAAATGACCATTCTTCCAAAAGCAATTTATAGATTCAAGGCAATACCAATCAATATACCAAAGACATTCTTCCCAGATCTGGAAATTGATGCTGAAATGCGTATGGAGACACAGGAGACCTCAGATAACTAAAGCAATCTTGTACAACAAAAACAAAGCTGGAGGCATCACAATACCAGATTTCAGGACATACTACAGGGCAGTTGTCATCCAAACAACATGGGACTGGTACAGAAACAGATGAATAGACCAATAAAACAAAATAGAAACACCAGAAATCAATCCAAACATCTACAACCAACTTATATTTGATCAAGGATCTAAAACCAATTCCTGGAGCAAAGACAGTCTATTCAATAAATGGTGCTGGGAAAACTGGATTTCCACATGCAGAAGCATGAAGCAAGACCCCTACCTTACACCTTACACAAAAATGCACTCAACATGGATTAAAGACTTAAATCTACACCCGACACCATCAAATTATTAGAGAGCATTGGAGAAACCCTTCAAGATATTGGCACCGGCAAAAACTTCTTGGAAAAGACCCGGGAGGCACAGGCAGTCAAAGGCAAAATTAATATTTGGGATTGCATCAAATTGAGAAGTTTCTGTACTTCAAAAGAAACAGGCAGGAAAATGAAGACACAACCTACAGAATGGTAAAAAATATTTGCAAACTATGCAACAGATAAATGGTTAATAACCAGAATCTACAAAGAGATCAAGGAACTCCACAACAAGAAAACAAATAACCAACTCAGGAGATGGGCCAAGAATCTCAACAGACATTTTTCAAAAGAGGAAATTCAAAGGGCCAACAGACACATGAAAAAATGTTCAAGATCACTAGTAATCAGGGAAATGCAAATCAAAACCACAATGAGGTTTCACCGCACCCCGGTGAATGGCTCACATTCAGAAATCTACCAACAACAGATGCTGGCGAGGATGTGGGGAAAAGGGACACTAACCCACTGTTGGTGGGAATGCAAACTGGTCAAGCCACTATGGAATTTAGTCTGGAGATTCCTCAGAAACCTGAAGATAACCCTACCATACAATCCAGCCATCCCAGTCCTTGGAATTTACCAAAGGAAATTAAATTGGCAAAGAAAAAAGCAGCCTGAACCTTTATGTTTATTGCAACTCAATTCACAACAGCTAAGTCCTGAAACCAACCGAAATGCCCATCAACTGTAGACTGGATAAAGAAATTATGGGACATGTACTCTATAGAATACTATACAGCAGTCAAAAACAATGAAACCTGGTCATTTGCAACAAGATGGAGTAATCTGGAAAACATTATGCTGAGTGAAGTAAGCCAGTCCCAAAGGGGGAAATATCATATGTTCTCCCTGATCAGTGACAACTAACCGAGCACCAAAAAGGAAACCTGTTGAAGTGAAATGGACACTTTGAGAAACAGTGACTTGATCAGTCCTTTTCGTGACTGTTGATGTACAATTTAATATTTTATCCCTTTTAGTTTTTTTTTTGTTCTAGTTAATACTGTTGGTTGAACTCTGTAATCAACACACATTTATTCTGTCCATCTTTTTTCTAAAGATTGGTTTACTTATTTAATTGAAAGGCAGAGTTACAAAGAGGGAGGGGGAAGAAGAGAGATCTTAAATTAAAAAAAAAACATAGAGCCACAATGAAATAGATCCACTATGGCTTTTTTTATGAAATGCATTTTTCATTCTCATAAACTCCATAGTTTTCAAGATTTTTGCAACTGTTAACCTGTTTATATTTTCATAGTATTAAAATCATTGGTGTTCAATTATTTTCTTTGCTTGAGTTCAGATCCAAATATTTGAAGAAAGAAACTATTATACAAATTAGGTACAGTTTTTATGGTTGAGAGATTTCAGTATGTTGTGCATATTCAAACTTCTACGGCTTCATGCCTCCTGCTTTTGAAGCAGTGTATGCTGAGCACTTGAGAGACTTATGCATTTGCATGTATATTTTTAATATAAATATGTAATTTCCTTTTCGCTCTATATTGCTAAGTCATAATTCACATATGTGGTTATCCTATTAATAATGGGCTTTGTAAGCTTTGAACCATTTGAAAAGAATAAATATGTACTGCTGCATATTAGTAATGCTTACTTTTCTTGTATTTACTTCTCTTTTGTAAAGATCATTTTACATTCTTATGTAATATTTGATGCATACAAAATAATATAATTGTTATGCTGAGATAAAAAACACAACAAACTAGCACTCCAAACCACTTAAGATTAGCACTGTATTTGTTTTTGGCAAGTGCTTGTTCTTTTATTATATATATAATAAAAAACATAAATATTATATAATGCATTAATATAATAATATAATGAATATTATATAATATGTAATATATAAATATAAAATATTTTATATATATATATATATAAAACCTTGTACATTTGGGAAAAAATTCCTTAAATGACATCTGATTTCCTGTTTATTGTACTTTACTGAGCTGGCATGGAAAGGGATCTCAGCATTTCTTCAATCTTTCCATTACAGGCCCTTGCCAAGAGCATTGTGGTGGTAAAATGAAAGCAGCATTCCCACCTAAAAACATAAAACATAGCAAAAAAGGAATCTTCTCTGTAATGGAAGCAAGTCTGGGAGACATCTGCTGGAAAGGAATGAAAAGTAAAGTGAGCTCCATCTCTTACTGAATTGGCAGATTTTGCTATTGAGTTACTCAGTTTTCATGAACTTACAGTGTCAGCAGCAAATGATAACATCAGTCACAACACCCATTTTATATTATATGAATTTATGGTTGAAAGAAATTTCTACAAATATTTTTGTCAAAATATTGTGGTTGCTACCAAAAGTAAGCATTTAAAAATGAAACCATCTAAACCTTGAATTATGTATTTAAAATAAATACTCAGGTGAATTTTTACAAACAGCCCTTCAGTTATTCCGGATAAATATAATAAATTTCTGTAATTCCATAGCATCTGGTTTCAGAGTCAACACAAAGTCAGAAAATTAAACTGCCATGTACACAATAGTGAATCCATTAAAGAAACCAGCACTGCTTGCTATGAGGCAAGTGGTGGGAATAGGCCGGGAGTGGGGGGCAGGGAGGCATCAGCATCCTGTCCTGTAGCACAGACTTTGGCACCTGGGGAAATCTGACAGAGCCTGGCAAGATGAGACACCCCAGCCTCCAGGACCTGCTAGGAAGCTGAGATACCTCAGCCAGCCCCCAGAGTCCTCAGGTCTAACTTCAGAACTGGACCCCATTGCTGATCTTGGTGCCTTCAGTTCCCACATCTAAGGCAGCCCACAAGGTGGCCGATGACCCAGGTGACTTCCTGTGTACCCATGCCAACCTACTTCCCAAAGCCAATGCACCACAAGAAGATAAAAAGACAAAGTTATTTTAAAATGGACAGTTTTTTTTTAATTTTTATTTTTGATAGGCAGAGTTAGTGAGAGAGACAGAGAAAGGTCTTCCTTCCATTGGTTCACCCCCAAAAGGCCAATCCGAAGCCAGGAGCCAGGTGCTTCCTTCTGGTCTCCCATGTGGATGCAGGTCCCAAGCACTTGAGCCACCCTGCACTGCCTTTCCGGGCCACAGCAGAAAGCTGGACTGGAAGAGGAGCAACCAGCACAGAACTGGCACCCCAACCAGGACTAGAACCCACAGTACCAGTGCCGCAGGCAGAGGATTAGCCTAGTGAGCCATGGTACCTGCAAAATGGACAGTTTTGAGGTCAGGTGCGAAGCCACAGCACCATTAAATCACAAACAGATTTAGGTTCACTCACTAGTTCTCAGTCCTCCACTTCCTCTCTGCTCCGATGATTGCATATTTTGCTGCTATTCTGATGGGGGAAAATGTAAAATGCCATTTTCTCTTTTGTGTTTTGAAGAGTTATCTAGAGCTGGACTTGGGATCAAATCCAAGGTTTTCTTTTTCTGTGGAGTGTTTTAGCCATTACATCTACATGCTTGACTGTGAGTATCACTTTTCCAGGCCTTCCTGAGAGGGTGCAGTTTATTTTCACAAGTACTACTCAGATATTATCTTTCATCATAAAACACAGCCACTGTTGGCATTCAGCTCATTTCTTCATTTGTAGACAATACAATTCATTTGATCTGCCTTCTATATTTTATTTTCCACTTAATATACATTTTCAGTATTTTGTCTGTTTTCCTCCTGTTACAAACTTTACACTAGGACTGGAGGGCCAATCCATGGCAGTTAATCACAAAGCCTCTATTAGACTTCAATAACTGACTGATGTTTTCTGAAATTTTTTTGCCAAGTTGCAGTTTTTTTCATCCTAACCCACAAGTTTTCCCATATGTATCACCACAGTGACACCTAGAAGTTTAACAGCAATTTGCTTGAAAATGGGGCGTTTTCAGAATTGATGACTAATGATGGCGCCATTCGAACACAAATGGGCTTGGGCTCTCTTTCTGTTTCTCTAACCACTTCAGTTACTCAAGTGTACATAAACCCTGACAGCTCATGTGAATGCAAATTCTGTCATTTAGGGTTAGAAGTAAGTTTAGGGCTAGGTATAGGATGAGTGTTAGGGTTAGTATTAGGACTAGGATGAGAGCTAGTATTGGTGTTAAGGTTTAGAATGAGCGTTATTATTAAGGCTATTATTAGGATTGGGGTTAGGGTAAGATTAGAGCTAGGTTTATGTTTAGTGTCGGTGTTAGTATTAGGCTTATGGCAAGAGTTGGGGCTAGTTTTAGGATTAGGGTTCTGTGAAGTTTGGCTTAGGTCTAGGGTTAGATTAAAAGCCATGGTTAGGGTTATGGTTAGGGCTAGGCTTAAGGTTAGGGCTACACATAGAGTTATGTTTAGCTTTAGGGTTAGAATAAGGATTAGGTCTAGGACTAGGGTTATATTTAGGATTAGATTTGTGATTAGAGTTATAGATAGGGTTAAGGCTATTGTGAGGCCTAGGGATAGAGCTAGGGTTATGGATAAGTTTAGGTGTAGGGTTAGGGATAGAGTTAGAGCTGTGGTCTTATATATATATATATATATATATATATATATACACACACATACATATATAATATGGTTACATATATATAATATATAGAGAGAGCTGTGATTATATATTATATATATAATATACAGCTATATTTGAAGTTATGGTCATCATCACCAGGATGAGGCTTAGTCTTTGGGTTAGCATGATGGTTAGTTTAAGGCTAGTGTTAGATACAGCATTAAAGTTAGCATCAGGAGTATGGTCAAATTAATGCTGAAGTCTGGTTTGTTTTAGGGTTAGGCCTAAGCAGAAAGATAAGATTAGTGTTGGGGTGAGATTTAAAATTAGTTTAAGATTAATATTAAGATTAAGGTTAGATTTAGTTCTGTAGTAAATTTTAGAGTTAGAACCAGAGTTAGGACTATGGTTAGAGCTAGTTAAATTAAAAAAAAGTTAACTAATTATTTCCAAGATTTATGTATTTATTTACTTGAAGGCAATGTGATGGAGAGGCAGAGAGAGAGAAAGGGGTGGAGAGAGAGGAGTGAGAAAAGAGAACTTCCATACCTTGTTTGACTCACCAAATTGCTGCAACAGCCAGGCCAGGGCTGGGCAAGACCAATGCCAGGAGCCAGGAACCACATCTGGGTCCCCCACATGTGTTAGGAACCCAGAAAACCAGATCTTGGGCCATCTTTCACTACCTTTCCAGGTGCATTAGCAAGAGAGTTGGACTGGAACTGGAGCATAAAGGACTTAGATCTACTCTGATAAATGGAATTTGGGCATAAGTGCAGTGGCATAGCCTGATGTGGCATACAACAGTTCCAAGGGGAAATTATTTTTTACAGTCTGGTGGCTGGATAGTCTAAGGGGCTGTATCTTTCAGG
Source organism: Oryctolagus cuniculus (assembly GCF_051225735.1). Taxonomy (NCBI): domain Eukaryota; kingdom Metazoa; phylum Chordata; class Mammalia; order Lagomorpha; family Leporidae; genus Oryctolagus; species Oryctolagus cuniculus. The sequence continues at coordinate 25,961,173 of NC_142882.1, read as the reverse complement.
GGTGATGTTTTTGCTTCATAACATGGCATATGGCATTTCATAGTGAGAGAAAGCAACAGGTGGCACCCACAAACTCAGGCCCTTTTTATTTATTGCATAAAAAGGTTTATTTTATGTGTAAGGCTTAGTTACAGAGAATGAGGGTGAGACAGAAATCTCCCATCCATAGGTTCATTCCCCAACTGGCCACAACAGCCTAGGCTGCACCAGTCTGAAGCCCAGAGCCAGTAGCGTCACCTAGGTGTTACATGTAGGTGGCAGCAGCCCAAGTACTTGGCCCATCCTGTGCTGCCTTCTCAGTCTCATCACCAGAGAGCTGGATCAGAAGTGAATTATCTGGAACTCAAACTTGTGCTCTTATGAGATGCTGGCATCATAGGTAGAGGCATAACAATGTTTCCCCCAGTACTGGCCGCTCAGGCACTTAAAAAGTTGTGTGAATCTATTCCTAAGCACAGAAAATATCACCCTGGAAAATTTGTTTCCAACACATCATTTTTGGGTGTTGTGAAAATTCTGTAATATTTCAAGTTTGATAGTGTGATTCTTTTCTTTTTCTAGTGTTTGTTTAACACCCTATTCTGTTCATTGGTTTATGTGTCTAATTTTTTTTGCCAGTACCAGGCTGTTTGTAACTGCCCTGTATTATGTCTTGAAATCTGGTGTTGTGATGCCTCCAGCTTTGTTTTTGATGCATAAGATTGCTTTAGGTATTTGAAGTCTCTTGTTTCCATATGCATTTCAGCCTTCTTTTTTCTTGATCTGAGAGGAATGTCATTGGTATTTTGATTAGGATTGCATTGAATCTGTAAGTTACTTTCAGTAGTATGAACATTTTGATTATATTCATTCTTCAAGTCCATGAACTTGGGGGATTTTTCCATTTTTGGTGTTTTCTTCTATTTATTTCTTTAATGTGTTGTAATTTTTATTGTGGAGATCTAAGACATCCATGGTTAAATTTATTCCATGGTATCTAATTACTGTCTTTAGCTAACATGAATGGGATTGATCTTCTAAGTTTTTTCTTAGACATGGCATTGTCTGTATACAAAGGCTGTTGATTTTTGTGTTAATTTTATATACTGCCACTTTACCAAACTCTTGCATGAGTTCCAGTAGTCTATCAGTGGAATCTTTTGGTTCCTATATGTATAGAAGCATGGCATTTGCAATTAGGGATAAGTTTGATTTTCTTCTTGATTTCTCTTTCTTGTCTGATGGCCCTAGATAAAACTTCCAGGACTATATTGAGTAGTAATGGTGAGAAAAAAATTAGTAATGGGGAGAGTGCGCATCTTTGGTTCCAAATCTTAGGGGGAAGGCTTCCAACTTTTCTCCATTCAATAACATACTCGCTGTGGGTTTGTCATAAATTGCCTTTATTATGTTGAGGCATGTTCCTTCTACACCCAATTTGCTTAAGGTTTTTGTCATGATAGAATGTTGTATTTCATCAAATGCTTTTTCTTCATCTACTGAAATAATCAAGTGATTTTTGTTCAGTTTGTTAATGTCTTAACACTGCTTTTGCTGCATCCCATAAGTTTGGATAATGTTGTATTGTCACCTTCATTCATTTCCAGAAATTGGTTTGCTTTCTATTTCAGTTTCTTCTTTGTTCATTCAGCAGCAGGTTGTTCAGTCTCCATGTGTTTGCATAGGTTCTTGAGACTATTGAGTTGTTAATTCCAGCTTCATTTCACTGTGGTCAGAAAAGAGGCATAGTGTGATTTTGATTGTCTTGAATTTGCTGAGACTTGCTTTATGACCTAGCATGTGGTCTGTCCTAGAGAAACTTCCATGCACTGATGAAAAGAATGTGTATTCTGCTTCTGTGAGATGAAAGGTTCTGTACATATCAGTTAGTCTATTGGGTCCATAGTGTAGATTAGCTCAATTGCTTCTTTGTTGAATTTCTATCTGGTTGATCTGTCCATTGATGAAACTAGGGTCTTGAAATCTCCCATTACTATTGTTTTGGAATCTTTCCCCCTTTAGTTTTTTTTTAAAGATTTATTAATTTATTTGTAAGGCAGAGTTACAGAGACAGAGGCATATACACACAGAGGTCTTCCATGTGCTAATCTACTCCCTAAATGGCCACAACAGCCAAAGCTGGCCTGACCAGAAGCCAGGAGCCAAGATTTGGACCATCTTCTACTGCTTTCCCATGTCATAGCAAAGACCTGAATTGGAAGTGGAGCAGCTAGGACTTGAACTGGTGCCCATATGGGATGCCAGCACTGCAGGCAGTGGGCATACCTGCTATATCACAGCACCCACCCTTCCAACTCCCTTTAGAGACATAAACATTTTTTTAAATAGCCAGGCACCCTGTAATCGGATTCATATGCATTTATTTTTTTTAACTTTTATTTAATGAATATAAATTCCAAAGTACAATTTATGGATTACAATGGCTTCCCCCCCATACCGTCCCTCCCACCCACAACCCTCCCCTTTCCCACTCCCTCTCCCCTTCCATTCACATCAACATTCATTTTTGATTATCTTAATATACAGAAGATCAGCTTAGTATACATTAAGTAAGGATTTCAACAGTTTGCTCCCACACCAAAACATAAAGTGAAAAATAATAGATGATTTTTTTAAATGATGATGAAATCAGATCGGACCTATTGTCATGTTCAATCCCAGTGAGAGTCAAGTTGGGAGTTGATAATTTCTTTTTTTTTTTTTTTACAGAGGATCAGTTTAGTATACATTAAGTAAAGATTTCAACAGTTTGCACCCCCATAGAAACACAAAGTGAAATATATTGTTTGAGTACTCGTTATAGCATTAAATCTCAATGCACAGCACATTAAGGACAGAGATCCTACATGAGGAGTAAGTGCACAGTGACTCCTGTTGTTGACTTTACCAATTGACACTCCTGTCTATGGCATCAGTAATCTCCCTATGCTCCAGTCATGAGTTTCCAAGGCTATGGAAGCCCTCTGAGTGCTCCGACTCTTATCTTGCTTAGACACGGTCATAGTCAAAGTGGAGGTTCTCTCCTCCCTTCAGAGAAAGGTACCTCCTTCTTTGAAGACCTGTTCTTTCCACTGGGCTCTCACTCACAGAGATCTTTTGCCAGAGTGTCTTGGCTTTCCATGCCTGAAATACTCTCATGGGCTTTTCAGCCAGATCTGAATGTCTTTAGGGCTGAATCTGAGGCCAGAGTGCTATTTAGGACATCTGCAATTCTATGAGTCTGCTGAGTATCTCGCTTCCCATGTTGGATCACTCTCCCCTTTATTTATTCTATCGGTTAGTGTTAGCAGGTACTAGACTTGTTTATGTGCTCCCTTTGACTCTTAGTCCTTTCATTATGATCAATTGTGAACTGAAATTGATCACTTGGAATAGTGAGATGGCATTGGTACATGCCACCTTGATGGGATTGAATTGGAATCCCCTGGTATGTTTCTAACTCTACCATTTGGGGCAAGTCAGCTTGAGCATGTCCCAAATTATGCATCTCTTCCCTCTCTTATCCCCACTCTTATGTTTAACAGGGATCACATTTCAGTTAATTTTCAACACTTAAGAATAACTGTGTATTAATTACAGAATTAAACCAGTCATATTAAGTAGAACAGACAAAATAAATACTAAGAGGGATAATGTATTATGTTGTTCATTAACAGTCAGGGCTATGCTGATCAAGTCACCGTTTCCATAGTGTCCATTTCACTTCAACAGGTTTCCTTTTTGGTGTTCAGTCAGTTGTCACCGATCAGGGAGAACATATGGTATTTGTCCCTTTGGGACTGGCTTATTTCACTCAGCATGATGTGTTCCAAATTCCTCCATTTTGTTGCAAATTACTGGATTTCGTTGTTTCTTACTGCGGTATAGTATTCTAAAGAGTACATATCCCATAATTTCTTTATCCAGTCTACCGTTGATGGGCATTTAGGTTGGTTCCAGGTCTTGGCTATTGTGAATTGAGCTACAATAAACATTAGGGTGCAGACCGCTTTTTTGTTTGCCAATTTAAATTCCTTTGGGTAAATTCCAAGGAGTGGGATGGCTGGGTCTAATGGTAGGGTTATCTTCAGGTTTCTGAGGAATCTCCAGACTAAATTCCATAGTGGCTTGACCAGTTTGCATTCCCACCAACAGTGGGTTAGTGTCCCTTTTTCCCCACATCCTCGCCAGCATCTGTTGTTGGTAGATTTCTGCATGTGAGCCATTCTAACTGGGGTGAGGTGAAACCTCATTGTGGTTTTGATTTGCATTTCCCTGATTACTAGTGATCTTGAACCTTTTTTCATGTGCCTGTTGGACATTTGGATTTCCTCTTTTGAAAAATGTCTATTGAGGTCCTTGGCCCATCTCTTAAGTGGGTTGTTGGTTTTGTTTTTGTGGAGTTTCTTGATCTCTTTGTAGATTCTGGTTATTAACCCTTTATCTGTTGCATAGTTTGCAAATATTTTTTCCCATTCTGTCGGTTGTCTCTTCACTCTCCTGACTGTTTCTTTTGCAGTACAGAAACTTCTCAATTTGATGCAATCCCAATAGTTGATTTTGGCTTTGACTCCCTGTGCCTCCCGGGTCTTTTCCAGAAATTCTTTGCCTGTGCCAATATCTTGAAGTGTTTCTCCAATGTTCTCTAGTAACTTGATGGTGTCCGGTTGTAGATTTAGCTCTTCAATCCATGTTGAGTGGATTTTTGTGTAAGGTGTAAGGTAGGGGTCTTGCTTCATGCTTCTGCATGTGGAAATCCAATTTTCCCAGCACCATTTATTGAATAGACTGTCCTTGCTCCAGGAATTAGTTTTAGATCCTTGATCAAAATAAGTTGGCTGTAGATGTTTGGGTTGATTTCTGGTGTTTCAATTCTGTTCCATTGGTCTATCCATCTGTTTCTGTACCAGTACCATGCTGTTTTGATTAAAACTGCCCTGTAGTATGTCCTGAAATCTGGTATTGTGATGCCTCCAGCTTTGTTTTTTTGTACAATTTTGCTTTAGCTATTCGAGGTCTCTTGTGCCTCCATATAAATTTCAGCACCACTTTTTCCAGATCTGAGAAGAAGTTCTTCGCTATCTTGATTGGTATTGCATTGAATTTATAAATTGCTTTTGGGAGAACGGAATTTTGATGTTGATTCTTCCAATCCATGAACATGGAAGATTTTTCCATTTCTTGGTATCCTCTTCTATTTCTTTCTTTAAGGTTTTGTAATTTTCATCGTAGAGATCTTTTACATCCTTGGTTAAGTTTATTCCAAGGTATTTGATTGTTTTTGTAGCTATTGTGAATGGGATTAATCTTAGAAGTTCTTCCTCAGCCATGGCATTGTCTGTGTATACAAAGGCTGTTGATTTTTGTGCATTGATTTTATATCCTGCTACTTTGCCAAAATCTTCTATGAGTTCCAATAGTCTCTTAGTAGAGTTCTTTGGGTCCCCTAAATAAAGAATCATGTCATCTGCAAAGAGGGATAGTTTGAATTCTTCCTTCCCAATTCATATTTCTTTAATTTCTTTTTCTTGCCTAAAGTTCTGGCTAGAACCTCCAGAAGTATATTGAATAGCAGTGGTGAGAGTGGGCATCCCTGTCTGCTACCAGATCTCAGTGGAAATGCTTCCAACTTTTCCCCATTCAATAGGATGTTGGCTGTGGGTTTTTCATAGATTGCTTTGATTGTATGGAGGAATGTTCCTTCCAAACCCAGTTTGCTTAGAGTTTTCATCATGAATGGGTGTGTATTTTATCAAATGCTTTCTCGGCATCTATTGAGATAATCATATGGTTTTTCTTCTGCAGTCTGTTAATGTGGTGTATCACATTGATTGTCTTCCGCATATTAAACCATCCCTGCATACCAGGGATAAATCCCACTTGGTCTGGGTGGATGATCTTTCTGATGTGTTGTTGCATTCTATTGGCGAGAATTTTATTGAGGATTTTTGCATCTATGTTCATCAGGGATATTGGTCTTTAATTCTCTTTCAGTGCTGCATCTTTTTATGGCTTAGGAATTAAGGTGATGCTAGCTTCATAGAAAGAATTTGGGAGGATTCCCTCTTCTTCGATTGTTCTGAATAGTTTGAGAAGAATTGGAGTTAGTTCTTTAAATATCTGGTAGAATTCAGCAGTGAATCCATCTGGTCCTGGGCTTTTCTTTGTTGGGAGGGCCTTTATTACTGTTTCAATTTCTGTCTCAGTTATGGGTCTGTTTAGGTTTTCTACGTCTTCCTGGTTCAATTTAGGTAGGTTGCATGTGTCCAGGAATCTATCCATTTCTGATAGGTTTCCCTGTTTGCTGGCATACAAGTCCTTGTAGTAATTTCTGATGATTCTTTTTATTTCTGTGGTATCTGTTGTTACATTTCCTTTTTCATCTCTGATTTTATTGATTTGGGTCTTTTCAATTCTTTTTTTAGTTAGTTGGGCCAATGGGGTGTCAATTTTGTTTATTTTTTCAAAAAACCAGCTCCTCATTTGGCTGATGTTTTGGAATGTTTTTCTTGATTCAATCCTGTTGATTTCTTCTCTGATTTTAATTATTTCTCTTCTCCTACTAGATTTGGGTCTGGTTTGCTGTAGGTTTTCTAGATCCTTGAGGTGAATTGAAAGCTCATCTATTTGGTGCCTTTCCAATTTCTTGATGTAGGCACCTATTGATATAAACTTTCCTCTTAACACTGCTTTTGCTGCGTCCCCTAAGTTTTGGTATGTTGTGCTGTTATCCTCATTTACTTCCAGAAAGTTTTTGATTTCTCTTTGGATTTCTTCTATGACACATTGTTCATTGAGGAGCATGTTGTTCAATCTCCATGTGTTTGCATATGCTCTAGGGATTCCTGAGTTGCTAATTTCCAACCTCATTCCTTTATGGTCTGAGAAGCTGCATGGTATGATTCTAATTCTTTTGAATTTGCTGAGACTTGCTTTATGGCCTAGTATGTGGTCAATCCTAGAGAAGCTTCCATGTACTGCTGAGAAGAATGTAAAATCTTTAAATGTAGGATTGAAAGTTCTGTAGATATGTATTAGATACATTTGGGCTATAGTGTTGATTAAACCTGCTGTTTCCTTGTTGATCTTCTGTCCTATTGATCTGTCTATTTCTGAGAGTGGAGTATTGAAGTCCCCCAGTACTATTGTATTGGGGTCTAAGTCTCCCTTTAAGTCCATTAACAAATCTTTTAGATAAACCGGTGCCCTGTAGTTAGGTGCATATACATTGATAATTGTTACATCTTCCTGTTGAATTGATCCCTTAATCATTATGTAGTGTCCTTCTTTGTCTCTCTTAACAGTTTTTGTGGTAAAGTTTATGTTGTTTGATATTAAGATGGCTACGCCCACTCTTTTTTCATTTCTGTTGGCATGGTATATCTTTTTCCAGCCTTTCACTTTCAGTCTGTATGGATCCTTGTTGGAAAGATGTGTTTCTTGTAAGCAGCAAATAGATGGGTTTTGTTCCTTAACCCAATCAGCCAATCGGTGTCTTTTAACTGGACAGTTCAGGCCATTCACGTTCAATGTGACTAATGATAAGTGGTAACTTTGCCCTGCCATTTGCCAAAGATAAGTTCTAATATATGCTTTGAATTCCCTGTGATCTTTTGCTGTGAGCTTTCCTTCCTTGGTTTCCTTCCTTTACCTTCTTTCATATTGATGACCGTGTTTCTTTGTTTCTGTGTGTAACACATCTTTAAGCATCTTTTGCAGGGCTGGACGAGTGGCAACAAATTCTTTCAATTTCTGTTTGCTATGAAAAGTCTTTATTTCACCTTCATTCACAAATGATAGCTTTGCAGGATATAATATTGTGGGCTGGCAGTTTTTCTCTCTTAGTACCTGGGCTATCTCTCGCCATTCCCTCCTAGCTTGTAGAGTTTCTGATGAGAAGTCAGCTGTGAGTCTGATTGGAGATCCTCTGAGAGTAATCTGACGTTTCTCTCTTGCACATTTTAGGATCTTTTCTTTATGTTTCACTGTGGAGAGTTTAATTACAACGTGTCGTGGTGAGGATCTCTTTTGGTCGTGTTTATTAGGGGTTCTGTGAGCTTCCTGTACTAGGATTTCTCTGTCCTTCTCCAAACCTGGGAACTTTTCTGCTAATATCTCACTAAAAAGGCCTTCTAATCCTTTCTCCCTCTCCATGCCTTCAGGAACTCCTAGAACCCGAATGTTGGGTTTTTTAATAGTATCCTGAAGATTCCCGACAATATGTTTTAGATTCCTAATTTCCTCTTCTTTTCTTTGGTCTGACTGTATCATTTCCTGTTCTCTGTCTTCTAAGTCCGATATTCTCTCTTCTGCTTCACCCATTCTGTTTGTAAGGCTCTCTATTGTGTTTTCCATTTGATCTATTGAATTCTTCACTTCAGTCACTATCCCAGTTTCCTGTTGTACTAGTTGTTTTGTTTCATTTTGATTCCTCCTTAATATTTCATTTTCACGAGAGAGATTTTCTATCTTGTCCATTAAGGATTTCTGTAGTTCAAGAATTTGTTTTTGAGAACTTCTTAATGTTCTTTTCAATTTTTTGAGATCTGCTTCTTGCATTTCTTCTATTTCATCATCTTCATAATCTTGAATTGGGGTGTCTTTTTCATTTGAGGGCGTCATGGTGACTTCCTTGTTTTTATTACCTCGGTTTTTGCGTTTGTTATTTGGCATATTGCAGATATTTGGTTTCTTCACTGTGGTGCTTTTTCTTGTTATACTATGACTCTAGATTAAGTGGAATATCTGTTTTTGATGGAGCCTTAGGGCTTGAGATGGGTGTGGCCTGAGAGCTCTGTTTGGTGTGCCAAAGGTGACACTCCCAGGTTAGGCATGGTAAACCTCTCTCTCTCTCTCTTTCTTTTTTTTTTTTTGATTAAAAAGGGAAGTAATTCTGCACAGCTGAACGAAGTTGGAGGTAGTTAGCAGGCAAATGATATACCCACAGGAGCCAGAGATTGGAAGCTCTTTCCCAAGGACCACACAGGGAATCTGTTCGGCCCTCAGAGTGGGCTCAAATTCTCCTTCAGTCTCTCACTGGGTTGCCAAAGTTACGGAATTGTAGCGTCTCTGGAGAGTGCTCACGTGAATTCCGTGAGTTCTCTCCCCCACCGTCTCTTTTTTCACAGTCTCAGTTCAGTAGCACCACAAATTTACTAGGCCCTAATCTCCTGTTAATTCGCCCTGCCCAGAGTCCGGTTTTTCTGCTAGGCTCAGGGCCAGTGCAGACCTGAGGTTGCTCTGCTTATGATGTATGTCCAAGATGGCGCCTGCTCTTTGTCTTGCTCGCCCTTGAGAGGTGAGCAGAGAGAGAGAAACATGTGTCCGTACCAGTCACCTTTTTTTTTTCTCTCTCTCTCTTCCAGTTAGCCTGGTGAACTTCCCCCCCACCCCGGGGGTCATTCCCTCTAGTCTCCTCTCTCCGCTTGCCTGCCAGTGTCTCGGGCTATTGAGGTTCGGCTCACCTCACGTTCCAGCGCTGGTGTGTTGAGTCTGCCGCTGGTGTCCTGAACTGTGGGCTCCCACGCTCTCCACGCAGGTCCGCTGTGAATCACGCGTTCCGGAAGAGTTTCTTCTGCTGTTTCCTCCCCTACTCTTCCTTGAACCTGCAGTATCTCCACTTTTATTAAACTATCCCTCCCCGGACTATCAGTGTGCTCCCTTCCTATTCCGCCATCTTGCCTTCTCCCATATGCATTTATTATAGTCACTTCTTCCTGTTGAATTGAACCCTTCAGCATTACATAGTGTCTTTCTCTTTCTCTTTTTAACAATTTTTGTCTTAAAGTCTATTCTGTCTGATATCAGGATGGCTACAGAAGCTAATTTATGCTTTCTGTTAGCATAGAAAATCTCTTTTTCCATCATTTCACTTTTAGTTTGCATATATCTTTGTTGGTGAGATGTTTGTTACAGGCAGCAAATAGATGGGTCTTGTTTTTTAGTCCATTCAGCTACCCCGTACCTTTTTATTAAGATTAGTTTATTTGAGAGGCAGAGCTATAGACAGAGAGGAGAGACAGAGTGAAAGATCTTCCATCTGTTGTTTCACTCCACAAATGTTTGCAATGGCCAGTAGCCATTCTGAAGCCAGGAGCCAGGAGCTTCCTCCAGGTCTCCCATGCAGGTTCAGGGGCGCAAGAACTTGGGCCTTCTTTCATTTTCTAGGCCATAGCAGAGAGCTGGATCAGAAGTGAAGCAACTGGGCCTCGAACTGGTGCCCATATAGGATGCCAGTATGGCAGGTGGCAGCTTTACCCGATGCACCACAGTTCCAGCCCCCAACATTTTTTTTACCAATTAAAGAGTTAGACCATTTGCATTCAAGGTAACAAATTGTCCCTCCAATTTTAATGTAAATATTTCTATTTTTTGCTTCATATTTCCTTTGTAATTTTCTGGAAGATTTTCTGCCTTCACATTTCTTTCATAATAATGATTGTCTTCTCTGTCAAAAAAAAAAAAAATAAACAACCTGACCTAAATGAAATAACTCTGAGATTGAGATCCCAGTGGAAAGAACAGGTCATCAAAGAAGGAGGTGCCTTTCTCTGAAGGGAGGAGAGAACTTCCACTTTGACTATGACCTTGTCTAAATATGATAAGAGTCAAGACTTGCTTTATGGCCTGGTATGTGGTCAATCCTAGAGAAGGTTCCATGTACTGCTGAGAAGAATGTAAAATCTTTAGCTGTAGGATTGAAAGTTCTGTATATATCTGTTAGATCCATTTGGGCTATAGTGTCATTTAAATCTACTGTCTCCTTGTTGATCTTCTGTCCTGTTGATCTTTCTATTTCTGAGAGTGGAGTATTGAAGTTCCCCAGTACTATTGCATTGGAATCTAAGTCTCCCTTTAAGTCCATTAACAAATCTTTTAAATACACCGGTGCTCTGTAATTAGGTGCATATACATTGATAATTGTTATATCTTCCCATTGAATTGATCCCTTAATCATTATATAGTCCCCCTCTTTGTCTCTCTTAACAGTTTTTGTGTTAAAGTTTATGTTGTCTGATATTAAGATGGCTACACCCGCACTTTTTTCATTTCTGTTGGCATGGTATATCTTTTTCCAGCCTTTCACTTTCAGTCTGTATGGATCTTTGTTGGAAAGATGTGTTTCTTGTAAGCAACAAATAGATGGGTTTTATTCCTTAAGCCAATCAGCCAATCAGTGTCTTTTAACTGGACAGTTGAGGCCATTAACGTTCAACGTGACTATTGGTAAGTGGTAACTTTGCCCTGCCATTTTCCAAAGATATTTTCTAATATATGCTTTGAATTCCCTGTGATCTTTTGCTGTGAGGTTTCCTTCATTTAACTTCTTTCATATTGATGACTGTTTCTGTGTTTCTGTGTGCAACACATCTTTAAGCATCTTTTATAGGGCTGGACGAGTGGCAACAAATTCTTTCAATTTCTGTTTGATATGGGACAGGTCTTTATTTCACCTTCATTCACAAGTGAGAGTTTAGTAGGATATAATATTCTGGGCTGGCAGATTTCTCTCTTAGTACCTGGGCTATGTATCACCATTCCCTTCTAGCTTGTAGGGTTTCTGATGAGAAGTCAGCTGTGAGTCTAATTGGAGATCCTCTGAGAGTAATCTGATGTTTCTCTCTTGCACATTTTAGGATCTTTTCTTTATGTTTCACTGTGGTGAGTTTAATTACAATGTGTTGTGGTGAGGATCTCTTTTGGTCATGTTTACTAGGGGTTCTAGGAGCTTCCTGTACTAGGATGTCTCTGTCCTTCTCCAAACCTGGGAACTTTTCTGCTAATATCTCACTAAAAAGGCCTTCTAATCCTTTCTCCCTCTCCATGCGAGCAGGAACTCCTACAACCCAAATGTTGGTTTTTTAAATAGTATCCTGTAGATTCCCCAGAATATTTTTTAGATTTCTAATTTCCTCTTTTTTCTTTGTTTGACTGTATCCGTTCCTGTTCTCTGTCTTCTAAGTCCGATATTCTCTCTTCTGCTTCACCCATTCTGTTTGTAAGGCTCTCTAATGTGTTTGTCATTTGATCTATTGAATTCTTCATTTCATTATGATTTCTCATCACTCTCACAGTTTCCTGTTGTACTAGTTGTTTTGTTTCATTTTGATTCCTCCTTAATATTTCATTTTCACGAGAGAGATTTTCTATCTTGCCCATTAAGGATTTCTGTAGTTCAAGAATTTGTTTTTCAGAACTTCTTAATGTTCTTATCAATTTTTTGAGATCCACTTCTTGCATTTCTTCTATCTCATCACCTTCATAATCTTGAATTGGGGTGTCTTTTTCACCTGGCGGCATCATAGTGTCATCCTTGTTCTTGATACCTTCTGACTTTAACTACAGGTACTCATTGAGAGAAGCTCTTCACAATAACCAGTGCTTTCATTTTTATGGTATCTAAATATCCTACTGTTTAATATAAGAAGAAGAATGAGGAATGCATTCCTTTCCTATTGGGTAACCCCATGCCATTCAGTATATTCCCTTATGTTGGAAATTTGTGCATTTTTTCCGTTCATTTCATTTCATTTTCACTCATTGTAACCCAAATATTTGCTTACTATCATAGACTTCTGTAACAGTTTTCAAAAGCTTACTGTGAATTTTATTTTGAAAACTGGGCTTTGATTAAGAGGACATGGTAAAAATCTAATACAATAGTACTTGGGGACTTAAATACTCTTCTCTCAGAAATGGACAGATCAACCAGACAGAAGATCAACAAGGAAACAGCAGGTTTAATCAACACTATAGCCCAAATGTATCTAATACATATCTACAGAACTTTCAATCCTACATTTAAAGATTTTACATTCTTCTCAGCAGTGCATGGAACCTACTCTAGCATTAGCCACATACTAGGCCATAAAGCAAGTCTCAACAAATTCAAAAGAATTAGAATCATACCATGCAGCTTCTCAGACCATAGAGGAATGAAGCTGGAAATTAGCAACTCAGGAATCACAAGAGCATACATAAACACATGGAGATTGAACAACATGCTCCTGAATGAGCAATGGGTCATAGAAGAAATTAAAAGAGAAATCAAAAACTTTCTGGAAGTAAATGAGGATAACAGCACAAAATATCAAAACTTATGGGATGCAGCAAAATCAGTGTTAAGAGGAAAGTTTATATCAACAGGTGCCTACATCAAGAAATTGGAAAGGCACCAAATAGATGAGCTTTCAATTCACCTCAAGGATCTAGAAAATCTGCAGCAAACCAGACCCAAATCCAGTAGAAGAAAAATAATCAAAATCAGAGAAGAAATCAACAGGATTGAATCCAAAAAAAATTACAAAAAATCAGCAAAACGAGGAGCTGTTTTTTTGAAAAAAATAAACAAAATTGACACCCCATTGGCCCAACTAACTAAAAAAAGAATTGAAAAGACCCAGATCGATAAATTCAGAGATGAAAAAGAAAATGTAACAACAGACACCACAGAAATAAAAAGAATCACCAGAAATTACTACAAGGACTGGTATGCCAGCAAACAGGGAAACCTATCAGAAATGGATAGATTCCTGGACACATGCAACCTACCTAAATTGAACCAGGAAGACGTAGAAAACCTAAACAGACCCATAACTGAGACAGAAATTGAAACAGTAATAAAGGCCCTCACAACAAAGAAAAGCCCAGGACCAGATGGATTCTCTGCTGAATTCTACCAGATATTTTTTTTTTATTTTTTTTTTAGAAAACTTTTATTTAATAAATATAAATGTTGAAAGTACAATTTTTGGATTATAGCTGTTTTTCCCCCCATAACCACCCTCCCACCCTTAAACCATCCCATCTCCTACTCCCTCTCCAATTCCATTCTTCATTAAGATTCATTTTTTTTTTATAAATATATGTTCTTATTTTATTTTATTTTTTTTTATTTTTTATTTTTTTATCTTTTATTTAATGAATATAAATTTCCAAAGTACGACTCATGGGTTACAATGGCTTCCCCCCCCATACCGTCCCTCCCACCAACAACCCTCCCCTTTCCCACTCCCTCTCCCCTGCCATTCACATCAAGATTCATTTTCGATTATCTTAATATTCAGAAGATCAGCTTAGTATACCTTAAGTAAGTATTTCAACAGTTTGCTCCCACACAGAAACATAAAGTGAAAAATAATAGATGATTTTTTTAAAATGATGATGAAATCAGATCAGACCTATTGTCATGTTTAATCCCAGTGAGAGTCAAGTTGGGAATTGAAAATTTCTTTCTTTTTTTTTTTTTTTTTTTTTTTTTTTTTTTTTTTTTTACAGAAGATCAGTTTAGTGTACATTAAGTAAAGATTTCAGTCGTTTGCACCCCCATAGAAACACAAATAATAATTATGGGATATGTATTCTTTAAAGTACTATACCGCAGTAAGAAACAACGAAATCCAGTCATTTGCAACAAAATGAATTCTACCAGATATTTAAAGAAGAACTAACTCCAATTCTTCTCAAACTATTCAGAACAATTGAAAAGGAGAGAATCCTCCCAAATTCTTTCTATGAAGCCAGCATCACCTTAAATCCTAAGCCAGAAAAAGATGCAACATTGAAAGAGAATTAAAGACCAATATCCCTGATGAACATAGATGCAAAAATCCTCAATAAAATTCTGCCCAATAGAACACAACAACACATCAGAAAGATCATCCACTCAGACCAAGTGGGATTTATCCCTGGTATGCAGGGATGGTTCAATGTGTGCAAAACAATCAGTGTGATACACCACATTAACAGACTGCAGAAGAAAAACCATATGATTATCTCAATAGATGCAGAGATAGCATTCCATAAAATACAATAACCTTTCATGATGAAAACTGTAAGCATAATGGGTATGTAAGGAATATTCCTCAATTCAATGAAAGCAGTCTATGAAAAACACATGGCCAACATCCTATTGAATGGGGAAAAGTTGGAAGCATTTCCACTGAGATCTGGTAGCAGACAGGGATGCCCACTCTCACCACTGCTATTCAATATAGTTCCGGAAGTTCTAGCCAGAGCTATTAGGCAAGAAAAAGAAATTAAAGGGATACAAATTGGGAAGGAAGAACTCAAACTATCCCTCTTTGCAGATGATATGGTTCTTTATTTAGGGGACGCAAATAATTCTACTAAGAGACTATTGGAATTCTTAGAAGAGTTCGGCAAAGTAGCAGGATATAAAATCAATGCACAGAAATCAACAGCCTTTGTATGCACAGGCTAAGCCATGGCTCAGAAAGAACTGCTAAGATCAATCCCATTCACAATAGCTACAAAATCAATCAAATACCTTGGAATAAACTTAACCAAGGGTGTTAAAGACCTCTACGATGAAAATTACAAAACCATACAGGAGCAAATAGAAGAGGATACCAAAAAATGGAAAAATCTTCCATGCTTATGGATGGGAAGAATCAATATCATCAAAATGTCCATTCTCTCAAAAGGAATTTATAGATTCAATGCAATTCCAATCAAGATACCAATGAAAATATGTTCAAGATCACTAGCAATCAGGGAAATGCAAATCAAAACCACAATGAGGTTTCACACACCCCAGTGAATGGCTCACATTCAGAAATCTACCAACAACAGATGCTGGCCAGGATGTGGGTAAAAAGGGACACTAACCCACTGTTGGTGGGAATGCAAACTGGTTAAGCCACTATGGAAGTCAGTCTGGAGATTCCTCAGAAACCTGAAGATAACCCTACCATTCAACCCAGCCATCCCACTCCTTGGAATTTACCCAAAGGAAATGAAATTGGGAAAGAAAATAGCAGTCTGAACCTTAATGTTTATTGCAGCACAATTCACAATAGCTAAGACCTGGAACCAACCCAAATGCCCATCAACATTAGACTGGATAAAGAAATTATGGGACATGTACTCTATAGAATACTATACAGCAGTCAAAAACAATGAATCCTGGTCATTTGCAACAAGATGGAGGAATCTACAAAACATCATGCTGAGTGAATTAAGCCAGTCTCAAAGGGGGAAATTTCATATGTTCTCCCTGATCGGCGACAACTAACTGAGCACCAAAGGGGAAACTTTTTGAAGTGAAATGGACACTATGAAAAACAGTGATTTGATCAGCTCTTGTCCTGACAGTTGATGTAGAATGTAATACTTTATCCATGTTAGTATATTTTTGTTCCAGTACTATTGGTTGAACTCTGTAATTAACACACAATTATGCTTAGGTGTTTAAATTTAAACTGAAAAATGATCCCTGTTAGGAATTTGAAAACATTATGCTGAGTGAAATAATCCAGTCCCAAAGGGACAAATATCATATGTTCTCCCTGATGGGTGACAACTGACTGAACACCAAAAAGGAAACATATTGAAGTGAAATGAATACTATGAGAAATGGTGACTTGATCAGCCCTTGCCCTGACTGTTGATGAACAACTTAATACGTTATCCCTCTTAGTAGTTTTTTGTTTGTTCTACTTAATATTTTTGGTCGAATACTGTAATCAATAGACAGTTATTCTGAAGTGTTGAAATTTAACTGATAAGTGATCACTGTTAAATATAGGAGTGGGAATAAGAGAGGGAAGAGATGTGAAATTTGGGACATGCTCAAGCTGACTTACCCCAAACGGGAGAGTTGGAAACATACCAGGGGATTCCAATTCAATCCCATCAAGGTGGCATATACCAATGCCATCTCACTAGTCCCAGTGATCAATTTCTATTCACAATTGATCATAATGATAGGACTAAGAGCCAAATGGAGCACCTAAACAACTAGTGTCTGCAAATACTAGCTGGTAGAATAAAAAATAGAGAGAACGATCCATCATGGGAAGTGAGATACACAGCAGACTCATAGAATGGCAGATGTCCTAAACAGCACTCTGGCCTCAGAATCAGCCCTTAAGGCACGCGGATCTGGCTGAAAAGCCCATGAGAGTATTTTAGGCATGGAAAGCCAAGACACCGAACAAGAGAGGCGGAGCCAAGATGGCAGAATAGTGAGGGCGCACACCGATAGTGCAGGTAAATTTAGTTTAATAAAAGGGGAGGCCGGCGCTGTGGCTCACTAGGCTAATCCTCCACCTAGCGGCGCCAGCACACCAGGTTCTAGTCCCAGTTCGAGTGCCGGATTCTGTCCTGGTTGCCCCTCTTCCAGGCCAGCTCTCTGCTGTGGCCAGGGAGTGCAGTGGAGGATGGCCCAGGTGCTTGGGCCCTGCACCCCATGGGAGACCAGGAAAAGCACCTGGCTCCTGGCTCCTGCCATCAGATCAGCGCGGTGCGCCGGCCGCAGCGTGCAGGCTGTGGCGGCCATTGGAGGGTGAACCAACGGCAAAGGAAGACCTTTCTCTCTGTCTCTCTCTCTCACTGTCCACTCTGCCTGTCAAAAAAAAGGGGGTGGGGGAGTTACGGTATGGAGATATCTTACAAATCTGATTATAGACCTATCATATGATCCAGCCATCCCACTCCTTGGAATTTACCCAAACCAAAAGAAATTAGCATATGAAAGTGTTATCTATAATCCCATGTTCATTGCAGCACAATTCACAATAGCTGACATCTGGGAACAATCCAGATATCAATCAATGGTTGACTTGATAAGAAAATTATGGGATATGCACACTATGGCATACTACTCAGTTATAAAAAAGAAAGAAAGAAAAGGAAACCCTGTCTTTTGCAACAAGATAGATGCAACTGGAAACCATTATACTTAGTGAAATAAGCCAGACCCCAAAAGACAGATATCATATGTTTTCCCTGATCTGAAGTAGCTAATGGAGTACCTAAAATGTAATGTATTGGAGTTAGATACACATTTTGAGGTTTGATGATTGTTTACAGCCCTTGTCTCTTCCATTGAGGAACAGTGATTTTTTTTTAATTTATTTTTTCTTCATACTATTTGCTGACTTGCTGAACTCTTACTTAGTGTAAGGTTAACTATACAATCATTAAATAAACTGAAAACATATTTTGTAAAAGTTAAGTGGGATTGTGATAGGGAAGAGGAGAAAGGGTTGGAGTGTTTGTGGGAGGGAGGGTATTGGGGGAAGTGTCACATTCATTAATCTGTATATATGAAATATATCAAATTTATATTACTTAAATAAAATTTTAAAAAGAAGTAAATATTTAAAATTCAAAAAAATTATACCAATAACCAAGAGAATTTTAAAGGTGTTTATATATAATCATATAAGTGTGTGTGTGATTTATGACATTATAATGTAAATGTACATATATATAATTTGTAATATAAATGTATATAGAGCAACATTTCAAAATTTTTATAATGTATTTATCATTGGCAAAGAATCACTCAGATTTCTGTAATAATCCAGTTTCTGATCATTACAAGAATGAAGAGTAAGCTACCAAGTTGTAGCTCATAATCTGTTTCTCTGTGTCTCCAAGTCTACCAACCTCTAAAATTAAATAAACATACATAATTTTAGGATAAAAATAACATTAAGATCTCACTATTTTCCCGCATAATTTTCAGGAAATATACTAGTATCTAGACACAGAGGTAAATTTATATACATATACATATGTAAAATATATGTATGTTATATATGTTACATATATTCATATATATATTACACTGAGGAGAAAAAAATATTACCCTTGGCTAAAATGGCCCTGAGACACTGTGTACCTGACAGTTTCCAGGGCAACTTACAGAATGTTGGGGGTGATGATCTTACAATAAAAGTTAAATCACCCTGGCTACAGATTCACAGTGCTAGGATTGGCCTAGCCTAAAATATTTGTGCAAAAGGGTGACTCCAGTGAATTTAAAAATTAACTTAAATTTTCATAATTAAAGGTTAATTTCAAGTTCCATGAATGTCTGTAAGGCTAAGAATGAAATCTGCTAATGAGTGATGGAACTGGCCCTAAATTGTTCTCATATACTGTGAAAATAAAATCTGGACATCTTCCAGAATTTAGATAGTTGATGGCCTTACAATGATAAAGTAAATCATGGTAGCCTGAAGTTCCCTGCACTAGAATTGGCACAAATTAGGTTATTGACTATTTATTGAGGTGGTAATAATAAATTTGAATCAACATGAAAAAGAGAAATGTTTCAGTTCAATATATGTTGTATATTGACAGTTGTGTGTACAAATGGTAAATTTAGTAGAAGCAGGAATAAGATTACAAGGAGATGTAACAGATATTAACAAAAATAGCCCTAAGTACACATTTAAATACAGAAAATTTGTGCTCTCTTAAATCAAAGAAAGTTTATGCCATTGAATTCAGTAATTTTAAAACCAAGATAAAATTGTCTCAATCTAATGCATGGAAATTTTAAAGAGAATGACAATTTTGATTCTCTAAATATAAAGAAGCTATATAAAAGTGTCCTTGAAAGTGTAAAAGAATGCTAACGTTCTAAAATTATTTGATAGGCCATAAAGATGGAGGTTGCTAAGACAACTTGAACATTATTTAGTGCATTCATGACATGAAAATGTAAGTGCCCAAAAGAATCATCATACCTTGGCAGTGCTAGGATTGGTTTCCATGTGGATATTGACATACTCAGATAAAATTAATAAAATGAAAGGCAAAATAAAAAATAGAAACCTGATGCACATGGCAGCTAAAACTTTGCTTTGCCCTTGGTAACAATGTGTATTTTAATGTGAGCCATAATTAAAAAACAAATATGTGGATGAATATTTGATGAAAAACAGTCCAGAATAAACTGGAAAAGTTAAAGTATGATACAGACTTATAGTTTAGAAAATTTCCACAATCAGAAAATAATTTAAAGCTCCAGGAGCATCTAGAAACATAAAGAATGTACCCCATGCTGATGACCATGATGATGCTGGCACTGCAATATTCTCAAATCCTATACACATGACAGTTGCTGGGACAACTCCCAGCATTTAGAGTGAGTTGATGACCACACAATTATAAACCAAACCATGGTACCCATCATGTCCCTGTGTTAGGACTGTCACAAATCCGGTTACTCATTACACATGCAGGTGAGAGTAGTAAATGACAAAATAAATATGCATTCCATGGAAGGCATTTAATTTTGATTATATGGTGTATAAATTAGTAATTTGGCAGAAACAGAATCATAATCATATAGAGAGAGCCAATAATTGGATGGTGGAGTAGGCAGGGAGTTTACTGCTCTAAACAAGGAAAGGATAGTTTTAAAAAAGTGGAAAGAGAGTAGTCTCAGGGAAGAGTTAGGGAAAAAATGACAGATGAAATTCTCAGACATTAGAGGGACATGGTGGACCCACATGGAGGGCATGGTGTCCATGACTCTCAACTCCAACAGCTAGAGCCTATGCATGAACACTGGAAAGTGAGGTGAGACAAGACTGCAGTAGCCTGAGCCACCGGCAAAAAGTGGCAGGACCTTAGAGGGAATGAGGCTTAAATCTCCATGGGAGAAAGTGTGCCAGCCAAACTAGAGGAGACAAAAAAAAGGACAGTACAGACATGTTTCTCTCTCTCCAATCACCTCAGAAAGGTGTGCAAGCTGATAGTGCAAGAGCCATTTTGGACGTGCATAACAACTATGCCAGCTTGTGTCTGCACCTGGCAAGTAGCTGAGAGGAGACTCCTGTCTCTGGTGGGGAGAAATAACAGGGAACTAGGAACTTGAGACTGTGTGAAGCTTCTGAAGCAGGACTGAGAAAAAATGAAAAAAAAAACTGAGGATGTGTGGAAAGACTCGTGGTGTGGCTGGGACTATGAGCACTCTCAATGGGAGATGCCACAAGCTTGGGGGTTCCTGGTTACCAGATGAGAGACATTTCTAGAGAATCTGGACTTATAGTGAGGACTACACAGATCCTTTGTGTGGTTCTTTGGGAAGAGCAGACAAATATTATAATCACTGGGGCTAGTACTCAGGCACTGGGCTCCATCAAGGAGAAGAGCTCAGCTGAACAGAATATAACTCCCTTCTGATTAAAAAGAGAGAGATTTACCATGCCAAACCTGGATGTGTCACCTTAGGCATACCCTTTTCCCTTGAGAACTGAACAGAGCTCTCTGGCCATACCCACTATAAGCCTCTAGAGATTCACTGAAAGCAGAAAGTCCATTTATCTACAGTGATAATACAATGATAAAAACCGTCACAGCAGAAAAAAAGATGAGTATCTCAAAAATGCTAAACAAGAAATGCAACAATATGAGAAACAAAAATAAGGAAGACATCATGACACTCCCAAAAGAACATGACACTTCCATACTAGATCATGAAGGTGATGAGATAGAAGAAATGCAAGAAATAGAACTCAAAAATTTGATCATATGATTACATAGAAGTAATCAAAAGCAAATGCACAAACTACTGAAATCCGTGAAGGTCATGAAAGAAAATCTCTCCCATGAAATTGAAATGATAAGGAAGAATCAAGATGAAAGGAAGAATTCAACAGAACATGAAACTGACATATTAAGGAGAAATCAAAATGAAATGAGGAATTCAATAGAACAAATAAAAAATGCAGTGGAGAGCCTTAAAAATAGAATCAGTGAGGCAGAAGAGAGAATATCAGACTTAGTAGACAGAGCACAGGAAAGTATACAGTCAAACCAAACACAATTAGAGGAGATTAGAAATCTAAAAAAGACTGTTGGGAATCTACAGGATACTATAAAAAAGGCAACATTCTGATTCTAGGAGTTCCTGCAGGCATGGGGAGAGAGAAAGGATTAGAAGGCATTTTTAGTGAAATGCTAGCAGAAAACTTTCCGAGTTTGGAAAAAGAGATACATCCAAGTACAGGGAGCACACAGAACTTTCAATAGACATGACCAGAAAACATCCTTGCCATGACACATTGTAATCAAACTGCCACAGTGGAACTAAAAGAGAAGATTCTAAAATGCATAAGAGAGAAATGCCAGATTACTTTCAGAGGATCTCTAATTAGACTCACAGCAGAGTTCTTATCAGAAAGCCTGCAGGGTAGGTGAAAATGGCAAAATCTAGCCCAAGTACTAAGAGAAAAAAAAACTGTCATCCCAGATTATTATACATGCAAAGCTCTCATTTGTGAATGAAGGTGAAATAAAGACCTTTCATAACAAACAGAAATTGAAAGAATTTGCCACCATTTGTCCAGCCCTGCAAAGATGCTTAAGGATGTGGTACACACAGAAATATGGCAAAGTCATTATTTATAAATAGTCACATTGAATGTAAATGGCCTCAACTCTCCAGTTAAACAGCAACGACTGGCTGAATGGATTAAAAAACAAAATCCATCTGTTTATTGTTTGCAAGAAATACATCTTTCCAACAAAGTTGCATGCAGACTGAAAGTGAAAGGTTGCAAAGATATTCCATGCCAATCAAAACCAAAAGAGAGCTGACATAGCCATCTTAATATAGGACAAAATAAACCTTAATAGAAAAACTCTTAAGAGAGCCAAAGGTCACTATATAATGATTATGGGATCAATTCACCAGGAAGATGAAATAAGCCAATCCCAAAGGGACAAATACCACTTGTTCTCCTTGATAGGTGACAACTAACTGAGCACCAAAAAGGAAACCTGTTAAAGTGAAATGAACACTATGAGAAACGGTGACTTGATCAGCCCTCACCCTGACTGTTGATGAGCAACTTGATATGTTATCCCTCTTAGTATTTTTTTGTTTGTTCTACTTAATACTTTTGGTTGAATACTGTAACCAATACACAATTCTTCTTAAGTGCTGAAACTTAACTGAAAAGTGATTGCTGTTAAATATAAGAGTGGGAATAAGAGAGGGAAGAAATGTGCAATTCGGGACATGCTCAAGCTGACTTACCTCAAATGGTAGAGTTAGAAACATACCAGGGGAGGTCAGCGAAGGAAAGATGGCAGAGTAGTGAGGGCGTGCACCGATAGTCCGGGAAAATTTAGTTTAATAAAAGTGCAGTTATGGTAGCCTCAGAAAAAGGATCAGGAAAAAATTGCAGAGGAACCTCTTCTGGATCTAGTGGCTGTGACTCAGAGGACCTACTGGGAGAACAAGGTCGCCCACCTTGCAGAAACTGAGCCACGGGAGGCGCAGGGTCTGTGTGCCTGTACAGGAAGGGGAGTGGATGTCACACAGACACCAGTGGGGAGAGTTGGGATGCCCAGGGCTCTGAGTCCACACATCGGCGCTGGAAGGGGAGGTGAGCTCAGTAACCAGAGACATTGGCAGGGAAACGGCAGTCAGAATCTAGAGGGGAGCGGGAAAGTGCACCAGACTGACTACAGGAGAGAAGGAAAAAAGGTCGGGGTTTCTTTCTCCCCCAACCTTGCAAAGGTTGCAAGGCTGCAAGGCTTGCAAGAGTTTGCAAGAGTTTTCAAGAGACAAAGAGCAGGCCCCCTCTCTGGATATACATAACAACAGGGGAGAGCTAAGGAACTGAGTCCCTACAATTCAGTAGCCTAGGGAACCCAGTGGGAGTCCAGAGGAGAAACAGAGCCTGCACAGACTCTTTGGGTAGAAGCCAGAGATCGGAAGCTAAATACCATCAATTCTGCACAGCCACGTGGTGTGGTATTACTTACCCCCTGAATAAAATAAATAAATAAATAGAGATTTACCACGCATAACCTGAGGGTGTCACCTTTGCACACCTGTAATCCAGAAGAACCAAGTAGAGCTCTCAGGCCACACCCATCTCAAGCCTCCAAGGCTCCTCCAACAGCGGGCAGTCCACTTAACGCAGACATAGTATAGAATAAAAAAAAAACCTCACAGTTACGAAAGAAGAATTAACTATGCCAAGCAACAAACACAAATATCGAGGGAACAAGATCAACGATGACACTATGATGCCTCCAAATAAACAAAACACCCCAAGCCAAGATTATGAAGATGAGGAGAAAGAAGAAATGCAAGATACGGATTTCAAAAAATTTATGATTAGAACATTTAGAAGTTTTCAAAAGCAAATCCTTGAACTACAGAAATCCTTATTGGACAGGATTGAAAATCTCTCTCGTGAAAATGAAATTTTAAGGAAGAATCAAAATGAAACGCAGAAACTAGTAGAACAGGAAAGTGTGATAGTGAAGAGAAATCCAAATGAAATGAAGAGCTCAATAGATCAAATGACAAACACATTAGAGAGCCTTAAAAACAGAATGGGTGAAGCAGAAGAGAGAATATAAGACTTAGAAGACAGAGCACAGGAAAACATACAGTCAAACCAAAGAAAAGAAGAGGAAATTAGAAATCTAAAAAATATTGTTGGGAATCTACAGGATACTATTAAAAAAACCAACATTCGAGTTCTAGGAGTTCCTGAAGGCATGGAGAGGGAGAAAGGATTGAAGGCCTTTTTAGTGAGATACTAGCAGAGAACTTTCCAGGTTTGGAGAAGGACAGAGAAATCCTAGTACAGGAAGCTCACAGAACCCCCAATAAACATGACCAAAAGAGATCCTCACCACAACACGTGGTAATTAAACTTACCACAGTGAAACATAAAGAAAAGATCCTAAAATGTGCAAGAGAGAAACGTCAGATTACTCTCAGAGGATCTCCAATTAGACTCACAGCAGACTTCTCATCAGAAACACTACAGGCTAGGAGGGAATGGTGATACATAGCCCAGGTACTAAGAGAGAAAAACTGCCAGCCCAGAATATTATATCCTGCCAAGCTCTCATTTGTGAATGAAGGTGAAACAAAGACCTTTCATAGCAAACAGAAATTGAAAGACTTTGCCGCCACTCGTCCGGCCCAGCAAAACATACTTCAAGATGTGCTACACTCAGAAACACAGAAACACGGCCATCAATATGAAAGAAGGTAAAGGAAGAAAACCTACCAGTAAAAGAGCATGGGAAGCTCAAAGCATATACTAGAAAATATCACCAGGAAAATGCCAGGGCAAAGTCACTACATATCAATAGTCACATTAAACATTAATGGTCTGAATTCTTCACTTAAAAGACACCGATTGGCTGATTGGCTCAAAGAACACAACCCAACTATTTGTTGCCTACAAGAAACACATCTCTCTAACAAAGATGCATGCAGACTGAAAGTGAAAGGTTGGAAACAGATATTTCATGCCAACAGAAACCAAAAAAAAGCAGGTGTAGCCATATTAATATCAGACAAAATAAACTTTAATACAAAAACTGTTAAGAGAGACAAAGAGGGACACTATATAATGATTAAGGGATCAATTCAATAGGAAGATGTAACTATTATAAATGTATATGCACCTAATTACAGGGCACTGGTCTATTTAAAAGATATGTTAAGGGACTTAAAGGGAGATTTAGATTCCAATACAATAGTACTGGGGGACTTCAATACTCCACTCTCAGAAATAGACAGATCACCGGGACAGAAGATCAACAAGGAAACAGCAGATTTAATCGACACTATTGCCCAAATGGATCTAACAGATATCTACAGAACTTTCAATCCTACATCTAAAGACTTCACATTCTTTTCAGCAGTACATGGAACCTTCTCTAGGATTGATCACATACTAGGCCATAAAGCAAGTCTCAGCAAATTCAAAAGAATTAGAATCATACCATGCAGCTTCTCAGACCATAGAGGAATGAAGCTGGAAATTAGCAACTCAGGAAACCCCAGAAAGTATGCAAACACATGGAGATTGAACAACATGCTCCTGAATGAACACTGGGTCATTCAAGAAATCAAAAGAGAAATCAAAAACTTTCTGGAAGTAAATGAAGATAACAACACAACATATCAAAACTTATGGGATACAGCAAAAGCAGTATTGAGAGGCAAATTTATAGCAATAGGTGCCTATATCAAGAAATTGGAAAGGTACCAAATAAATGAGCTTTCAGCGCATCTCAAGGACCTAGAAAAACCGCAGCAAACCAAACCCAAATCTAGTAGGAGAAGAGAAATAATTAAAATCAGAGAAGAAATTAACAGGATTCAATCCAAAAAAAAAAAAAAACCACTACAAAAAATCAGCCAAGCGAGAAGCTGGTTTTTTGAAAAAATAAACCAAATTGACACCCCATTGGCCAAACTAACTAAAAAAGTATTGAAAAGACCCAGAACGATAAAATCAGAGATGAAAAAGGAAATGTAACAACAGACACCACAGAAATAAAAAGAATCATCAGAAATTACTACAAGGACCTGTATGCGAGCAAACAGGAAAATCTATCAGAAATGGATAGATTCCTGGACACATTCAACCTACCTAAATTGAACCATGAAGACACAGAAAACCTAAATAGACCCATAACTGAGACAGAAATTGAAATAGTAATAAAGGCCCTCCCAACAAAGAAAAGCCCAGGACCAGATGGATTCACGGCTGAATTCTACCAGACATTTAAAGAAGAACTAATCCCATTTCTTCTCAAACTATTCAGAACATACGAAAAAAAGGGAATCCTCCCAAATTCTTTCTATGAAGCCAGCATCACCTTAATCCCCAAGCCAGAGAAAGATGCAGCACTGAAAGAAAATTATAGAACAATATCCCTGATGAACATAGACACAAAAATCCTCAATAAAATTCTCGCCAATAAAATGCAACAAAACATCAGAAAAATCATCCACCCAGACCAAGTGGGATTCATCCCTGGTATGCAGGGATGGTTCAACATGCGCAAATCAATCAATGTGATTCACCACATTAACAGACTGCAAAAGAAAAACCATATGATTATCTCAATTGATGCAGAGAAAGCATTAGATAAAATTCAACACCCTTTCATGATGAAAACTCTAAGCAAATTGGGTATAGAAGGAACATTCCTCAATATAATCAAAGCAATTTATAAAAAACCCCCGGCCAGCTTCCTATTGAATGGGGAAAAGTTGGAAACATTTCCACTGAGATCTGGCACCAGGCAGGGATGCCCATTCTTAACACTGCTATTTAACATAGTTCTTGAAGTTTTAGCCAGAGCCATCAGACAAGAAAAAGAAATTAAAGGAATACAAATGGAGAAGGAAGAAGTCAAACTATCCCTCTTTGCAGACGATATGATTCTTTACTTAGAGCATCCAAAGAACTCTACTAAGAGACTATTGGAACTCATAGAGGAGTTTGGAAAAGTGGCAGGATATAAAATCAATGCACAAAAATCAACAGCCTTTGTATACACAAGCAATGCCACGGCTGAGAAAGAACTGCTAACATGAATCCCATTCAGAATAGCTACAAAAACAATCAAATACCTTGAAATAAACTTAACCAAGGACATTAAAGATCTCTATGATGAGAATTACAAAATCTTAAAGACAGAAATAGAAGAGGATACCAAGAAATGAAAAAATCTTCCATGTTCATGGATTGGAAGAATCAACATCAAAATGTCCATTCTCCCAAAAGCAATTTATAGATTCAAGGCAATTCCAATCAGGATACCAAAGACATTCTTCTCAGATCTAGAAAAAATGATCCTGAAATTCATATGGAGGCAAAAGAGACCTCGAATAGCTAAAGCCATCTTGTACAACAAAAACAAAACCGTAGGCATCTCAATACCAGATTTCAGGACATACTACAGGGCAGTTGTTATCAAAACAGCATGGGACTGGTACAGAAACAGATGGATAGACCAATGGAACAGAATTGAAACACCAGAAATCAACCCAAACATCAACAGCCAACTTATGTTTGATCAAGGATCTAAAACCAATTCCTGGAGCAAGGACAGTCTATTCAATAAATGTGATGGGAAAACTGGATTTCCACATGCAGAAGCATGAAGCAAGACCCCTACCTTACCCCTTACACAAAAATGCACTCCACATGGCTTAAAGACATAAATCTACGACCTGACACCATCAAGTTATTAGAGAACATTGGAGAAACCCTTCAAGATATTGGCACAGGCAAAGAGTTTCTGGAAAACACCCGGGAGGCACAGGCAGTCAAAGCCAAAATCAACTATTGGGATTGCATCAAATTGAGAAGTTTCTGTACTGCAAAAGAAACAGTCAGGAGAGTGAAGAGACAACCGACAGAATGGGAAAAAATATTTGCAAACTATGCAACAGATAAAGGGTTAATAACCAGAATCTACAAAGAGATCAAGAAACTCCACAAAAACACAACCAACAACCCACTTAAGAGATGGGCCAAGGACCTCAATAGACATTTTTCAAAAGAAGAAATCCAAATGTCCAACAGGCACATGAAAAAATGTTCAAGATCACTAGTAATCAGGGAAATGCAAATCAAAACCACAATGAGGTTTCACCTCACCCCGGTTAGAATGGCTCACATACAGAAATCTACCAACAACAGATGCTGGCGAGGATGTGGGGAAAAGGGGACACTAACCCACTGTTGGTGGGAATGCAAACTGGTGAAGCCACTATGGAATTCAGTCTGGAGATTCCTCAGAAACCTGAAGATAACCCTACCATTCGACCCAGCCATCCCACTCCTTGGAATTTATCCAAAGGAATTTAAATTGGCAAACAAAAAAGCGGTCTGCACCCTAATGTTTATCGCAGCACAATTCACAATAGCCAAGACCTGGAACCAACCTATATGCCCATCAACGGTAGACTGGATAAAGAAATTATGGGATATGTATTCTTTAGAATACTATACCACAGTAAGAAACAACAAAATCCAGTCATTTGCAACAAAATGGAGGAATCTGGAACACATCATGCTGAGTGAAGTAAGCCAGTCCCAAAGGGACAAATACCATATGTTCTCCCTGATCGGTGACAACTGACTGAACACCAAAAAGGAAACCTGTTGAAGTGAAATGGACACTATGAGAAACAGTAACTTGATCAGCATAGTCCTGACTGTTAATGAACAACTTAATACATTATCCCTCGTAGTAGTTTTTTTTTTGTCTGTTCTACTTAATATGACTGGTTTAATTCTGTAATTAATACACAGTTATTCTTAAGTGTTGAAAATTAACTGAAATGTGATCCCTGTTAAACATAAGAGTGGGGATAAGAGAGGGAAAAGATGTATAATTTGGGACATGCTCAAGCTGACTTGCCCCAAGTGGTAGAGTTAGAAACACACCAGGGGATTCCAGTTCAATCCCATCAAGGTGGCATGTACCAATGCCATCTCACTAGTCCAAGTGATCAATTTCAGTTCACAATTGATCATAATGAAAGGACTAAGAGTCAAAGGGAGCCCATAAACAAGTCTAGTACCTGCTAACACTAACTGATAGAATAAAGGGGAGAGTGATCCAACATGGGAAGCGAGATACTCAGCAGACTCATAGAATGGCAGATGTCCTAAACAGCACTCTGGCCTCAGAATCAGCCCTAAAGGCATTCGGATCCGGCTGAAAAGGCCATGAGAGTATTTCAGGCATGGAAAGCCAAGACACTCCGGCAAAAAGATCTCTGTGAGTGAGATTCCAGTGGAAAGAACAGGTCTTCAAAGAAGGAGGTACCTTTCTCTGAAGGGAGGAGAGAACCTCCACTTTGACTATGACCTTGTCTAAACAAGATAAGAGTCGGAGCACTCAGAGGGCTTCCATAGCCTTGGAAACTCATGACTGGAGCATAGGGAGATTACTGATGCCATAAACAGGAGTGTCAATTTGTAAAGTCAACAACAGGAGTCACTGTGCACTTACTCCTCATGTAGGATCTCTGTCCTTAATGTGCTGTGCATTGAGATTTAATGCTATAACGAGTACTCAAACAATATATTTCACTTTGTGTTTCTATGGGGGTGCAAACTGTTGAAATCTTTACTTGATGTATACTAAACTGATCTGTATATTAAGATAATCAAATTTATTTATTTATTTATTTATTTATTTGAAAGGCAGAGATACAGAGAGGCAGAGGCAGAGGGAGTGAGAGAGGTCTTCCATCCGTTGGTTCCTTCCCCAAATGGCAGGAGCTCAGCCAATCCAAAGCCAGGAGCCTGGAGCTTCTTCCAAGTCTCCCATGCAGGTAAAGGGGCCCAAGCACTTGGGCCATTTTTTACTGCTTTCCCAGGCTATAGCAGAGTGCTGCATTGGGAGAGGAGCAACTGGGAATCGAACTTGCACCCATATGGGATGCTGGCACTGCAGGTGGCAGCTTTACCCACTATGGCACAGCGCTGGCCCCAAGAGTTGGTTTTTTAAAAGACAGACAAGGGGTTGGCATTGTGGCATAATGGGTAAAGCTATCACCTGTGATGCTGGCAGTCCCAGATGCTCCACTTCCAGCTCCCTGCTAATGTACCTGGGAAAGCAATGGAGGATGGCTCAAATACTTGGGCCCTTGCACCCATATGGGAGAACAAGAAGAAGCTCCTGGTTCCTGGCTTCAGTCCAGTCCAGCCTTGGCTGTTGCAGCCATATGAAGAGTGAACCAGTGGATGGAAGATATCTTTCTCTCTCTCTCTCTCTCTCTCTCTCTCTCTCACTCCATCTTTCCCTTCCTCCCTCTCTCTCTATATATAACTGCCTTTCAAATAAATTTTAAAAAAATTAAAAAAAAAACAAAATTAATAATCTTTGAGCTAGATTTAGATTAAGAAAAAAGTAGGATCAAGCAAATAACATCAAAGAGAACACAGGAGATATTACAACTGACATCACTGAATACAATGGATGACTAGGAACTATTGACAGCAACAAAAACCAACAAATTGGAAGACAAGGTTAATTTCTGGATACATACAATCTACCAAAACTAAACCAGGAAGATGTAGAAAACCTGAATACACCAATAAGGAGTAACAACATTGAATCAGGAATAAAGAGTCTCCAAATCAAAACAGCACCAGACAGCTTCACTACTAAATTCTATCAAATTATAAAAAAAAAAACTAAAACCAATCTGTGAGAGTCTCCTAAAAATTTGAAAGTGAGGGAACCCTTCCAAATTCATCCTATGAGGCTAGCATTGCCTAGATTCCAAAATCAGAGTGAAGCAGCAGATGGAAGCTCTCAATCTCATTCTCTGCCTTTCAAATATAAAAGATTATGACCAGTATATATGATGGATATAGGAAAAATATTCTTAACATAATACAAGCAAATTGAATCCAGAAAAAACATCAAAAACCTCAGATATCATAATTGAATCAGAAGCAACCTGGGAATGTAGGGAAATGAATGTAATATGCAAATCGATAAGCCAAATAATTCATTCCAATAGAATGAGAGATAAACATCATTATAACAATCTCAACAGATGTAGGAAAAGCATTCAATAAAATCCCACATTCATTTATGAGCAAAACTTTCAGCCGCATACTTACAGAAGGAACAAACACCAATAAAATAAAGCCTCTTTAGGACAAACATGTTGCCAACACCCTACCGAATGGCAAAAAGTTGAAAGCATTTCCAAAAAGATCTAGAACCACACAAGGATGCTTACTCTCTCCCATGTTATTCAAAATTGCACTGTAATGTTTTGGTCAAAACCAACCAAAGAAAAGAAGGAAAGAAAAGGTGCGAAAATAGGAAAGAAGAAATTCAATTATTTTCATTTCCAGATGAGGGCTTATATTTATAGAGTAACCACCTACCCACTCCACCAAGAGACTGCTAGAGCTGATGAAGGAACTTAGTAAAGTTGCAGGATACCAACTGAACACAAACAAATCAGAAGTACTTTCATACACCAATAGTGAACTAACTGAGAAGGAAATGATAAGCCTATCAGATTCACAATAGCTACAAAAAATCAAAATACCCTGGAACAAATTTAGCCCAGGATGTGAAGGACCTCTGTAATAAAATTTTTTTTTAAATCACAATGAGGGTCTGGTGCTGTGGTGGTATAGTGGGTAAAGCTGCTGCCTGCAGTGCCAGCATGCCATATGGGCACTGCTTCGAGTCCCAGCTGCTCCACTTCTGATCCAGCTCTCTGCTATGGCCTCATAAAGCAGTGGAGATGGCCACATCCTTGGGCCTCTGTACCCACATGGGAGACCTAGAAGAAGTTCCTGGACCATGGCTTCGGATCCCAACTCCAGCCATTGCAGCCATCGTGGGAGTAACCAGTGGATGGAAGAGCTCTCGCTCTACCTCTGCCACTCTGTATCTCTGCCTTTCAATAAGTAAATAAATATTTTTTTAAAAAATCACTAATAAAGAACTGAAGAAAAAAATGGAAAGATCTCTCAAGTTCATGGATTGGAAGTATTCATAACATTTCCATGCTATCCAAAGTAATTTATAGATTCAACACAATTTCCAACAAATGCTAATGAAATTCCTCACATAACTAGAAAAAAACAAACTTAACATTCACATGGATTAAACAAAAAGCAATCTTGAGATACAGAAGAAGTCTGGAGGTATCAAAATATCTGAATTCAAGACATACTACAGAGGGATGCTAACCACTACCATAAAAACAGATGCACAGACCAGTGACAGAGAATGGAGGTCCCAGAAATTAATCTAATCTCTAACATCTAAGGGAATGGAACTTTAACAAAGACAACATTAATATGCAAGAGAAGGAATAGTCTCTTTAGTAAATTGTCCAGGGGAAACCGATTATTTATATGGACAGAACAGAACCTAGAATCCCTCCTCTCTTATCCTACATGAAAATCAACTCAAAGTGAGTCAAAGATCTAAATGTAAGAACTGAACCTAACAAAACTTAGAAAAAACTCTATAAGAAATTGGCATAGGCATGGGCTTTTGGAAGATTCGAAAATCACACAAGTAGATGAATTTGAGATCAAAGTAAGATGGTTCTTCTCAACAAAGGAAACAATATCCAGAGTGAAGACAGAACCAATAGAATGGGGAACAATTTGCAAACTACGCATTTTGGAAATGGCTGATATCCAGAATATATGCAGAACTGGGAAAATTATAAAACACCAATAAATATAGCTAAGGATTGGGAATGGGCCTGAGTAGACATCACTCAGAAGAAGAAATACTAATGGTCAACCAATAGGTGGGTAAATATGAAATATAACTAGTCTTTATGGAAATGCAAATAAATACAAGCCGAGGCTATCACCTCACTCCAAAAAACTCAAAAATACCAAATGCTAGTGAGAAAATCAAGAAAACCTTTATACAATGTTGATGAGAATGCAAATTAGTGCAAGCATTATAGAACACAGCATGGTCATTCCTCAAAACAAAACAAAAAACTAAAACATAATACAACTATATAACTCCTGTGTATATATCAGAAAGAAATAAAATCAACATATCATAAAGGTATTTGCTTCCTCATGTTGACTACAACAGTAGTGACTGTGGCCAAGATATGGAACCAATCTAGGTGTCCATCAATGGGTGGATGGACAACAGAACAATGAACAGTTACAAGGAATGAAGTATTATTTGCTACAAAATGAATCAAACAAGGTGATAGTTAATTTAAATGAAAGTAGTCAACAAAAAGAAATAAATC
The DNA here is from genome assembly GCF_051225735.1 of Oryctolagus cuniculus. Lineage (NCBI taxonomy): Eukaryota > Metazoa > Chordata > Mammalia > Lagomorpha > Leporidae > Oryctolagus > Oryctolagus cuniculus. The sequence continues at coordinate 25,927,863 of NC_142882.1, read as the reverse complement.
TTGCATATATGGAAGCTTTAAAAAAAAGTGGATATGAACTTAGAATTGTGACTACTTGAGATTGCAAAGGATGAGGACTGGGGATAGAGGGAGGAAGGATTAGGGAGTGAGACAGAAAAACTAAATTCCTGTGTAGACAACACAGTGTTGTAGCTACAGTTTACAATATGATATACTGCATAAAAAACTGGAATGTAGCCTGCACTGTGGCTCATTTGGCTAATCCTCCACCTGCGGAGCAGTATCCTGGATTCCAGTCCTGGTTGGGGCACCGGATTCTGTCCTGGTTGCTCCTCTTCCAGTCCAGTTCTCTGCTGTGGCCTGGGAGAGCAGTGGAGATGGCCCAAGTGCTTGGGACCTGCA